>NC_064931.1:195537225-195858684 GCF_023897955.1 Schistocerca gregaria
AGCGCTTTACTCTTGACGTTCCTGTGGGACGTGCTCTGCCGCCGCCCCATCCAACATGAGAGCCCTCTCAGGCAAAATCACTCGCAAGACCAACAGTTCAACGTAAAGCATGGACTACAGTACAACTTCTTGCTTTCACATACAACAAGAATTTCCAGAATTGAAAACTGTCAGAGAAAACACTAAGACCAGTGGGAAAGTCAAACCCAGATGTATGCATCTGGAGTCCACTCTCGTGCAGCTTTCAACCACCAGTGAGTTTCAAGGACCACGGGTCGTTCAAAGTAGAACAGAAATGTACGTCAAACGCTTATTGATTTCAAGGGTTTCTGAAAGACAAACTCAGTCTTAGCTTTCATTAGAAAGCGCAACTAACCCGCTGATGTGTTAACAAATAAACTATATAAAGACTGGTCGGTACCGGCTTTTTCGTCTAATAGAACAGTAGCACATAACATTTAATGACTCCACGCCACCGACGCAATTTTCTTAGATAGGAAAAATTTTTGCAAGAAGAGGTAAGATAATTTAATCAAGAAATTTTTGACACAAATGTCAAACTCGGACTTATGTTCACCTTTTATATAAATATCCCAAACGTTGGACTTCTACAGTAACCATAGAGGGCAAACAATTACGCACCGTCGGCCGCTGTGGCCGAGCGGTTCTAGGCACTTCAGTCTGGAACCGCGCGACCGCTACGGTCGCAGGTTCGAAACCTGCCTCGGGCATGGATGTGTGTGATGTCCTTAGGGTAGTTAGGTTTAAGTAGTTCTAAGTTCTAGGGACTGATGACTTCAGATGATAAGTGCCATAGTACTTAGAGCCATTTGAACTTACGCACCAACACTGTTACGGTTGCAAGTCGGAAAGGGTCCGCCCGCTCGCTTATACTGTTCAACAAACTATTTCTGCATCCAAATGTCTAAACAGGGCAATATTCTCTTGATACAGCTTTATTCACCAGCGGACCTCAAGATTTCGTCCTCCTCCTCATGGAAGTAGAAGACGTCAACTAAGTATCAAAGTGCTGGAGAAATAAAACCATGCTAAATGCGAGAAAAGCCGAGACTATGTCTTTCCAAAATAAAAGAAAAATAAAGAAGAACCACACACAGATGAAATAAGATGAGCATTTTGTTGAATACTTAAACATAACACTGGATAGTAAATATATTTTATGTACAACAATCGCTGAAGGAAAGAAAATTGTCGTTCATATAGCACAAGCAATCGTGCCGTTATTGATCAGGAGTCAGCAGCTAATAAAAACTACACTAGTGCTACATGACAAAGAGCAAAAATGTCATCAGAATAATGAAAGAGAATTTAGCAATAGGAAATGTTAAAAGAGTTTTGGGGTACTAATAGTCGGAATATCCTCTCTTCTCGCCAGATTTTGCCCTGTATGACTCCAGCCACTCTCACACGTAAAACAGCTTACGGTTGGGAAACTGTTTTAGGTTACTGCAGCCGTAAAACTGTATTTTACAGACCTTTCACTATCACACTTCAATGACGGAAACTGCACACTGTAAAGCGTTTGAGAAAGTAAATCGACCTAAAAGAGAACTACACTGAAACGCGGATTTATTTTTACTTAAAAAACACAATCTTTCACTGCAACGGCAACAAATGTCGTCCTTATCTCGTAGGTTACTTGACTCTTTCACCTCAGTACCGGTGAGAGGTCGACTGATTTCACTTCTTTCAATGTGTAAGAAATACACTCCTGGAAATTGAAATAAGAACACCGTGAATTCATTGTCCCAGGAAGGGGAAACTTTATTGACACATTCCTGGGGTCAGATACATCACATGATCACACTGACAGAACCACAGGCACATAGACACAGGCAACAGAGCATGCACAATGTCGGCACTAGTACAGTGTATATCCACATTTCGCAGCAATGCAGGCTGCTATTCTCCCATGGAGACGATCGTAGAGATGCTGGATGTAGTCCTGTGGAACGGCTTGCCATGGACGTGCAGACCGCGTGAGACGACGCTTCATCCAGTCCCAAACATGCTCAATGGGGGACAGATCCGGAGATCTTGCTGGCCAGGGTAGTTGACTTACACCTTCTAGAGCACGTTGGGTGGCACGGGATACATGCGGACGTGCATTGTCCTGTTGGAACAGCAAGTTCCCTTGCCGGTCTAGGAATGGTAGAACGATGGGTTCGATGACGGTTTGGTTGTACCGTGCACTATTCAGTGTCCCCTCGACGATCACCAGACGTGTACGGCCAGTGTAGGAGATCGCTCCCCACACCATGATGCTGGGTGTTGGCCCTGTGTGCCTCGGTCGTATGCAGTCCTGATTGTGGCGCTCACCTGCACGGCGCCAAACACGCATACGACCATCATTGGCACCAAGGCAGAAGCGACTCTCATCGCTGAAGACGACATGTCTCCATTCGTCCCTCCATTCACGCCTGTCGCGACACCACTGGAGGCGGGCTGCACGATGTTGGGGCGTGAGCGAAAGACGGCCTAACGGTGTGCGGGACCGTAGCCCAGTTTCATGGAGACGGTTGCGAATGGTCCTCGCCGATACCCCAGGAGCAACAGTGTCCCTAATTTGCTGGGAAGTGGCGGTGCGGTCCCCTACGGCACTGCGTAGGATCCTACGGTCTTGGCGTGCATCCGTGCGTCGCTGCGGTCCGGTCCCAGGTCGACGGGCACGTGCACCTTCCGCCGACCACTGGCGACAACATCGATGTACTGTGGAGACCTCACGCCACACGTGTTGAGCAATTCGGCGGTACGTCCACCCGGCCTCCCGCATGCCCACTATACGCCCTCGCTCAAAGTCCGTCAACTGCACATACGGTTCACGTCCACGCTGTCGCGGCATGCTACCAGTGTTAAAGACTGCGATGGAGCTCCGTATGCCACGGCAAACTTGCTGACACTGACGGCGGCGGTGCACAAATACTGCGCAGCTAGCGCCATTCGACGGCCAACACCGCGGTTCCTGGTGTGTCCGCTGTGCCGTGCGTGTGATCATTGCTTGTGCAGCCCTCTCGCAGTGTCCGGAGCAAGTATGGTGGGTCTGACACACCGGTGTCAATGTGTTCTTTTTTCCATTTCCAGGAGTGTAGTTATAGTTAAGCAAAGGGAAGTTAGTAATTCCTGAAATACACACAGTGCGCAATTAAACTGTAGAATGCGAAAGAAAGTGATACAACCTCTTTGCTATGCGCTATACATGGTTCCCAAAGTGCCTGGGTACTCGTAGCTGCTGCAGGTTCAAAAATGTGTGTGAATTCCTAAGAGACCAAACTGCAGAGGTCATCGGTCTCTAAACTTACACACTACTTAAACTGGCTTATGCTAAGAACAACAGACACACACACACACACACACACCAGAGGGAGGACTCGAACCTCCGGCGCGAGGGGCCTCGCAGTCCATGGCGCTTCAAACCACGCGGCAACTCCGCGCGACGCTTTCGCAGGTATTGCGCCGGCTGGCGCGTGTGACGATGTTACAGGCGCCGTGATGAGGTCGTATCCACACTCCCAGATTGCTTCTTTACGCCCAATAAGTCGATTACTGAATCCGCTACAGAAGCGCGCGGCTGCTAGTTTGAATTCCTTGCCAAAAGCAGAGTAGTGATACTCCCACATGCAGCATCGCGATGACATGACGGACTTAAGATTTCCATTTACTTTACACTGAAAAAGTTTGTAAGATAGTGGCACGGAATGTTCGAGGCTTGGCATAGATACTATATTTTAGTTACGCTTCGACGTAGACCCATTTTCGGTCACTGGAGTTCTGAATTTTTCCAGTGGCCAGGTTCTCTCTCTAAAACGCCATTCAGGAATATGTGCTAAGTATTTATATGCGTCTGCCATACATTTAATTGAACTCAAAACTTTTTCAGCCACAGATTCCTTTACATATGAGCAGTCAGAAAATGTTAAATTTGGTAATGTGCTGAAGAGAGTAGATGTTCCAATAGTTCGTCCTGAAATTCTCTCAAATTTCCCACTACCGAAACACCACTGACCGTTCGGAAGATTTTTTCTTCTTTCCAGACTTTTTCTCCATTATCTTGTAATACTGTTGATGAGGAGGATTTGACTAGTTTTCGGTAGTTATTGTTTTGCTCTGTGCAAGGTAGTCCTTAAGATGAGTATCTGTTTCATCCTAAAAAATATCAGCCAAACCCTTTACGACACATGAAAACACTTAACTTTTTGTGTCGTGAAGTGCTCCCCTAGCGCCTCATACACGTTGAAAACATACCGATTGTGTAAGATTCGTTGTAAAATGGAGCAACCCTTACTGAGAATCCCTCTTTCTCATTTGTTTTTCGTGAAGATGCAAGAAATGATGTAGCCTTCTTGCAGAAACTTTCTCGTAATTAATGCTTCAGATAAAACACACGGTTGACTCCCTTTAGATGTGGCTATTGCGTCAAACGCTTGATAAATCCTTAAGATTGTCCAATACCGTATACTGCACTTCCTCGACGTTTTCCTGTGTGGCTACAGTTTGCCTATGGTGTACATGTTGACCTTCTACAAGCATGGCATGTTTGATTTATTTACCCAATTCTGGACTACTGAAAACGAAAGAGCAGACTCCTTAGAAGCCTCCACTAACTTTGGTTGAATTTGTATTGGTAGTAAACTAAACGAAATAAAGACTTCATTGACACTACTGTTCTTGAATTTATTCATTGCAACTTAACCCAACTTTCAGCTCTAATTTTAAAACTCGTACTAACATAACTACTCCGATAATCAAAGAAACTTTTGAGTAACTGTATTTCGCAAACATGTGTCATAACATAAACAAAATTTTATCGAAGGCCGAGAAGTCAACAAAATTTCTAATTCTCGATATTTTATTGTTTACCTACCATTTGAGATGTCAGTGTAATAATCAGAAATACGCTGATGTGCAAAACGTAAGGACCAAAGTAACTTTCCCATGATGTGTCAGCGACAAGTACCATAGCTCGATGAAATATGGAGATTATATAGAAAGACTGCGCAGAATATCTATTCCTCCACCACCGCTGTTGACAACTTTTGAATTGACATTGGTGCATGTGAAAGTGCTGTATTACGTTTCGCCAACGCATTCCGTACGTACTCGATGGGATATAAATCGCGAGAACGGACAGACCAATCCATTCGTCGGATAGGCTCGCGTTCCGAGATCTCCCTAAACTGCACTGTTCGATGCCGTCGCGCATTCTCGTCAATGAGAATAAAGTCTGAGCCAAATGCAAGCCTAAAGAGATGC
Source organism: Schistocerca gregaria (assembly GCF_023897955.1). Lineage (NCBI taxonomy): Eukaryota > Metazoa > Arthropoda > Insecta > Orthoptera > Acrididae > Schistocerca > Schistocerca gregaria. The sequence goes on from NC_064931.1 coordinate 195,542,497, forward strand.
ACATAGGGACGGAGTAAACTGCCACAATAACGTTGACCGGTGAGTGTGTTGTGTTTAAAAATTTGGAGCTCAGTACACCCATGTATAATGCCTCCGCACACCATAACACTTGGACCACCACAACGATCATGTTCGACCATGTTCCTGTGTGCAGTACGTCTTCCCACCTCTCGCCACATGAGAGTACGTCAGTGGTTGCTAACAGAGCACAGGAGGCTGGCGTCCTTGGTGCTGCCATCAATCATAAGTTGGAGCGAGCTGCAGCCATTGTCCGTTGTGCTCTATAGACACTGGCGTATCCTCCTCCACATATTTAACGATACACCGCAGCAAACAAACTGATTGCACACTAGACTTCCCATTCATTTTGACTGCTATCTTTCTGAGATCTCTGTTAACCGCACAAAGTTTGAGGTTTCACTCGTCAGGAGACGCACTTCCTGCACTCTTTCGCTGACATCAAGATGTGTGGGCCCATTCTCATCAGACACGATGTGTCTTGCTAGATCATATGTACTTTCGTCAACAGTATACGCATCATGTCATTTGTTAAGAAGCATAGAGAACATACAGTCCTAGAGATCCGAGAGTAGCCATTATCTGTTATTGACCTTCGGCTGAGGACGAACCGACTGGGGGAGGCACTTCGGTAGACGGTGTGGCTTCAGGGACCTCAAGCGAGGCCACAGAGCCACTAGAACAATCGGTGCGCCACAGCCCTGGTTAGTAAGTAGTAAATAGCTTCTAGCCTATCGACCGCAACCTATGTGGCTTCCAGCTGTTAGCGGACTGCTGTCTATTCGACTCGCATCCACACATCAAGCATATTACCAAAAGTTCTTTCACCGCGTGCAATCAGAGACGAACAAGAAAAATTGAGGCAGGGATGCCAGGGAATCTGAAAAGTAGTTGATTTCCTTGGGTATCAGTCAAACAATGTTACACAACTCCATCGTTACACACTGAAGATCCAAAGAAACTGGTACACCTGACTAATATCGTGTAGTGCCCCCGCGAATGAGCAGAAGCGCCGCGACACGACTTGACATGGATTCGACTAATGTCTGAAGTAGTACTAGAGGGAACTGACACCATGAATCCGGCAGGGCTGTCCATAAATCTGTAAGAGTACGAGGGGGTGGATATCTCTTCTCAACAGCACGTTGCAAGACGTCCCAGATATGCTCAGTAATGTTCATGTCTGTATGTCTGGGGAGGTTGGTGGCCAGTGGAACTGTTTGAACTCAGAAGAGTGTTTCTGGAGCCACTCTGTATCAATTCTGGACCTGTGGGGTGCCGCATTGTCCTGCTGGAATTGCCCAAGTCCGTCGGAATGCGCAGTTGACATGAATGGATGCATGTGATCAGACAGGATGCTTACTTACGTGTCACCTGTCAGAGTCGTATCTAGACGTATCTGGGGTCCCATATCACTCCAACTGCACACGCTCCACACCACTACAGAGCCTCCACTAGTTCGAACATTCCCCTGCTGACATGCAGGTTCCATGGGTTCATGAGATTGTCTCCATACACATACACGTACATCCGCTCGATACAGTTCGAAACGCGACTCTTCCGACCAGGCAACATGTTTTCTGTCATCAACAGTCCAATGTCGATCGTGACAGGCCCAGGCGAGGTGTAAAGCTTTGTAACGTGCAGTCATCACGGATACACGAGTGTGCCTTCGGCTCCGTAAGCCGATATTGATGATGTTTCGTTGAATGGTTCGCACGCTGGCACTTATTGATGGCCCCGCACTGAAGTCTGCAGCAATTTGCGGAAGGGTTGCACTTCTGTCACATTGAACGATTCTCTTCAGTTGTCGTTGGTCCCGGTCTTGCAGGATCTTTTTCCGGCCGCAGTGATGTCAGAGATTTGATGTTTTCCGAGATTCCTGGTATTCAAGGTACACTCGTAGAAAGGTCGTACGGGAAAGTCCCTACTTCATCACTGCCTCGGAGATGCTGTGTCCAATAGCTCTTGCGCCGACTATAACACCACGTTCAAACTCATTTAAATCTTGATAAAATGCCATAGTAGCAGCAGTAACCGATCTAACAATTGTGAGAGACACTTGTTGTCTTATATAGGCTTTGCCGACCTCAGCGCCGTATTCTGCCTGTTCACATACAGTATCTCTGTATTTGAATATGCATGCCTATACCAGTTTGTTTGGCGCTTCAGTGTAATAGGCGAAAAGCTTAACTAATAAAATGCAAACTACAAAATATTGCAACAACAAGTAAAAACAAGGCCTAGAATGCTTTACGTAGTATTTAACGCTGTAAAAATTAGTTTTCGTAAGCTAGACGCAAGCCATAAAGTGAGCTACTGAGCACAATCACAACGCACAATAATAGCAGCAATCGTAACTTGTAATTCGTCAATAGTACAGAAAGTCGCCGTTTGTTTGAACATTGGCTACATTTATTTTAGAAATCATACAGTATGTCCCAGGAGAAATGGTCATTACTCAGGAATACGTCAACAACGATCATTTGAAGGAAAAACTCGAGTAAACATGAGCTCTAAAATTCGTATCTTAAGAGCTGTGAGCACTTGCTCAGTAGAAGAGATGTGTTTCACATTAGCGAAGGTGGACAAGTGTACATAGCTCTCAAGGTATGCAGCTCAGAGCCCCTGTTTACTAGACGATTTTGTTTCGGATGATCGTTCTTGTCATATCCCTGAATAATCATCATTCCTCCTAGGACACCGTGTGTAGACATATAAGCCAGAAAATTACGACCTGATGCTTAATATCGTGGTCAACGTGGTAGTCCAAATTTACAGTGGGTTGAGGATGCTTTTTTTCTGTGCGCCGTTGATAGTATTATGCTCATGTAAAGAGAAAAATCCATTTAAATCCTCAGCCACACGCTGGATACCCCAGTGACTAAAATGAACAAGTTAGCAAACATTTTTAGACGATAAGCTTTTTTTCAAATATGTTTGGAGTCATTCAATGTGTTGCTATTGACGGTCTTCTGTACGATCTCTGACGTGTACTAGTACATTACCCATATTTTTACCAGCAATTTACGTAACATTTACACAGCACTTCATCACGTAGGCGGTAATATGATGATTGAAAAATGTCCAAATGTATGTGAAATGTATGTGAAATGTTATGGGACTTAACTGCTAAGGTCATCAGTCCCTAAGCTTACACACTACCTAAGCTAAGTTATCCTAAGGACAAACAGACACACCCATGCCCGAGGGAGGACTCGAACCTCCGCCAGGACCAGCCGCTCACTCTATGACTGCAGCGTGCGAGAACGCTCGGTTAATTCCGCTCAGCAATATGATGATTGAAAAATATTGTATAAGGACAAACAAAGCACACCGTATCTGATAACAGATCATATGAACAGATCATGGTAACTGCCTACAGATACAGTTCCTTTATGAAAATAAGTCAAGAAGAGTGAAAATATGCCACCTTTTGACGTGCGGGTTTGTGTAGATGCAAAAATTTCGTTTACTGTCCTGCTTGTCAGTGAAAGAGTGTTTATCGCTGACATTGGCGGGAACGGACAGTCGGCCAGCAGACATGATCGCCAGGCTAACGGTTACCGTACCTCACTATCATACCGAAGAGATTCGTTGAGCTTTTATGAGCAAAGATGAAGTTTCAAAATGGTTATTCCATGAGGGAGACTTACCGCTAAGACTAGTTTGGGGGTAACAATGTAAGTATTAGATTCATAGCGGACTTACAGATGCCATATCGTTTTTTTGCAGGCACTCCTCAATCTCGAAAAAGTGCTTAAGAGTAAAACAACAATTTTTTTCTGAAAGGAAACTGTTAGAGATAATCTTTTGTTTGTACCATAAAGATTAAATCAGACATAGATTTAGCTCTGCCGCCTAACAGTCACGACATCGCAAGAATGTTTCCGTGTGAACAGACAGTTATACAAGCAGGTTATAATGTCTTGCTATGTAAAATATCGTTTAAATTTCAAACGAGATATTTTTGCTAACAAATAACGCGATGCATCCTCTGCCCACTAAGTAACAATAAAGTGCAATATTCGTAATAGCAATGGTGTTGTCCGGTTGTCATATCTTAATCAAAGTAAAGAAAAGAGGAACAATAGGAAAAACGCGAGGGATTAGCGTTACGGCGACGGTGACGTAGTTAGAGACGGAACTCAGATTCGAAAGGACAAGGGTGGCGCTGGATATCGACCTTGCCCTTGTCAGAGGAACTAACCCATCATTTGCCTTAATCTATTAAAGGGAAACACAAAAAATTTTAATTGCGAGTGGCCAGTCGGGCATTTGGACTCCGGTCCTCCCGTAATCACTGCACAACAGAAGAAAAAAGAAAGCAGGCAGCTAGCGGACGAGTAAGGTACTACAGTATTCAAAGGACGGGATCCTATTATCAAAAATACACGTACAGCTGTCGCTTGTTTCTGGTAAAAACTGTTTACTTTTTCGTATTAATTAGGACTGCCGCTACGAGAGCGACGGCCGCTGAAATTTCGCCATGCCCATGTAGATGTGAATCTGTGTCAACATCATAGCTGGGGTACGACGTATGTGAACCTGTATCAACAATACGGCTGGATTGTGACGTAGTGTATCTGCGCACGACGTATAGTAGTAATACACAGAGCCGCAATCTCGAAAATTGAATAATAGATGCTTTTAAAGGAAAATTCGCTTAAATTTAATGTATTACAAAAAAGGTCTGTAAAAATTCACTTAAGGACGATTTTTACACTAGCTGTGTACTGCTGAAATACGACATAGTTCCTTATATGTGCAATAAATCTTCTACATAAATGTTATTCATTCAAAGGTTTACAGCTAATACTACCTTGTCAAACGAAGAAATGAGACAAAATCCTGAGCGAATAATAGCGAAACAAAACAAAACAGTTCCGGCCATAAAGTAACAGCCTTTGGATATCCATGAACCAAGTTTCGGCTGCTTAGACCACTCTTAGCTTCACAACTGTTTGTCGAAATCCCAGACAAGGTTGAGAGATAAGGCGACTGACATTGTTAGAGATGATTAAGCAAAAGACCGATAGCCATAGCAGTCTGGTCCCCTCAATCTCACAAACCATTAAGCAAAAAAAAATAAATAAATAAATAAATAAATAAAATAAAAAATTACCCACTTAGTTTTAACGCGCAAATACAGTTTACCCTACCAAAAATGTTAAATTTGTGCACATATATAAGAAAACTAGACAAAGTCAACCTTAATATCGACTCATTACTTGAGATGCAAAAATTTCGATTTGTATGAAATCTATATTTAAAGGAAACTTTACAATTTTCACTGTGAACACTTGTACAGGGTTATGTACAAATCAAACGGGGGAACAGCGGACAAGGAAAAAATCAAATAATATTAACAAATAATATTAACAAATATAGGTCCGCAAACCAATGGTTTTCCAATTTGATGAAAGTCCAAGCACAGTCATTCCAGTGTTTCAACAGTGTTAAATCGAAGACTACGTTTGGGCGATACTCCTTACGGTGCATGCTTAATGGTGCACCGACACACATTTTTTAATATGAACAACCATGAACTGCGTAACAGAATGAGGACACTGACAATTTATGCTGGTCTGGGACTCGAAACCAGATTTCCCGCTTTACACAACCTCTCGCCTTAACCGCTTCGGCTATCCGTGCTCGACTCAAGGCAACAAAAACTTCCATACGTCGGCGTTGCTGCGTCATAACCTATACTTGTACGCATATTACGTAATTCACATATTGGGGTGGACATTTTTTAATTTAAACACGTTGCCTGGTATCGACGGATAAATACGATATTGATATGCCTGTGTTGTTAATAAGTACGATGCAATGGTGATCGTTCTTCTTAACAGCACAGACACTGTAACGTCGTATTATGTTCGGCAATAGCAATACGTAGCACGAACCATCGCCAGTATATGTATCTGTCGTTTTCTCGCCAATATCATGGCTTCCCAGGCCACCCGAATTGAACCTGTTAAATTTTGATTTTGAGTCGGTATATTCAAAACATTTTGTGTACACCATATCTGTTGATAATGTCAAACTTGGGAAAGCATTGTGTTTGATTGTCAGTGCATTCAGAACAAGCCTGGGATTTTTACCGTCTACAGGCATCGATGAGGAGACGTACTTCTCATTAACGTTGGCATTTGGAACACTTGCTGTAATGTGTTTGTCCTCACGTACATGTATGCAACTTGGATCCCTTAGGGACACTGTTATAGCGTGTTCATGTGCTCAGTCGTTCAAAATGTTCAAATGTGTGTGAAATTTATGGGACTTAACTGCTAAGGTCACCAGTCTCTAAGCTTACTTACTACTTGTTGTTGTTGTGGCCTTCAGTCCTGAGACTGGTTTGATGCAGCTCTGCATGCTAATCTATCCTGTGCAAGTTCCTTCATCTCCCAGTACCTGCTGCAACCTACATACTTTTGAATCTGCTTTCTGTATTCATCTCTTGGTCTTCCTCCACGATTTTTACCTTCCACACTGCCCTCCAGTGCTAAATTTGTGAACCCTTGATGCCTCAGAACATATCCTACCAACCTATCCCTTCTTCTAGTCAAGTTGTGCCACAAACTTATCTTCTCCCCAATCCTGTTCAGTACCTCCTCATTAGCTACGTGATCTACCCAGCCAATCTTCAACATTCTTCTGTAGCACCACATTTCGAAAGCTTCTATTTTCTTCTTGTCCAAAGTATTTATTGTCCATGTTTCACTTCCATACATGGCTACACTCCATACAAATACTTTCAGGAACGACTTCCTGACATTTAAATCTATACTCGATGTTAACAAATTTCTCTTCTTCTGAAACGCTTTCCTTGCCATTGCCAGTCTTCATTTTATATCCTCTCTACTTCGACCATCATCAGTTATTATGCTCGCCAAATAGCAAAAATCCTTTACTACTTTAAGTGTCTCATTTCCTAATCTAATTCCCTCAGCATCAACCGACTTAATTCGACTACTTTCCATTATCCTCGTTTTTCTTTTGTTGATGTTCATCTTATAGCCTCCTTTCCAGATACTGTCCATTCCATTCAACTGTTCTTCCTAGTCCTTTGCTGTCTCTCACAGAATTACTATGTCATCGGCGAACCTCAAAGTTTTTATTTCTTCTCCCTGGATTTTAACACCTACTCCAAATTTTTCTTTTGTTTCCTTTACTGCTTCCTCAATATACAGATTGAATTACATCGGGGAGAGGCTACAACCCTGTCTCACTCCCTTCCCAACCACTGTTTCCCTTTCATGCCCCTCAACTCTTATAACTGCCATCTGGTTTCTGTACAAATTGTAAATAGCCTTTCGCTCCCTGTATTTTACCCGTGCCACCTTCAGAATTTGAAAGAGACTATTCCAGTCAACATTGTCAAAAGCTTTCTCTAAGTCTACAAATGCTAGAAACGTAGGTTTGCCTTTCCTTAATCTTTCTTTTAAGATAAGTCGAAAGGTCAGTATAGCCTCACGTGTTCCAACATTTCTACGGAATTCAAACTGATCTTCTCCGAGGTCGGCTTCTACCAGTTTTTCCATTCGTCTGTAAATAATTCGCGTTATTATTTTGCAGCTGTGACTTATTAAACTGATAGTTCGGTAATTTTCACATGTCAACACGTGCTTTCTTTGGGATTGGAATTATTATATTCTCCTTGAAGTCTGAGGGTATTTCGCCTCTCTCGTACATCTTGCTCACCAGATGGTAGAGTTTTGTCAGGACTGGCTCTCCCAAGGCCGTCAGTAGTTAAAATGGAATGTTGTCTACTCCCGGGACCTTGTTTCGCCTCAGGTCTTTCAGTGCTCTGTCAAACTCTACACGCAGTATCGTATCTCCCATTTCATCTTCATCTACATCCTCTTCCATTTCCATAATATTGTCATCAAGTATGTCGCCCTTGTATAGACCCTCTATATACTCCTTCCACCTTTCTGCTTTCCCCTCTTTGCTTAGAACTGGGTTTCCATCTGACCTCTTGATATTCATGCAAGTGGCTCTCTTTTCTCGAAAAGTCTCTTTAATTTTCCAGTAGGCAGTATCTATCTTGCCCCTAGTAAGATAAGCCTCTACATCCTTACATTTTTCGTCTATTCATCCCTGCTTCGCCATTTTGCACATCCAGTCGATCTCATTTTTGAGACGTTTGTATTCCTTTTTGCCTGTTTCATTTACTGCATTTTTATATTTTCCCCTTTCATCAATTAAATTCAATATTTCTTCTGTTACCCAAGGATTTCTACTAGCCCTCGTCTTTTTACCTACTTGATCCTCTGCTGCTTTCACTACTTCATCCCTCAGAGCTACCCATTCTTCTTCTACTGTGTTTTTTCTTTTCCCCATTCCTGTCAATTGTTCCCTTATGCTCTCCCTGAAACTCTGTACAACCTCTGGTTTAGTCAGTTTATACAGGTCCCATCTCCTTAAATTTCAACCTTTTTGCAATTTCTTCAGTTTTAATCTACAGTTCATAACCAATAGATTGTGGTCAGGGTCCACATCTGCCCCTGGAAATGTCCTACAATTTAAAACCTGGTTCCTAAATCTCTATCTTACCATTATATAATCTATCTGATACCTTTTAGTATCTCCAGAATTTTTACATGTATACAGCCTTCTTTTATGATTCTTGAACCAAGTGTTAGCTATGATTAAGTTATGCTCTGTGCAAAATTCTAACAGACGGCTTCCTCTTTGTTAAATTCTCTCCCTTTTCCTACTCTCGAATTCCAGTCACCCATGACTGTTCAATTTTCGTCTCTCTTCACTACCTGAATAATTTCTTTTATCTCATCATACATTTCTTCAATTTCTTTGTCATCTGCAGAGCTAGTTGGCATATAAACTTATACTACTGTAGTAGGCATGGGCTTCGTGTCTATCTTGGCCACTATAACACATTCACGATGCTGTTTGTCGTAGCTTACCCGCACTCCTATTTTTTATTCATTATTAAACCTACTCGTGCATTACCCTATTTGATTTTGTATTTATAACCCTGTATTCACCTGACCAGATGTCTTGTTCCTCCTGCCACCGAACTTCACTAATTTCCACTATATCTAACTTTAACCTATCAATTTCCCTTAACCTAAATTATCCTAAGGACAAACACACACACCCATGCCCGAGGGAGGACTCGAACCTCCGCACAGTCCATGACTGCAGCGCCCCAGACCGCTCGGCTAATCCCGCGAGGCATGCTCAGTCGTAATACGTGCTATCTGGAAAAACCATCGTTTCCGGACCTATGTTTATCACGGTTTTTTGCGAGTTACTTGTATGTTGCCTTATACCTACAATTGCGACAGTAAGTTTTTGAATCTGAATATATCGTAAGGAATCGACAAGAATAAATGAAAATTGTTCCAGAGGATCAAGAAAGCGAGCCAGGTGTCTCTGTGGGAGAACCTCTGGCTGCAGTTTTCGGAAATATGGAAGGAAACATCAGCGAGAATGAAATCTATCAGCACAAATTTTCAGTTGTCGCCAGTCGAAGTGGCCGAGTGGTTCCAGGCGGTTCAGTCTGGAAACGCGCGACCGCTACGGTCCCAGGTTCGAATGCTGCCTCGGGCATGGATGTGTGTGATGTCCTCAGGTTAGTTAGGTTTAAGTAGTTCTAGGGACTGATGACCTCAGCTGTTAAGTCCCATAGTGTTCAGAGCCATTTGAACCGTTTTTCAGTTGTCACGAAATATTCATAACAAAAATAACACAGTCGTTACATTATTGCCATTGCCATTGGTGTAACAGAAATTTTCATCTATTTACACTAGGTGCGTCTCGCTTTTTATTTTGTCATTGACGATTGTCATAAGTCACAAACAGTTGGGCTCATAATTTTCATTTCCTTGTGGTATAAAAACGGGTCACTATTGTCGATCTTTAAATTTTAGGCGCAGGAGCACGTTTGAAACCCAGCGCCATGTAAATTAAGGTTAATACATTGTTAATGCAATGATTCGACTAACGTCCAATAGATAAAATTCCTTATTCAATATGTATTTCACAGTAAAAAAAAAAAAAACCTTGCTTTATGTTAACAACCCAGCGTTCTTAGGTTAGACAGTGTGACGCTAGCTATTAACACCTATCTGGTTATGAAACACATTGAAAACCTATGAAAATAAAAAAAAATCTTTTGGCTAAAGTCACTATACAATTATTGAAGTATTTCTAATCTGATGAGCAATTCGTGAAGATACATTAGTAATTATTGCTTTCTTCTTTTACAGGTGAGTATCTGCTTCGTCTGCTCCATCGTACAAAGGATTATGTATGTAAGTAACATAGTGTACCGTTCCATGGAAACTTTTCAGTGACTCTTCCCTATATCACATCATACTTACATTAATTTCATTTTTCATCACGACGCCGTACTCAAAACGAACCTGTAGACTGGTCGAGCTCCCAGCCTTCTGTTAACACTGCTTCACAAAAATCAAACACCAACGGTGCTGAGTTTGCGCCGATATTCGAAGCTCTGTCAAGAGCGCCTTAGTAGCTATCGCGGCAGCAGTGACATGTGGGAAAGTGATGGCGGGCTGGGAATCCCCGGATCATCTATTCCGCCGTCAGGCTGCCACTTTCGCGACGGCTTTCCAGTAAACATCTCAACCACAGCGCAGCGTTCGTTCCTCAGCAAGGCAGCATCGCGTTTCAGTTCCGGCAGGCAGAAAACGTCCTATGGAACACCGCTGAAGATTTCGCTGAGTCAAAACGACTCACAGAACGGCGGTGACGGACAGCTGCTCTCCCAGACTCTGTGAGTCAGTGGTCCACAACGTACTGGTTGCTACTTCCCAGAGAGGTGACTGTGTGTGGGGTGCACATAAGGGTATTTACAGCTACTCGACTCACCATCGCCGCGCGGTTAGAGGCGACATGTCTCTAATCGTGGGGCTCCTCACGCCGGAGGATCGAGTCCTCCCTCGGGCATGGGTGTGAGTGTTGTCTTTAGCCTTAAGTCAGTTTAAGTAGTGTGTAAGTCTAGGGACCGATGACCTCAGCACTTTGGTCCCTTAGGAATTCACACACATTTGAACATTCTCTAACATTCTGCGTGGTGTCTGTCTGTTCTAAGTCGTGTCTCCCTACCACTTTCGCGCAGCGACGCTGTGAGCGGTCATTTTAGGGAATTGACTAGTTTGAACTTGGGACCTGTTGCTGGTAAGGAGACGCCAGACCACACATGACATGTAGAGTTCAGAAGAGTTCGGTGTGACTAGCGATGATATAATCAAATACTCAATGATTTCAGCGTCAGCTCCACTGCACTCCCTGTAAAAGAATCTTAATACTAACTAAATTTAGTGGAAGGGGTTCAAGGCTTTCCTATTTTTAGTTAGCTGGTAAAATAACGTCGAAAATGGAGTTAAGTTTACCATTGGAAATTTTATTCTACTCACAAAACATTGTTTATAAATTGCACTATTGATAAAAGGAAATGTTTTAATACAGGATGGTAAAAACCAACTGCGTTCAACAAAAATGTGAAAGAATATTCCGTGAATGGGTTTCCAAGTTCTACAATGGATCGAAGGATGACCTATGCCATATCACATCTGTAATCTAGATTTAAGTTAAGTTTCATAAAAGAGAAAACTATCAAAATGGTCTACAGTGACGTCAATTATCTTTAATTACTTATTTAACTTGTCGTAAATTACAGTGGCTGACGTGGCTTCTCAATAATTATATAACAGAATCATCGCGTTTCAGCTTTTAACTTCACTTAGCAAATGTGAATGACATGAAGTTTAATTGACAATCGACACTAGTATTACGTAAAAAGGGGATGTAACAGATGAGACTTCTGCAGTTCTGATTGAAACCTTATGGTGGCACCGCGTGCGTTCATTACCTTGTCGGTGGTTAGGCAGCGTCAGCGGGCAGCGGGCGGTGCAGCTCCACTCACCTCGCCGTCTCGGAAGCAACTCTCCCCTAACTTCTCCTTACTACAATTTACCGAAGTTGGTTTAAAAAATAAGGTATCTGGCTGTGTTTTCAACTGACCAATCTGGGTTTCAATGTTAACCTTAAGCACCGCCTACAAAAATGATATCTATCCAATGAGAAACGTTATACGTTTCGTGGTGGGGCAATGTTTTTCATGTTTGCTACATAACAGAGACTCGTATAGTCTCACGCTAAAACTTGCAGCTGGTGTGGCCCTTTTAGTGTTATCGTAAGATCTATACTGTTCTTCTGGAGGGCTCTATATTTTAACATGGGCTGGGGGGTGGTCCTGGCGGTCGGCTGAAAACGTGGGTGTCCGTCCCTTATCGTAGGACCTCCTAGCCTACACGAATCTGCTCTCAGCTTGTGTTCTAGTTTCTTCCCTAGGAACTGCGTCTCTTTCACAGTGGGAAGGTATGACATGAATTTAGGCGTTCTTGTGCTAGTCTGTGGTATTAATTTTGCTCACTCGTTGATTGTATTACTTTGGTTAATTTTATGTCAGGATTTATTCGGAGCTATGTGACATACTGCCGGATTTGCTATCATGTCAGGGTTTTCGTGGAAGGTGTTGAATTTGCCTGATACCTTACAATTTGACTCACCATCCAATTCGAAATCCGTCGGATTATTAGTGTAAGATCCCAAGAAATGACTCCCACACGAAGGCCGTTAAACTCTTGGTTATTAAAGGCCGAAGTACTTAGAAAAAAAAAAAAAAAGACAGAGATTGAAGCACTCCTAAAAGGCAACGGCGTTCACATAATACTAGGTACAGAAATCCGGCTATAACCTAAAACTAACATCAGTGAAAGTTTTGGGGTAAATCTAAGAGTACATTGGAGGACAGACTAATAGAAAATGGAGAAGGCAGATTTGTCGCAGTAAACTAGAAACTCATATTCGCCGAGACTGAAACTGAACCTGCATGCGAGACTGTTTGCATAAGACTCAGATTCAGTGGTGGGCATGAACTTCTGAATTGATCTTTCCGTGGACCACCAGACTTACCCAAAAACTGTAAAGGAAACCTCAGTTTCCTAGTAAGTATATTCCTCAATCACATTGTCACCATTGACGGAGACTTTAATAATTTAACATTCGATTGGAATAATTACAGATTAGTAACTGACGGGAGTGACATGACACGCAGCGGAACGATACTAAACTGATGCAGGGTGCTCTAAATTTCACCTTACAAACTTCTAGGACTTGTAGAGAAGAGTGGGTAGATAATATTTTGAAGTGGAAGCCATGTCAGGAAACGTACTGTTTCCATGCTGCAACCATTTGAAAACATGTTGGCAACGTGACCACTTTTAGAAGTAATTTACTAGGTGTGGCCCAGTACGTCACTTCTTATACATTATCACTCCTTAATAACCAAAGAAACAAATAGGAAATGTAATCTGTCTTCACAAACATTGTAGCTAAACCGGTTTTGTCCTTTGCAAAGCAGGGTTAGCATTCTACTCCACAACAAGCACGGTACCATGTGGCGACAACAAAGTTGGTGCACATGTTGTACCTACGAATGATGTGGTACAGACTCAGCTCTTCCATTAACTTGAGCTTCTCCATACAGAAGGATCATGTCGGTGTATTCTGCAAACGTGTAGTCAGCCATGTTGCTCTAACACTCGCACACACCTAAATGAGGCTAGAACTGGGCCAGACAAGCAGGGTAGACGGATATCAGCCGATCCGACATATGCATCCGCCACCCATGACTACACTTTCGCGTACCTACCTAGCAAACATGTTTTCAAACGGCTGTATTTCCGGATACAGGTTCCATTTCAAAATAGTCTCTACTCAGACCCATCTACAAGTCCTATAAGTTTGTAAGCGGAATTTTAGAGCACCCTGTATAACTGCGTAGGCTTTCGCACCAATCAATTGATATTAAAATTAACTGGGTATGGTACTGCATCATATTGTAAAAACATATTACTGGTGAAACGAACGTTTCGGCCACTTTAACCGGAAACGTTTGTTTCACCACTAATAGTTAGTTTTTTGGAAAATACACTATGGCATGGTACCATATACAGAAAATTTTTATGTAAATACTTAACTGTTTCTCTGGAAACTACCTAGAACATATAGATTGGAAGGTCACTCATGATGGAAATATGGTAGATCTGATGAGAACAAATAGGCCTGATCTCGTTGAATCTGGTATCAGTGACAAAGAGCCTGTTCTATCAACACTTAGTGCCAAGTTACAGAGAGCAACTTAAGCATGTACATGTTAATCGAACTAGATAAAGAGGCAGTAGCATCGTATCTCAACGAAGAACTAGGAACATTTACCTCTGAGAAGGGGCGTATTGAGGAAATGTGGTTGAAGCTTAGAGGAATTATTGATCAAGCCCTGGATACATGTATTTCTAAACAACAGTTCGTTATTGGGGGGGGGGGGGGGGGGGGGAGAGCTCCATGATACGCATTCTCAGTAGAGAAACTTCTCAACAAACAACGACTACCACAGAACTTGTATGCAATGGGTCATAGAAGTATAGGTAGAGAGATGATAAATGAAACACGTCTAGAGTCGGAAAGGCAATGTGTGAAGCCTTCCATAACTACCGCTGTAGAATCTGATAGAAAGACCTCTCACCAAATCCAACAAATTCTAGTCATATGTAAAAGCTGTCAGTATCACCAAAGGTGGTGTCCAGATACACATACAGTGTGACAATTATTTAACTTCATGAAATAACATCTTCACAACTTCCGAACGGTTTGCGCTAGGACATTCTAACTGCACGGTTGCACACGGGCATGAAGGTAATTAGTAAGCGTATGCCTGGTTTGATTTAGCGACGAAGCCCACTTTCATTTGAATAGGATAGGTTCGTCAATAAGCAAAACTGGCGGATTTGGGGACTGAGAACCCGCATTTTGCAATCGGGAAGTCTCTTCACCCTCAACGAGTGACTGGCGTGCAATGGCCAGTCACGGAATAATTTGAGCGATATTCCTTGATCGCGCGGTGACTACCGAATGGTACGTGAAGATTTTGGAATATGGTTTCATCCCCATTTTACAAAATGACTCTGATTTCGACAGGATGAGGTTCATGCAAGGCGGAGCTCGCCCCCCATCGAAGCAGGATAGTGTTTGATGTCCTGGAGGAGTACTTTGGGGACCGCGTTCTGGCACTGGGGTACCCAGAGGCCACTAGCATGGGCCTCGATTGGCTGCCATATTCTCGGGATCTGAACACATGCGACTCCTTTTTGTCGGTCTATATTAAAGACAAGATATCAGCAATAACCCCAAAACCACTGCTGAGCTAAAAACAGCCTTTCAGGAGGCCAACGACAGCATCGATGTGACGACACGTCGGTGGGTTATGCAGAATTTCGCTATTCGTCTGCACCACATCATCACCAATGGTGGCAGGCATATCTACATGTCATAACCTAAATCCGAATATCTGCAGTGACGTTTACGTGTTGAAGATAGTGTGCAAGCCTTAAATTGTAAGTAATTTACGATTTTTTTGTATATTTCAATAATTGTCACCCTGTACATGGCGGCTGAAGTTAAGGATAGCAAAGCAAAACGAGAAATTCCGAGATCCGTTATGAACTGTAATTTTACGAAGGAAAATCCATGGGGTACTGCCTCAGTTTAATTATGTTGCCACTACAAATAATAGTGATACAGGTGTAAGTGACTTAGGGATACAGCTGAAATCGAGCAATGTTCCAGGGTCTGATGGAATCCCTGTAAGATCCTAAATAGTATTTTCATCTGAGTTAGTCCTTCGTGTATCCAAAATATGCCAGAGATCCTTCGAACAAAAACCTCTGCCCGGTAGAGGGAAGAAACTACAGGCCATCAGCCTACAATAAGGGTAAAATAAATGATTCACAAAACTATCAAACGGTCTTATTGATATCTATCTATTCTAGAATCTTCGGACATTTTCTGAGGTCAAACGTAATAACGTAATTCAAATAGAATCACCTCGGGGGATTCCAATCAGTTGGGTTGCCAAAAAAATCGGTGATATAAATCTCATCTTGCGCTTGTCTTGTAGGACACCCTGAAAATCATTGATATAGGAGGCCAGGTAAATACAGCATTTCTTACTTCCGAAAAGCGTGTGACTATCTACCGCATCAAAGCACATTAACGAAAGTACGATCATATGGGGAAACATATGAAATACGTGTCTGTGTTGAGGATTTCTTCGTTGGGAGGACGCAGCATGTTTATTTTCGCTGGAGAGTCATGGGTAGAGGTACAAGTAACTTAATGTGAGCTCTAGTGCTGTTCATGGTGTGTTTTAATGACGTAGAGACAATATTGAGACTAACCCCCAACTTTTTAAGTATGATGCACTTGTCCATGTGCATCTACATACATAGGGTGTGCCGGCCGGTGTGGCCGAGCGGTTCTAGGCGCTACAGTCTGGAACCGCGCGGCCGCTACGGCCGCAGGTTCAAATCCTGCCTCGGGCATGGATGTGTGTGATGTCCTTAGGTTAGTTAGGTTTAAGTAGTTCTAAGTTCTAGGGGACTGTTGACGTCAGAAGTTAAGTCCCATAGTGCTCAGAACCATTTGATCATACATAGGTTGTAATGGACGTAAGTGCATAAATTTTTATGTGGTACCTAAATATGTACACGCAACAGCGTGTTACTGCTTTGAAGAGTCTCTCACATACACGTCTAGAGCTTTACGACCTAATGTTTTCTGCACGGTCTTACTGTACCAGTAAGTGGACAACGCCTGTCAGTCGACGTGACGTTAAACACTAATCTCCTCCTTCTCCTCGCCTGTCAGTATAGCCTTACCGTTTTGCATCCACACGTCCACACCTGACCTACTGCCCAGGGCAGAAAATACATTAATAGCTTGTATGCACTTGGAGGTACTAACCAAGCTAAAAACATATAACTTGCAATATCTATAATAATTAGTCTGCAGATGATATAAAACTGATGTGAGATGTTTAGTACACTGACTTTAGTCAGCACTAGAAATATCTGTATACATGTAAGGACATTGCGGTACATGACGAGGCTACTTTTAGAACCAGTCATTTCCCCCTCTCACTGTTTCACTTGCGAATGGTGCGTAGGAAAGACGATTGTTGGTGTGAGTTGGAATCTTTCTAATTTTACCTCCAGGATCTTTTTGCGAGATACATTTAGGAAAAAGCAGTATGTTGGTTGACTCTCCTACGAACGTAGGCTGTCGAAATTGTAACAGTAAACCACACCGTGATGCAATACACCTCTGTTGTAGCGTCTGTCACTGAAGCTGGATGAGTATTTCCGTGTCGCTTTTGCGCTTGCTATACAAGTCTCTGACGAAACACAATGCTATTCTTTGGATATACACTATTTCCTCTGTAAGTACCATTTCGGAAGGATCCCACACTGACGAGCAATACCCACTTAACGGTCTAACTAGGGATTTGAGAGCTAGTTCCATTGTGGGTGAACTACATTTTCTGAGTATTCTTCAGATTAATATCAGTTTGAAAGTTACCTTTCCTACGATTAGTTTTATGAAGTCGTTACACTGTGTATTCATGTTGATTTCGGCCCACCTCGCGCAATACTTTACGTTTGTTTATGCTGATGGTCAACTGCCAATCACTGCAACAAGAATCGATCCTCTGTGGGTCGCCCTACATTTCCCCAGAATTTTCTAGCTTTGCGACTACTCTGCATACAGCAGCATCATTCGCAACTGTCTCATGGAATTTCTGACGTATCCGGAGATGAGATACACTGTAAGTAGGCTGTTTAGGTTTTCTTATTGGTAACGCCGCTTAGCGCTCGGTATGAAATATCACTGGCTGTGCTGTGCGCAGCCTGTGTTTAGTTTGCAGTTCTTTTATGGCTGCTTCGTGATTCTGTAATGCATTTTCATGCCGCGAAAAAATAGGTTGGAAATGCTCACAAATTTGTGTTTTTACGTCATTACAGACTTTTTGACATTTCGATTCGATGTTATGTAACTCATTAGTTAAATCTTCACGTGTTTGTTCAAGTGTGGTGTCTAACTTTTGAAGCTTTTGCTGTGTTTGTTCTGATTTTGTTCCATTGTGTCTAACTTTTGAAGATTTTGTTCCATTGTGTCTAACTTTTGAAGATTTTGTCCCATTTGTTTCTGATTTTGTTCAAGCGTTGAGTCTACCTTTTGTAGCCTTTGTCCCATTTGTTGCATTAACTGTAATAACAGTGCACTGGTGTCTGAAACATGTTCCTCAGTGCTTTTCGGCAGTGCATTTGAACCGGCAATATTCGCATTTTGAAAAGCAGAAAATGTGTCTTGATTTATTTGAGAAAACGGTGAGGACGCAAAATCTGAATCTACAGTATTTGCAAGATTGTGTCCTGTCATTTCGGAATCCTGAGGCGAGCTGTTGCCGACCGATCGATCGATAATGCTTCCCTGTTCACTAATTGTTTCACTGCCTACACCATTATTTGCCGCTCGCTCCATTTCCCTATGCGCTATTACCAAATTACTACTTTGAACATTAGTGAATTCATTACATGGTGACGTTAACACACTGCTTTCGTCTTCACTGTCATTTCTCAGTTTACTTTGGAGCCTAGTGTTACGTTTTTCACACGCCATTATTGTCACAATTTTTCATACGACAACACAGAAAAACACAATTTGAAGAACAAAAATAAAAGAACACATTAACATAGCACTGAAAATAATATCTAATTAATTGCAAGCGCAGCTGCGAAATACTTCGTGCAAAACTACATGCATGCCACAACTATTTTACTGTACAACAATGAAAGACTGCAACTACAGAGGAAATTCTCTCTACAATTACGCGCTAGCAATAAACAAAAGCTACACTAATTACACAAACTACTAGGAAAAAAATCAGAAAATTCCAGTGAGGTATCCTGGCAGGGTCGACATATGAAACGTCCCCTTAGAAAAATTATTACAAGACTGTGCTTAAACTGAAACACAATATTTTTTAGCGCAACGCAATCTGACTTTCAAATATCCCTACGAAAGAATGGCCCTAAGTAACATTGACCTATACGTTTCACAAATCACTTACCTCACAAAAATCTTCGTTACTCAAGCTACTGCAATACAGCGAGCGCCACTACTGCCAGCTAAATAAAAGATTCAAACTACGGAAGTCACTAACTACTGATAGGCATAGTTAGCAAATGAAAGAGTTTAATAGAGAACAAACAATGTATTTACCTCACTAGTCATAATTTATATAGCCGTTCATGACACCAATTCTTACAAATTTCAAAACTCCGCCATCTCTCTCCCCACGTCCACCACTGCTGGCGGCTCACCTCCAACTGCGCAACGCTATGCGCTGTTAGCATCCAGCTGCCGCTGCCCAACACTACAATGGCAGACAACAATGCAAACTAAACACAGGCTGCGCACAGCACAGCCAGTGATTTTTCATACCGAGCGCTAAGCGGCGTTACCAATAAGAAAACCTAAACAGCCTACTTACAACACGATGAATCAATTGCAAGTGTTCCCACGGCTGAATGAACTGGGCTTGTCTCTGGTCAAGTGCTACGAGTGAATTTTTGTTCTTCAATTCTGTTATTGTGAGATAGATTCACCAGTAGTTCTATTTTGTTCTGTGTTACGGACCTATAGTTACGAATAACTGTATCCTTGTTCTAAAATTATTATCGCAGTGAAGAACTTAAATATGCCTTTCACGGAACTGAGCTGCAGTTTGTAAAAGCATCAAGGGCATCGTGAGTTTTTTTCGAACTTTTTACGTGCCACGATTCATATTCTATTATCGAAGACCCATCCAAAACAAGTTTAATGACAGATGCGCTACGCATCAGTTTGGAAATCGTATTACGGAGTAACCTAATTTTCTGTTCACTAGTACCTGTGTTAATGGCAGACATCAGTGCGAATAATCATGTTGTAATATGTAATGTTCGCATTTCAGAACTTCACAAATACTGTGTCAAGTTCGAATCAGGATTCTTCTGCACATGGCAACTAAACTCTGCAACTATTTTCCATGGACCTAACAAGTCGTTGGAAATCCCCAGTAAAAACACTGAGCCATGCTACCTCTGTAAGCGTCCATAATAGCGGAAGTGTTGGCAGTGCAGGGTTTTGTGAACCAACTGAGCACTCGATTCTGTCCCATAAATGCTTGATGGCACTCATGTCGTGTGATCGGGGTGGCCAAATAGTTTGCTCGAATTGTCCAGAATGTTTTTCATGCCAGTAGCAAACAATTGTGGCGCGGTGACATAACGCATTGCCATCCAAAAAATTCCATCATTGTTTGGGAGCATGAATTCCATAAATGGCTGCAAATGGTCTCCAAGCAGCCGAACACAACCATTTCTATTCAGTGATCGCTTCGGTTGGATCAGAGGATCCGGTCCATTCCATGTAAGCGTAGCACACACCATTATGGAGCCACAACCAGCTCACACAGTGCCTTGTTGACACCTTGGGTCCATAGCTTCACTGGGTCTGCGCCACACTCGAACCTTACCATCAGCTCTTACCAACCGAAATCGGGACTCATCTGACAAGGCCACGGTTTATCAGTCGTCTAGAGCGCAGCCGATATGGTCACGAGCCCAGCACAGGCGCAGCAGGCGATGTTTTGCTGTTAACAAAGCCACTCGGGTCAGTTTTCCGGTGCCATAGTCCATATAGCCCATTAACGCCAAATTCACAAGTAAGCCCGTCGTAGGTCCACCATTGATGGTTTCCTCAGTTATTTCACGCAGGTCACTGTTAGCATTAACAACTCTATGCAAACACCGCTGCTCTCGGTCGTTAAGTGAAGGTTGTCGTCAACAGCGTTATCCAAGGTGAATGGTAAGGCTTGAAATTTGATATTCTCCGCACACTTTTGACACTGTGGATCTCGGAATATTGAATTCCCAAACGATTTCCGAAATGGGATGTCACATACGTGTAGCTTCTCTGCAATTCCGCGCTCTAAACCTCCTGTCGTGCGTCCATAATCACGTGGAAAACCTTTTCCAGTGAATCACCGGAGTACAAATGGCAGCTCCGTCAATGCACTGCCCTTCTACCTCTTACGTACGCGATGCTACTGCAACATGTATATGTGCATATCGCTATACCACAACTACTGTCACCTTATATATATATATATATATATATATATATATATATATATATATATATATATATAAAAGGCTCTGAGCACTATGAAACTTAACTTCTGAGGTCATCAGTCCCTTAGAACTTTGCGACCGTATTGTCACCTCAGCCTACTTCCTTTGAAGAAGAGAGGCTTTCCATTACAGCAAAGGGGGAACTGTTGCTCGTTTTTATATGGTACTGAAAGAACTCCACATTTGTCGTACAGAATTTAATAAACCCGAAGGGATACTAAAGTACATTTGAAATAAATTTGAAGTACGTTTGTTCCATGAAGTTTTCAGGTCACTGTCTTTTAAGTGGGTTACAATTACACTGAAGCTCCGAAGAAACTGGTATAGGCATTCGTATTCAAATACAGAGATGTGTAAACAAGCCGATAACGGCGCTGCGGTCGGCAACGCCTATATAAGACAAGTGTCTGCCGCAGTTGTTAGATCGGTTTCTGTTGCTACAATGGTAGGTTATCAAGATAAATGTGAGTCTGAACGTTGTGTCGTAGTCGGAGCACGATCGATGGGACACAGGATTTCCGAGGTAGCGAAGACGTGGTGATTTTCCCGTACGACAGTTCCACGAGTGTACCGTGAACATTGAGAAACCGGTAAAATAACCAATCTCGTGCTTCTCTTCAGCCGGATCCTGCAAGAACGGCAACAACGACGTCTGAAGAGGATCGCTCAACGTGACAGAAGTGCAATCCTTCCGCAAATTGCTGCAAATTTCAATGCTGGGCCATCAACAACTGTCAGCGTGCGAACCACTCAACGTAGATGACTATACGATACAAAGCTTTACACCTCGCCTGGGCCCGTCAACACCGACATTGGACTGTTGATGATCAGAAATATGTTGTCTGGTTGGACGTATCTCGGTTCAAATTATATCGAGTGGATGGACGTGCACGGGTATGGAGACAACCTCATGAACCCATGGACCCTGCATGGTAGCAGGGGACTGTTCAAGCTGTTGTAGTGATACGTCTAGATACGACTCTGACAGGTGACATGTACGTAAGCATCCAGTCTAACCACCTGCATCCATTCATGTCCATTGTGCATTCCGACGGATTTGGGCAATTCGAGCAGTACAATGCGATGCCCTACCCGTCCAGAATTGCTACAGAGTGGCTCCAGGAACACTCTTCTGAGTTTAAACACTTCCGCTGTCCACCAAACTCCCCAGACATGAACAATACTGAGCATATCTGTGATGCCTTGCATCGTGCTGTTCAGAAGAAATCTCGAACCCCTCGCAATCTAACGGATTTATGGACAGCCCTGCAGGATTGGTGGTGTCAGTTCCCTCCAGCACTACTTCAGGCATTATTTCAGTCCATGCCACATTGTGTTGTGGCACTTCTGCTTGCTCGCGGGGATCCTACACTATCTTACGCAAGTGTACCAATTTCTTTGGCTCATCAGTGTAATCATTCTAAAAAGCCAAAACACTTCCATTTACCCCCGCTCGATAAAGCGAATTATTGATAAATAAACCGTCGCAAGATCTAAATGCACGATCATGGTAGTGGACTTTCATGTCTATACTTAAGATGGTTCTGAGCACTATGGGATTTAACATCTGAGGTCATCAGTCCCCTAGAACTTAGAACTACTTAAACCTAACTAACCTAAGGACATCATACACATCCATGCCATAGGCAGGATTCGAACCTGCGACCGTAGGATTCGTGCGGTTCCGGACTGAAGCGCCCAGAACCGTTCGGCCACCGCGGCCGGTCACGTTTTTACTGTTCGCTTCTGTTACAGAGATGAGCGTATTATATTTTTCTGTAGGATCATTTTGCACAACATAGGAAAGTCCATTTTATCTGTTGAATAGTTTTGATATATGGCTCGTCAAAGTAGTTCTGTTGTGTGTGTTTCATTCGAGTGGATAAACTGGAGTATTGTGCTCTTATAAAATTTTTCCGCTTTGGACGGTAATAACCGCTAAATGCGTTCCGAATAAAACACACAATTTTTCAAATCTCAGTTAATTAAAAGTATTGTGTGACGTCTAATTGATGTGAAACTTAGTACTGATCTCTGCATTTGGCGTTGATATCGCAGTGAATAACACTATAGCAAAAAGCTTATCCCGACGTGGATTTGTTAGCAGGAGTGTGAGTAATGATCGTTGGCTTCCGTTAACCTTGGAGATACACCAGAGTGTATCGCAGTTTGCACAACTTTGTGGAATGATACTGTCACGTGGTAAGTGTCAAGTATTTCGTTACCAGTGATATACTGATATTTGCATATTAGTGTTGCTTGGTAAATTAAGAAATAATTAGCCTGATACCTGCATCTTTAATATTTACTGCCTTTTGTTGATAAGTATTATTGTCTGTTTGGCGCCTACATAGTTAACCTTTGGCGTAGTCAAGTTTGGTTTTATTGTCTTACAGAAGGCCTCCCGTTGCTCAGTTGCGATTACTTGGATATTGGCTAAGTGCCGAAACCAGTCCTAGAGGATGCTTGATGCAACTGGTGCTGCGATCCAATCAAAATATAGTTTGGATACCTAGTATCTAAACGAAAGTGTTGGGCAAAAAACATTAAACATACAGTATCAAACCTTCAGGTGTGCCCGTCACTGTCTCCAGCTTAGGCTAACAATCTGTCACTGAACTGCGCCATATACGACCTTATTGCTTGTGAATTACCGAGTACATACTCACCAGTAGGTGCCCTCCGAGCATTCTTTAACACTGTAGCTCTTTGTCTACTCCGCTTAAGTCGTCTTCTTATAATTCCTAATAAAATGGACCGAATCAAAGAAACTAAACACAATATAATAAAGATGTCAAAAAGGGATGAAGACATCTAAATTTCATAAACGGAATAAAAGTGTAATGAAAAAGAAATTGAACATTTTTCTTTTGGACAATGAGGAAAATGTTTAATTTTTATATCTTTAAACAGTATTTGTCATCATTGGACATCACCAGAACTAGAAAATAAACAGAAAGAGAATCACATTTATTTTGTCAACTCCCGCATACGGATAAATATAAAAAACCACTACTTCCTGCCCGTCCGATGTGGCTTCAATCAGAATGAAAACTAATTTTCGTTTTAAGTTTTTAAATTTTTTTGTGTGTTTAGAGTTGATGAAGTAAAACACGAGGGTGGACCGAAAGCTTAATACTGCATATGCTATAAAAATTTAATAACATAATATCAGACCCGCTCTTATGTGTTATTAAATTTCTTACGATACAGGAGGCATTATTTTGTGACCCACCCTCGTATATATTCTTTTCATTTGCTAGCTCGGATAATGGCCACTGGTGGCCGATTCCGCTTAATAATGTGATTTTTTTTCGATTTAGTGAGAATATTAACCGTACAGTAAAAGACTCCATCACTATCTCCACGACACAGCGTAGTTTTTTCTCCAGAAAACAGATGAGTCATTATTAAAAGCACTCTCTTTCACATGCATCCGTTGGAAAAGTGGGCACCTTTATCGAGAGCGCAGGGCAAAGTGCAGCGAAATTAGCGGCTGGTAGCGTCGGAGGTTAACAAGCCGGCACTCTATCGATACGGCTGGCTCATCTCTGTCAGTACAGCCGCTTTGTCTCGGCCGTCCTAATGAAACCCTTCCTCCCGCTACAGTTTACCTTTCGCCTTCCGGCTACAAAGCGTACACGTGCAAAAGCACCGCCTCGTGAAATGGTGTCTTGGTGTGCAGCTAATATCGGGTGCCTGAGTCTTTCGCGGATAAATCACAACTCTTTATTGGACCAGCCCTCGTTTACATTACCCCCTAAAGCCCGTGATTAATTTCAGGGCATTTTGCTGTTTAGGAATGAAGCTGATAGCTTATATAAATAGGGATGAATTATAAGTAGATAAGAGCTCTCATTAGGAGCGCGTGGTGACGTGATTGTCAGGTGGTCAATGTGTAGTCGCACTCTGATATGCGCTCACATTCTTACCGTCTGCTACTTCAATATGTAACTGACTCCAGGAATCTGTATTACTAAAACGCCATCTCGGAAACCGGTACCATTTGCAGGGTAGGGTCATCGAAAATTGATTTTCAATATTTCTCATGATTACTGACCGAATTTAAAAATTTAAAATGCTCACATGGTCTATTCATTAAGAGGTACAATCTTAGGTTAAAAGTTTAATTCAATACCATAAATACTGCAGTTATAAATAGTGCGGTTGCCTTGAGATATCGTAACTGACGGCGCGAAAGTACCGGGAATTAATTAATTCAGTATTTGTGAATGACAGCACTTAGTATTTTTGAGTACTGCTCGATTGTTTGGGATCCGTTCCGCGTCAGATTAGAGGAAGATATCGAAGCAGTTCAGAGGCTGGCTGCGAGGACCCAGGATAATCAACCAGTATGCGGACAACCGGGACATGCGGTGAGCTATTGTCGAGAAAGGCGGCGGATATTTGATGACGTCCCAGCCAGAAGACAGCAGACCGATCTTAGCCGACGCCAACTCCGGGACGACGAAGATGAACAAGAAGATGTGGGTGCAGGACGACGTAGGTCACCATCGTCGCAAGGTAACCGCTGGGGAGGACGCTCCCCAACACGCCGATCAAGGTCTCCATCGTCGTTTAGAAGCTCCAGTCGATCACTTAGCCACCGCAACCTGGAAAACTAAAGGGTGTGCCTTCCTTGGAGACGAGACCGCGGAAGAGAAAAATACTCCGCCATCGATCACTACAAAAATGATAAGAAACTACGTCGATGTCCTCATGGATGGCTGACCAGCCCAAGCTCTTGTGGACTCTGGAGCGTCATATTCAGTAATTTAGGAGGAATACCGTCGCCAGTTGCAGAAAACCGTATTCGTCGACAGCAAAACATCTCTGCTGAAGGTGGATAATGGGAAATATGTAAAAGCTACAGGACGATGTGTCATTCGTGTAGGTATAAGTGGCCGTACACAACCCTTATAATTCATCGTCTTACAAGATGTAGTCATGACGTCAATTCTCGGATGGGACTTTTTGAAAGCTGCTCAGGCAATTGTAGATTATGACTCTCGAAGATTATGCTAGACGAGATGAGATACTATGGACAGGAAGATGCACATCCTAGTGTGTGGAGACTATATGTGCTGGATGAAGTGAGCATTCCTGCACTCAGCGCTAGAAAGGTAGCTGTCATGTGTCATGCCATGAATCAACCCAGGGATCTTGTAGTGGAATGTAAGAGAAGCATACCACTGAAGAATAACTTGGTCATACCAGCCTCTGTCGTCTCGCTTAGGAACGGATTCGGTGAAATATGGAAGTTAACTGTCGCCGAGAACCGCAGATCCTTGCAAGGCGCATGTATATAACAAACGCTAAGCCGTTAATTGCCGAACCGCTGAGCGTCATAGAAACCTCCCATGCCGAGTCTGTGAGCGAAATAAGCGCTACTACCACGAGACAAGTTCTCACTAAGGAGCAACAGAAGAAGCTACTTGCCATTCTTCAAGAGTTCTCTGAATGCTTCAATCCACAGGTGAAGAGCAAATTAGACGAAATGACGGCGAAGCACCGGATTAGCTCTTAAGACCATCATCCAATAAACCAGAGAGCATACCGTGTGCCAGCAACGGAACGTCGAATAATTCGCGACGAGGTAGAGAAAATGATGAAGAATGAATGACATCATTCAGCCTTCGCAGAGGCCATGGGCGTCACCAGTGGTTCTCTCAGGAAGAAAGATGGCAGTTGGCGCTTTTGTGTTTATTACAGGAAGCTTAATAAGATAACTGAAAAAGACGTTTATCGTCTTCCACGAATTGACGATACACTAGATTGTCTGAAGGGGGCTAAGTTTTTCTCAACCAATTGACGATACCAATTGACGATACACTAGATTGTCTGAAGGGGGCTAAGTTTTCTCTCAACCATGGACATGTACTCGGGATACTGGCAAATCGAAGTAGAAGAGGTTGATCGTGAGAAATCTGCATTCATCACCTCTGAGGGCATGTATGAGTTTAAGGTAATGCCGTTTGGTTTGTGTAACGCACCAGCAACTTTTGAACGGATGATGGATAATCTTCTACGTCACCTGAAGTGGACGATGTATCTTTGTTATTTAGATGACATTATATTGTTCTGAGAGACATTTGATGAACACACAAAAAGACTGAGGGCCGAGCTTAAGTGTCTCCTACAAGGAGGACTCAAACTTAATCCAAGAAAGTGTCTCTTTGGAGCAAAAGAAATCAAAATACTTGGACACCTTGTGTCAAACGAAGGTGTGCGACCAGACTCAGAAAAGGTGAGATCTATAACAGAATTTCCTATTTCTAAAAGTATTAGAAATGTGAGAAGCTTCCTCGGATTATGTTCTCATTACCTTCGTTTTATCCAAGACTTTTGTATCGATACCAGGCCATTCCAAGAGTTGTTAAAAACCGATGCTAAATTTTTCTGGGGCGGTGCTCAACAAGATTCTTTCGATGTGCTGCGAAAAGCTCTGGCGGCTGACCCTGTACTTGGTCTGTATGCTGAGAGAGCTCCTACAGAACTACACACAGATGCCAGTGGGTATGGAATCAGTGCTGTTCTGGTGCAAATTTCGGATGGAAAAAAGAAGCTTATAGCCTATGCTTCTAGGACACTTACGAAAGCCGAGAGTAACTACTCAACTACAGAAAGAGAATGTCTTATGTGATTTGGTCCAAGTGCAAATTTCGACTGTATCTCTATGGAAGGCCATTCACAGTTGTTACAGACCATCAATCACTTTGTTGGTTAACAGGTCTTATGGATCCAGTAGGACGACTCGCCAGGTGGGCTCTACCTCTTCAAGAGTATGACATTACCATAGTGTACAAAAGTGGAAGAAAACACCAAGAGATGCCGACTGTCTCTCAAGAAACCCTGTGCAAGACCATCAAGACTGTGATGAAAATAGTGACTGTCTCGCTGCACTCCAGGATCTCTCTACTGAACAGAAGGACGTCAAGATATCTCAAATTAGGCGTGCCTTAAATCGGTCAGAGGATGTGACAGGACAATTTAAGGTAGTTAATGGATTACTTTGCAAGCAAAACTTTGATCCTTTTGTATAGAGGTGGTTACCAGTGATTCATAAAAACATGCGCTTACATGTTCTACAGATATTCCATGACACACCTGAGATCGGATATTTAGGATTTATTAAGACATACGATAGGATTCGCAAGAGATTTTTCTGGCAAGGTTTATTTAGGAGTGTCCGTCACTATGTGTCGCGCTGTCGAGACTGCCAGAGGAGAAAGGCAATTCCTCAGAAACCGCCTGGCCGACTCATACCAATTCCACCAGCCGAAACGCCTTTCCAGCGAGTTGGGATTCACCACCTCGGACGATTTCCAACGTCTGCTAGTGGCAATAGATGGATTATTCTGTGCACTGATTATCTGACACGCAATGCCATTACAACAGCTGTGAAAACAGCCGAAGCATTCGAGGTATCCATCGTGGAAGACATTGTATTGAAACACGGTGCACCAAGGTCTTAATTACGGATCGAGGAAAAGTTTTCCAATCGAATCTTGTGATAGAGATAAACAATCGGTGCAACATTACTCGTCACATGACGACTGCCTACCATCCGCAAACAAATGGGCTCTCTGGACGCCTTAATAAGACCTTGGCCGACATGCTATTAGTGTTCGTCAATGTTTGCCTACAACACCGCTAAACAAGACACCACAGGATTTACGCCATTTTTCCTGGTGCACGGGCGTGAGACGGCTACGACGATGGACACTGTGTTTCCGTTACATCCTGATGACGTGGACGACGACTACATGGCCAGATGTTAACCAGAGCTGAGGAAGCTCGGCAATTAGCTTGATTCCGCACGCTGCAGGCTCAACAAAGCAATCGCCGAATGTATGACGAGAACCACCGCCCTGTTGTCTACCAGCCTGGTGACCTCGTCTGGATCTTCACTGTTGTTCGGAAGGTTGGTCCCTCTGAGAAGCTCCTCAGGCGCTACTTTGGACCTTACAACGTTGTAAGACAGTTGTCTGCTGTTACTTATGAAGTTGAAGATTTCGACGCCGACACAAGACGACGAAAGATCAGAGATACGGTCTACGTCCTTCGAATGAAGCCCTGTAAGGATCCTGCAACCCAGGGTAAATTCGAAGCTCCAGCGACAGGCAAGAAGCGGAAAAGTGACGAAGAGCTTAGCGGCAAAGGAGGTTCTAAGAATATCACCGCCAGAACGAACGTCAGTCATCGGGAGTCGGGGTATGCAGGACCGATGACTTGTTCTCGGACTAGGACGTAACACCGAGACGCTGTTCTCTTGAGGAGGGAGAAATGTCGCAGAAACCTTGGTGTAGTGGTTATGGTACTAGACAGTTCCCTGAACAGTAAAGTCTTAATTTCTATATTCGGTTCGAGTACATTCTAGAAATATCCACAAATGTCAATAATCATTGTACTGGAATGTTCTGTATGTATATCGTATGTGTTCTTGCCGGAGGCAGTTCGCTCCACGCTTTGTATGTGCAAGTGCTGAATAAACCTTCGTGAAGTTAGTGTTCGTCATTCATCTAATTACACCTTCTTCTACGTGGCAATATAATATTATCTGAAACTACAGGTAGTTCCGATAGCCACGTTCACGAAGCAGTAAAATTTGCAGAGTTCGGTAGAAGTTAATGTTTCTCAGTCGTTGCTGCTATTCGACGAATGTCTTTCTGCGTTACTGCAGTTCAGCAGAATTTTACGGCGCTGGGGCTGCTCTCTGCCTTTCTATTGACGGCCATGAAGCGAGCTGCTGCGTGTTCCGTGCACCGCCCGACCTGTGCGCGCACGCTTTACTGCTTGTTGCTAACCGTTACCATTCCGGAGGTCGCTTTTTGACGGGCGCTAGCGGCAATCTGGGACTTGTCGAAGGAGAATACCGTTCGTGTTTGTGAGCGATAAAGCGCGGAATTTATTCGTCTGGCTTTCGTTTCCCGCAGTGGACCGAGCAATGAGATACTGAAATACGGTTTACCCTGACACCTAACTGACGATTGTAGGGGCGGTGCTGACACGTGTACAGGTGGTTCTATCTGACAAAGCACGAAATAGGGAGAAACATACAGGGAACTTGGTTACAGCAGTCGATCAAAGTGATTTAGAGAACTCTAAAGCAGCATTATACACGGGGATCTGAACCCTGCTTGCCGGCTGGTGTGGCCGAGCGGTTCTAGGCGCGCCAGTCTGGAACCGCGCGAACGCTACGATCGCAGGTTCGAATCCTGCCTTGGGCATGGATGTGTGTGATGTCCTTAGGTTAGTTAGTTTTAAGTAGTTCTAAATTCTAGGGGACTAATGACCTGAGATGTTAAGTCCCATAATGCTCAGAGCCATTTGAACCTATTTTTGAACCCTGCTTCTTACGAGAATGAGTCCATTCCACTACCATACACTTGCCCTTTGATTATCTTTCAGGAGTCGAGTATAAATATCAACACACATGGCTCTGAGCACTATGGGACTTAACATCTGAGGTCATCAGATATCAACCTTTCAGGACACTGTCCATTCCGTTCAACTGCTCTTCCAAGTCCTTTGCTGTCTCTGACGTTTATTGATAGCTGGTTCATGCCTAGAGCACTTGTATTTGTAACATGTAAAAAAGCTGTAGGGATTCCCCCCCCCCCCCCCTCAACGGAAGTGGAGTGGCGCGATGTAAAAGGTAATTTTGGCGGTCGAACTGAGCGGCTCCTTGGTGTGAACGGAACGCAGTATGTGGCTAGACGTAGCACGGTACCCTTCGACGGTGCCTAGAGAGGCAACTGGAAGCTGCTTTGTAAAGGACTTGCCTCGGATGTGGATCTGGCTATTATTTACTATTCTCGGTTTAAAGGAATGACTATGTTGAAAATCCGATGCCAAGAAGAGATTTTATTGAGCATTCGAACATCAAGAGACGTGAGTACAGTTAGTCGCCATGCCGCTTCCCACCAATCTTCGCCACTGCTTCACTTACTTCTTACATTCAGTCATCCATATGGGCATAGACCAGTTAATGTGTGTGGTTTTAATAATAATCACAACATTATAAATCCATGTTCGGAACTATATTTTCTATCCTGATCACGAACCTATGCAGGGCCCTCACCTAAGTGATACTAAAACCTAGTATCCTGTTTTAAATTAACGGTTCTTGCATCCGCCGCTCGTGATTAGCCGAGCGGTTTGAGGCGCTGCAGTCATGGACTGTGCGGCTGATCCCGGTGGAGGTTCGAGTCCTCCCTTGGGTATGGGTGTGTGTGTTTGTCCTTAGGATAATTTAGGTTAAGTAGTTTGTAAGCTTAGGCACTGATGACCTTAGCAGTCAAGTCCCATAAGATTTCACACACATTTTTTTTAGTTCTTGCAATCAAGTGTTTAAAAGTGATTTTTTGCCTAATATTAAAGGAGTAGTAAAAGTTAAAGTTAAAACCACAAAAGTGAAGTTGGATAGGCTTTTGCTAAAGTATTCTTAGTTTATTACAAAATATAGTTTTGTAGGATTACAGTGCAAGATGGTGTAAATATTATTGTCTAGAATACCTGCTTCACAGGTGCTAAACAGGCAAATAAGCTAAGCTCATTTTTAAAATAGTTTTGTTTCGATTTCTATCATGAACGGTTTCTTGTTTGAAGTTAATTAAGTCCAGTGTTATATTTTATTGTCTTGCAAAGTAAATTATGAACTACCCCAAGTCAAGTCAATGAATAGTTTTTTGAATTAGTATTTCTTCTGTGATAATCAAAGAGCGTTGACTAGTGAAACTATAGTATTTTATGGGCCCCCATTACATGCTCCACCTACTAGAAGAAAAATTGAACTATTACTGTTGCTAATGAAAACTGATATATGTATAGGAGTTTAAACAGTTTATTTATGATATTATTCATCTTTTTTTTCATGTCAGTTAAGATATTAGCACTTCATGTCCATAACTAGTTCTACAGTTCATGCAGTAACATTTCAATATTTGATTAAGTAATGATCTTTGGTGTAGTTGTCATTAGTATGAGCTTGGTGCAAATTTACTTTCTATAATTCACTGGTGTGTGCATTATTGGTAACTGCTGCTGTACACAGTTCGGAGTCCACTGTGTCAGTTTGTATCCTGTGTGCTATTCAAAGGGAAATATCAACGAAAGTAACTTCAGTAACCAATATTCTATTTTCTTAAACATATATTTCCAAATTAATGTGCCTAAATGGGCTGGTGACCGTTCACTTTTTTCATTCACTTATGATTTTACCACTTTCATTAACTCCCAAGGTCCGTTTAGTTTTTCTGTTAATTTCACCAGATTCAAAATTATACTCCGATACCTTTGTCCATTAGACACACGCGCGGTCGAAATTAGAAATCCTCTCAGAGGGTAACATTAGAGTATTTCACGGCACGTTAGTGTTATATGTGGCTTTTTCCGCGACAGGACTAAGGTTCGGTGGTTATGGAAGAGTGACATATACGCTAGTGTTATATGATAACTAAAACCTCTTTATCGACTTGATGCGCCGGCTGCGTCTAGTCAGCTGAAAGTGATGGCTATACATAAGGTTCCCAAAATGCTCCAATTTAATACAACGGATTACTTTATGTTTCGTTCTGGAGTCATGTTACAGTTATTGGAGTTCCAATTTCCACCCAGCCACTGGATTTCTAAGTTTTCCCGAATTACTTTCCGATTCTCGTCAGTTCGAAGCTTTTCGGCAGTCTCTAATGGCCTCGACGTCAAAGATACGAGAAACCATAAACCGTGGTTCACTTTCCTTCGTTATGATTTGCAGGCGTGGGTCCAGATTATCTGTGGCACGGGGATAGGAGATTTTTACTTGCCATACTCGAAGTTAACGCACTGCAGAGGCGAACGATTTTAATAACATACTCTTACATAAAACCATAATAATTTGTTTACATGTTTACATCAGTGATTAATACAGTGCCTTTGATCTTTTTTTGGGGGGGGTGGGGTGGAGGAGCTTTCATGGCTCCCATGAAGTGCCCCCCCTCCCACCCCTCCCCCACCCCGCCTTGGATCCGTGGCTGATGCTCAGGTGCGCCATCCACGTGCAGATGACGTCGCACTTACATCATCGTCGCCCCTAGAAGAAAATCTGGATACGTTTTCACGGCATGGGATAGCGCACCAGACAGAGGCACCTGTTTTCTGCGTCGTTGGCAGGGGGAAATACTGTGTGTGTGTGAGTGATTCAGCGCACGGACCGCTAAGAATACCACCGGGACGCACCACTTCACGAGGGAACCCTCGCTGCCAGCTGGCGTCTAAGCCAACCGTGATGCTGCTCTTGCGATAAGAGGCCTCTCTTCTATTTTGTATCTTTATGAAACGCTCGTTTCTGCAGGAGTATATCTCCAGTTGCACCTAAGTTCGTCACTGATTTATATCTTTCCTATAAATTTAATACAATCAACAATGAATGCCGTACACGCGTCCTGTGGAGCTGATTGAGTCATACATTGCTTTTGGAAGAATGTCTGTAAACAACGGTAGCTTCCCTTCTACCGACCTGTGAGTACTGCCGACTATAGGCACAGTGCCACACGATACACGTGTCGCAGGAGGACAGAGATAGACCGGTAGCTCAGGTGACGCACGCGTGCTCATCGTGACCGCAGTCACATCCTTACTCCACAATCTTACCAACTAAGATAGCTGAGTTAATCTCGTACGCCATGGGTCAATCTGATTTGTGTGTTTTCGTATTCTGTCTGTAGATGTGCTGGGGTCATGAGGTGAAGATGCAGAACCATCTCGGCATTTGATTAGATGGGTCAGTGGATTACATCTAAAAATCACATACACACTGACCGGTGCACTAGATTAACGATTAGAATCATGTGCGTAGGTTCTATCCACGTCTGGCGCGCCTCACTGTCTAGCAAACAAACGCTCTACCCGTTGCTCTGTACAAACTGGTGAAGCGTTAAATAACTACCCGTTGCTAACAGAGACACCCTATACCAACGCTGATGTTCTTGTATCCATACAAAACGTTTGCACTTTTGCCACTGATTTATGCTGTCGACGACAGACATACACTCCTGGAAATGGAAAAAAGAACACATTGACACCGGTGTGTCAGACCCACCATACTTGCTCCGGACACTGCGAGAGGGCTGTACAAGCAATGATCACACGCACGGCACAGCGGACACACCAGGAACCGCGGTGTTGGCCGTCGAATGGCGCTAGCTGCGCAGCATTTGTGCACCGCCGCCGTCAGTGTCAGCCAGTTTGCCGTGGCATACGGAGCTCCATCGCAGTCTTTAACACTGGTAGCATGCCGCGACAGCGTGGACGTGAACCGTATATGCAGTTGACGGACTTTGAGCGAGGGCGTATAGTGGGCATGCGGGAGGCCGGGTGGACGTACCGCCGAATTACTCAACACGTGAGGTCTCCACAGTACATCGATGTTGTCGCCAGTGGTCGGCGGAAAGTGCACGTGGCCGTCGACCTGGGACCGGACCGCAGCGACGCACGGATGCACGCCAAGACCGTAGGATCCTACGCAGTGCCGTAGGGGACAACACCGCCACTTCCCAGCAAATTAGGGACACTGTTGCTCCTGGGGTATCGGCGAGGACCATTCGCAACCGTCTCCATGAAGCTGGGCTACGGTCCCACACACCGTTAGGCCGTCTTCCGCTCACGCCCCAACATCGTGCAGCCCGCCTCCAGTGGTGTCGCGACAGGCGTGAATGGAGGGACGAATGGAGATGTGTCGTCTTCAGCGATGAGAGTCGCTTCCTCCTTGGTGCCAATGATGGTCGTATGCGTGTTTGGCGCCGTGCAGGTGAGCGCCACAATCAGGACTGCATACGACCGAGGCACACAGGGCCAACAGCCGGCATCATGGTGTGGGGAGCGATCTCCTACACTGGCCGTACACCTCTGGTGATCGTCGAGGGGACACTGAATAGTGCACGGTACATCCAAACCGTCATCGAACCCATCGTTCTACCATTCCTAGACCGGCAAGGGAACTTGCTGTTCCAACAGGACAATGCACGTCCGAATGTATCCCGCGCCACCCAACGTGCTCTAGAAGGTGTAAGTCAACTACCCTGGCCAGCAAGATCTCCGGATCTGTCCCCCATTGAGCATGTTTGGGACGGGATGAAGCGTCGTCTCACGCGGTCTGCACGTCCAGCACGAACGCTGGTCCAACTGAGGCGCCAGGTGGAAATGGCATGGCAAGCCGTTCCACAGGACTACATCCAGCATCTCTACGATCGTCTCCATGGGAGAATAGCAGCCTGCATTGCTGCGAAAGGTGTATATACACTGTACTAGTGCCGACATTGTGCATGCTCTGTTGCCTGTGTCTATGTGCCTGTGGTTCTGTCAGTGTTATCATGTGATGTATCTGACCCCAGGAATGTGTCAACAAAGTTTCCCCTTCCTGGGACAATGAATTCACGGTGTTCTTATTTCAATTTCCAGGAGTGTATTTTATTTCAAGCACAAGTTTTTGATGCACTATTTAATTATTTACGTTTAAAATTTTTGACATTCTCAACGAACAAACAGATTGTAAACATAAAAAATACCTCGAAAATTTTATTGACATTAAAAAAGAAAAAAATCATCGTGATAAACACAAAACAGTGTAACACTTACCATTTATATAAAAACCACAAAAACACTATCTCTGAAATATTAAACGTTATTACTGACTTTATAAAGATTTTTGGACAACATTGTTGTGGAGAGAAGCACCGATTAGTATGATTAATCAATAATTCAAGAACAGTCTCAATGGCATTTATTATCGTTATAATACCGCCAACCGGTTTCAACCCGATGTAGGGGTCATCTTCTGGGCGTTTACACCATTAGTCGAGTGCTGGTGGCGTCACTCCTGTCTACATAATGGCAGGAAACTATAGTTTCATTCAGAATTGTTTGACAACAATGAAGCATCTGCGCCACTTGTGTTATGTAATGGTGGTTTGTTGATGTACACATACACCAAGTTATCGTGAATTGTAGTTTCTGCTAAATCGAAAAAAAACTAATTTCCACATGATACTGAACTTTATGGCTGGACTGTACCATGATATATCGGTTTCTCTAGCGGCTTGCTGCAGTACTATAGCGGAGGGATTTCATTGTGTACCGCGGCTGCATACATTTATCTGTACACAAACAAAACAATAATTACGTAACCTTATTTTTCGGTGCGATAATTAAAACTTTAGAACGACCTCGTAATTAATGTGCCGGAAGTGTTGTAAGGTGCTGCAGGCTTTATGAGACCTCATCTACAGTACCAGAAGCCAAATGAAACAGAAACATGAAAACAAAAGTAACAAAATAATAAGAAAATGTTTCTTGTAAATTCAGACAACTCTCACACTCATGGTGAGGATAGAACGTGACCAAAGTGAACAGTAACCGCCCTGTTTGCAAAAGAGTGCGACCTCTTACGTAAACATTGCACTCATTTTTTAATTTACGTTCTTTTATAAGTCGTAGCGCTTTTCCATTTTGTTTATGTTAAGTAAGTCTTTGAAAAGCTACAGACTACCCATTTACAGATGACACAGGCGCTCGAACCATTTTATGTCTACAAATTTATTTTTATCTGGGAGAGGTGTTCTATAGAGACGTGCCACTTGGCTCTCTCGCTGTAATTTATTGTGGGTCGAGCTCGTGTATCTTCATGAAGAAATGGAACATGTGATTAAAGCCCCGTAGGCTTGTTACTTATTTAAAAACCTCGTTGACTGGTTTAGAGTTGTGTGTAAAAACACCAAAGCAACGGACAAAAGAGGCCAAAGATATGATATTATTCCTGGATCCCGCCTGATCTACGGTTATCTGAGGAACAAATGAAACAGCTCAGAAATATTTTCCGGCATATTTCCGTAGACGACGGAAACATACAACTGCAGAAATTTTTGTTGAGTTATGCAGTCTTAATGATAACTTTATTCTTGATTCCTATGAGGTTGTATTAAGTTATCGATTAGGTAACACGTTGAAAAAAATTTCTTTCTTTTGTTTACTGAGAAACAGGAGTTAAAATACAACAGAGAAATTCAGATGAACACTTAAAAAAAGACAGAGAAATATTTGTGGATAAATCGTTAGAATATGGAGACATTAAGTAATGAAGTCACAAAAAATCTATGAATTTGATTCTAAATTGATATCAGTATCGTCGCTTTGTTTTGTGAACTGCCCATCTTGAATCGCAACATAATCGTCTTAACTTCTATGATACCTTTATTAAAAAAAATTCTCAAGTTCAGGAAACATGATGGATTAGTTAAATGGTTCAGTAATAAATGTAGGTTTCTAAAACCCTATTTCCAGCAGGTTAAAAGGAATGCAACACCTCTTTCGATGTGCGGCACTTCGATCTCTTTTTTTAAAATTTTGTACAATACTTATGCTTTCTCATGAAAGTGTAAAACACATTATTCCCCCTCTCTTACCACTAAGAGTAATAATAGTAATGGTACTAATAATAATGACAAAACTTTAAAAAAAAACAGAGAAAAAATAAACTTCGAAACATTCTGCATTTTTATTCGTTTTCATTGCAACTTAAAATCATTTTCTGAAACTTTTATTCTATCAAGTGATTACCTACCGACCAATCCTTACCCATAATCATAGTTTACCATTCCTGACGTGTCTCAACAGTCACACTTAGATATGATGTGCCCTGACGGTCCATATCTGATTCCTAGATGAGATTTAAGGATCTAATGTTGCAATGACAAATAATCGATAAATTCCTGTATACCAGTGCCCTTGAGTTTGACGAGAAAAAAATGTAAAATGTCCTACATTCCAGGTAAGCCCCCTTGTGTTCAACGCCAGGAAAAAAAATACTTTCTGTTCGTAAAACTTGGTCGACGTTTATCTTATTTATGACGGTTCTCGTGGCAGTACAGAGATTTTTCTTTACCCGGTTCCAAATGCTAATTGTTTACTTGCGCAGATATGTTTGTTTCGTATTCCCTTCAACACAAAACACTTCGCATAAAGGTGATAGGGTCAGTTTGATTCATATTTCTTAGCCTGAGTTAACTAGCTTTTGATGATGACATCCAGCCACGTAGCTCCTTTATTTGAGCGTAAATTTTTGGTTGAGCATTTTTACAAACTTGTGACCAATTTGTGTGTAGACATTTGATTGCCATAGGATGCTTACGAGCCCGTTAGATCAGTTGTTGGTAGACTCTTACTGACGATTGCCTCAATGTCCTCTCCATAAGTAGCTTGTTTCTATGTCGTAGGTACAGGCATCTCTCTCAATTTTGCGTTCTGAATCGACATAAGTCTGACCGGCGAAATATTTGAAGGATTTTTTTTGTGATTCTTCGTGCATCTTCCTTGAGTATCTAGCTTGTATGCTACAGGAATATTGTCACGCAAGGCTCGCACGGGTTTCTCAATCCCAGCCCGACATTGACACATGGTGCTGCAGTGTTGAGAAACGCCAGTCTGAATAAACTGAACGTCCAGACATGGCACGCTACCACAGAAAATATTTGTTTCGCATACATTTCAGGTGCACGTAAGTCTGCTACATGACTGAGCTTAGATAATAGCTAAGCACTGATGTAATAAGCCATTTGTGTTCTGTCTAGTCTTTTGGCTCCTTACTATTTGAACCGATAGCACCGTCTCCTGCCAGTTGAGCTCTAACAAGTGTGTGAGATTCGCCATGATGATGATGCCCAAATGGTGTTAGTTGACAGCTGTATACAACCGCGGCTGCCGACTCTGATTCTTGCTCCTCTAGACTTTTTACATTCGATGAGTATATCAGTCGCGCTGATCGTATCTTACACACATTTGAAAATTACACTGAGTCTTCTGAGTGCATATACGGCATCCAATCAATGCGCCCTGAAACTTTCGGAGAAGAAGTTCCTTTGTTACTGTATGGAGAGAAGCACACAAAGGACATCGCCGACGGAGGATCCTCTGCAGCAGTAACTGTTCCGAAAGATTATCATTAGTCTTGAGCCTGGTGCCAATATTTCGTAAACATACTTTAGTAATTTCGATGAATTTCCTACCAAATCGCATTTTACCCATGATTCTCTTAATATAGTCTAAAGCTTCTCTTTCGCACGCTTTTTGGAAATCGAAAAATGCAATACGGCAAGTTGCCTGCGCCTCTCAAGTGAAGTGGGCTATATCTCAATTGTCTGCCGACATGTCAGTCGTTGTACGTCCTGGGACCGCGGATTTTCGGCAGTGTCCCGAAAGTTGACGGGAAGTTGCCAGATTTATTCTATAGTATTCTCTTCAGATCAGTTTATTCTTCTTCCAGAAAATTAAAACATCCCTAGCGTAAATACGCCGTTTTGCTTTTAACTGCTTCATACGTAAACTTCGTTTCAACTGTGCAGGTGGAGAGTAGCGATCACGGGGCAGGTAGAAGTTTGAAGTCATGCTACGGGACGTTGTCAGATGGGTCGGTCTAGAACGTTACCGGAAAAACATAATTCTTAATTTGCCATAAAGCTCCATCACAGGAAGAGTTTGCAGCGATGTGTTATCCGTGGGCCGTACTTAATTAGTAATTGTTAAGCTTGGAACAGTGAGTGAATTTGGCTCCACCTGCTGTAGACGGTGTGGGAGGGATACTACGAAGGACCTGAGCTAACTGTTTTGTGCCCAGTTTGTCGTGTAATGGTGCCAGTAGCTTGAGAGATTGACACTTTCGAAGTAACTGTTTAACGATCAGTCACTAACTTTTGTTCTTCTTCGTAGTAGCCGCAAAACTATTACCGACTGTGATGCTGCATACGTAAAATCCTGTGCTTTCGAGAGGAGCCGGCCGCGGTGGCCGTGCGGTTCTGGCGCTGCAGTCCGGAACCGCGAGGCTGCTACGGTCGCAGGTTCGAATCCTGCCTCGGGCATGGGTGTGTGTGATGTCCTTAGGTTAGTTAGGTTTAAGTAGTTCTAAGTTCTAGGGGACGTATGACCTAAGATGTTGAGTCCCATAGTGCTCAGAGCCATTTGAACCATTTTTTTTTTTTTTCGAGAGGAATTGTGTTCCCCGCAGGACCTGGCTTATGTTTTGCATTGCTCATCTAACCCGCTTCACAAGAGGTAGAGCATAGTTTCTCCAGAAAACTGCTTTTCTCTTCGTTGCGTAACTGTATCAAATAATCTCGCTGCCCTCAAAATGTAGAACGTATTCTATTCATGCTTAGTATACGCGATTAATCTTTTTTTTCTTACCGCCCTCGTAGACTACTCTCTTGCTACTGCTAAGCAAAAACATTTCATTGTGGATTGATTAATCATCATGGGCGT
This sequence comes from Schistocerca gregaria, assembly GCF_023897955.1. NCBI lineage: Eukaryota > Metazoa > Arthropoda > Insecta > Orthoptera > Acrididae > Schistocerca > Schistocerca gregaria. Next base: position 195,582,939 of record NC_064931.1, read on the forward strand.
TCAGCTGTATTTCATTAATATACTGTTATTGAGTAAACCATTCAGCTGTTTCATATTTTTATATTTTACGTTTACAGATGTTTTTCTGAATTCCAATGTGGTTTCATTTTAGATCACTTTATCTAGTTCATTGTTTCTGTTGAACTGGATTGCCAGAAGCATATGTGTTAATTTCAAACTCGATCATTTGAATTAAATACTATTATTAAAACAGTTGACTGTATTATCTAATAACAGTATATTAAAGCATTTGCTATTCATCCTTATATCGCGGAACTTCTAATTTACACTGATACAGTATACAATAATTTTCTGAAACATAAAACTAATTGTGGGTGATTTATTAGTGACAAGACGCAGAAATGGCTGATAATCGAAAGAAGGGAAACACTCATTTTAGAAACTGTTTCGACCCTAATTGAAAAAATTCGCATAAATATGACACATTTGTTAGTTCCTATCATCATTCTGTTGCTAATAATGCCTCCGATTGAACGCCATACAAAGGCTCAAATTATGTAGTTAATAGTAATCACGTATTAAGGTGTAATTGTGGAAGTCTGCGGACTGTATTTAACGCTGTACCATCGAAACCACCTCCATTCGCAGATCGTATGGTTCTTTCTCAGCACTGATTGTTAATGATTCCTCAGATCACTTACACAACTGCATAGAAATGGTGAATATACTCAAAGGAGCCGGCCCCGGTGGCCAAGGGGTTCTAGGCGCTTCAGTCCGGAACCGCGCAACTGCTACGGTCTAGGGGAGTGATGACCTCAGATGTTAAGTCCCATAGTGCTCAGAGCCATTTTTAGACTCAAAGGATTAGAAATAACTAATAGTGGAAATGAGACACAACTTTGACAGTAAAGTGCGCCAACTAGTAGAAAAGTGGAGGAAATAATTTAAATTCGACTATATTCTTGTTTTCGACACGTCACTATTTCGGCCATAACGTTCACAGAAAACCATCACCTTCATCGACCCTTTGACATACACTTGTGAACAAAGGTTATCTCTAACAAGCCTTCATGTATTACCGTCTTTATCCACATGCGTCCATGCAGCCTCAAGGAGTAATGTCCTCTGCTCATCCTCTACTTGAGTCGTCGTCTAATTCTTTCCGTGTGTTTTGAAATCCAGTAAGAAACCTTGTTGGTCAATTTACCATCTATAGATCTACCACATCCGTTTCATTTTCACTGCAGCCATAATACGTTTTCGATTCCCGTCTGTTCCCTCAGCCATTTTACTTCCTCTCTCTCCGTAGTAATTACGTACAAGCAGCTCTCCATCGCTCGCAGACCAATCCTTACTGTTTGCATTAACAGCTCATGTTTCAATATCGTTAGTACAAACTCACTGTATACTTAGTCTTAAAATCCTATAGTTTATCAAAAGCTGTCGGGTCGATTTTTACTCCTCTCTTACTTTTCTTTACCGTCCATCCAGTGGCTTATTTTCAGAATTACTTTACAATTTGTTCAATTTTGTCATGTGATGACGTGATGGAGACCATGGCTATTGTTTGAAGACAAATGTTGATTGTGTTAGGACAGCAACCAGCCACAAATTTACTTTCAGTTCCTTTATTCAAAGGATACCGTTACCGGTTTCGAATCCTTGCGATTCATCCTCAGACGGTTTACATTCTTTTTTTATGACATGTGGTGTGTTTTTTTAGATTAATTGTTCTAAAATATAAATAATACATAACTGTAAATACGCCACACACAGATGGTTGCGTTACAGATTTTCGTTGCATGTGACTTACGTGACACATCGGTTTCGAATGTTTGTTTTCATAACATTCGTCCAACAGAACACTCGAAACCGACGTTTCACGTTAGTCATATGGAACGAGATCTGTAACGCAACCATCTGTGTGTGGCGTGTTTATAATTATGTATTATTTATATTTTAGAACAATTAATCTAAAAGAACACACCACATGTCATAAAGAAAGCATGTAAAACGTCTGAGGATGAATCGCAACGACTCGAAACCGGTAACGGTATCCTTTAAATAAAGGAACTGAAGGTAAAATTGTAGCTAGTTGCTGTCCTAACACCATCAACTTTACAATTTGCTGTGTCAAGTCCTTCCAGTGGTTTATCTACACTGCAGGAAAAAGTTCAGTGTCATCACAAAAGCAAAAATGGCCCAGGTGGGTTGCAGTCATACCTATTGATACTTCTTTTATCCTGCTTAAGGTAAAGTATCCATTATATTATGTAGTGAAACATACACTGATGCGCCTAGTCACTTTGACGAAGGCAAGGTTCACATTCCTAGAAGTCTCTTCATCGGATATCTAGTATTTATTGAGTACACTCATGGTATCAGTGTCTGCTGAAGCGATTCACTGGAGAAATTGGAGCGCACACACCTCAGAGCAGCCGACGCACCACTCGAGTAGAGTGCTGCGGCGAACCGAGGGCATTGTGACGGCGTCGCGTTGCCTCGGTCGGCGCTTTCATAGCTGCGTTTTCGGAACGGGAGTGTGAAAATCCAATTATCAGCCTGTGCCTGTGTATCGAAGATGACTCTAGCGTGTCTCGTCGATACAGATCTGGTTAATACATGGAACCACGAAGAAGGATAAAACGCTGCAGGCGCTTCTTGGTCCGGGGGAAGCTGACTGTAGCAGAGCTCTCTGTAAGCTATGACAGAGCCAGATTAACCGCTTATTTGATCTTTCTGGAACGATAATAGAAAAATATAATAACCAGAATGAAAAATGCTGTCACAGCACAAAAAAGGCGAAAATCATGGGCAAAGTTAGTCATGTAAAGGATGGGATTACTTTTAGACTTATCTGGCGGCATCGAAGACATTTAAATCAAAACATCTTGACATTATAGCGCTTTCTTACTTGTTAGTATAAGTACCTTACCCTGCAATACAATGCATCGTGTCACGTAAGGTAACTCGATACATGATACCACGTCGTATAACGTGACACATGCCTTTATATCGCGTTTTACCAGAGCTGGCTAATCTTCTGGCAACGGATAGAGCTTTCACAAAACAACAGGGGGACTATTACTTACATGCATTTGTCTACCTTCTCACAACATTTGAACCGATTCGCAAAAATCTGAAACACAGAAGTAGCGCGCGTAAAAATGCTCCCGAGAAACATGTTTCCTTGCACGTAAAATCCGAATGAAGCTATATTTCCGAAAGCGAGTTTTCTATTTTATAGTAATAATGCATTTTATTTAATTCAGTTTAAACAGTTTCCACGCATTCAATTCACGTAGGGACGAATTTTACAAACTACATTTAGCCCTACTTTCAGCCATCGTATCTCGACAACGGATGAAAATTATCGGATGAAAAAATTGCATTTTGACTTTATCCACTTGTACTACTTTCGTGCAAAGTTTGCACCTATTCGTACATATATAAAGTACAGAAGTGGCGCGTTTCAAAAACCTCCGAGAAAAACATTGTTTTTGCACGTAAAAACCAAATGAAGCAATATTTTTCACACGGTTACTACTTATATTACACCAAGGTCTGATACACCGGTGGACCAAAGCTGGACCAACAGTCTAGCTCCAGTCCGGAGTTATTTAAGGGTGACTGTATTTGCGCGTAAAATACGAACGATGTACATACAGATTGTGCTATTAGTTGAGCTTTAATTTCAGCCAAATTAAACTCTTTTGCAAAAGGAGTTAATCGATACGCACCATTTACCTAGGCGCCAGCTTCAGTTAATCGTTCAAACCTTACTTAATACGCTGTAACATGGCTACGGTAAGACATGTTCGAATGGTTATACAAATTGGCCACTGGGCCGGGCTAAACCAAAAGCTTTTCATCCCATGCTTCTAGCTCATATAGCAACCTAGCACCAAGACCAGCCGAAACCGCGACTCTGCATGCGGCTTTTTGTATTCTTCCGCGCAGTAACGATAACGAACTTGCACTTAGTAATCAGTTTCAATTTACAGAGTGCCATTGATAATAAGTTCATGTCTTTGCGGCTGAAGTCAGTATAATATTTGGGCTGCGGTATATAATTAAATTCACTGTGTTGGAAAACATTGCCATCAACAAGAAATTGCCATCAAGGGGAACAGAAGCAGTACAAATTACAGTTACATTCCAAGCCTCTCCGAATTGTGAGCTGTGTTCTCTTCGTGATAGTTACCTACTATTGCGGGGAGCTTACCGGTAGCACCTGTGATAATTAATAGGTTGCAGCAAAGATCGCAGTCACACATGTCAACAAAACTTCCGACAGTTTACATCGTAATTGCGTTCTGCTAATCCCCAATTTCTCCGATATACATCGCTGATGATGTGGCTGAATCTGTCTCACTTGCCTCATGTTGTCTGCCGTATTACTTATTGATGGCTAACACGCACCGTTGCAGTCTCTGTTTTACACTAGCATCTCCGTCACAATTGTTCACAATTTGTATCAAAACTATAAATTTATTCATTACTCCCTTGGGCTATAACTCGAATTATCACACTTGCCATATTCGAGAGACCGCAACAGACAAACGTGCTTCTGCTCATTCTATTGACTTTTCTTGTAAATGTTTCGTGTGTGTACCTATGTACCAGGAGGGAACTATTTCTACATGTAAAGAGTACTTAAGATGTGTACAAGCTGTTATTTTCTTTAGTGGAGAATATCTAGTGCGGTAATTTTTAATTAACTCCTTTTTCCGTAACCTACTGTAAAGAGGCTTTTCATAGTCAGAAGTCTCACGTGGCTGCGGAATCAGCTAACTTTTGAACAGACTCATCTAACGATGGAAATGTGCTCTCGAAATGTAAAAAGAGGAAACTCAGAACAAGTGACTCAGACTGTTTATTGTGAAGATAGAGTCGGGAATTTCACAGTTGACGGAGAAGATCAGATTCGGCTGAGTGTTTGTGACACTACGTGAAGTTTTCCTCTTGCATGTACTCGCAGTGTTGACACACATTGTCGTTTGGATATCGAGCGATCCAGCAATTGTTTCAGACAAATGGTTCAAATGGCTCTGAGCACTATGAGACTCAACATCTTAGGTCATAAGTCCCCTAGAACTTAGAACTACTTAAACCTAACTGACCTAAGGACATCACACACACCCATGCCCGAGGCAGGATTCGAACCTGCGATTGTAGCAGCCCCGCGGTTCCGGACTGCAGCGCCAGAACCGCACGGCCACCGCGGCCGGCCTGTTTCAGACAGCCAGGGCAAACGTCATAAAGGTTTATTGCGTACATATTAAAATCTGTACCTGCGCGCACAGGTGGACGCATAATGGAAGCCTTTGGTTATGTGATAGCATACCGTCCATTTCACATTTAATGGTGAAAATATGCAACTTTTTAACTTAAGTGTGCAAAGCTTCTTCTACATCTTAGACCTCTTTCCGCAAAATTCTACTAATCTGCGAAACTGCTGAACGGCGAAAGCAACCAGCATAGACTGCTTGGGTCGTTGTCTGTTGATTAGCATCAATGAGACAGATGCTCTGTCTCACATGGATTCGGCGAAATGCATCTACAAATTCTCTGTGCAAGTGGCTGATGCCGCACCCTGGGGTCGCAGTTTGTGCTGTTTTTCTACAGCTCTGGCTTGCGTAGGGGATCTGCGTTGGCCGGTGCTGCAGCCACCTGCCCGACGCCCACGAATAGAAACATGTGCTGACAGCGCCGCCGTGAATATTCGTGTCCGCGCACCGGATATAATTCGCGCGCTGACTCGTGAACAACTGATAGCGTCGCTGCTACCCAGGATCCGCCAACGCCAGCACTGCGTACTGCAGATGTCACATCGTGCTGTGTCCGACATGCGGGCCAGGAATTCCTACAATCGACATCGTGAACTTTCACGAGTAAAAATGTGATATTTCACGTAACGTCGAGACAACTAACACATTAAGTACCGGACAAGGTTTCAAAGCACTCGTAGGGACGAGGATTATTCCAGGACGGTAAATCGGAGCGGTAGGCGAATTTTGTTCTGGCTGTGAGTGTGAGACTACCTTTTACCTCAAGACTGCAAATATTTTTATACGTATTCACCTTTACAGTCAACGCAACGAGTCCAGTAGTAACTGTGTACCCTGCTTGGAGATAGTCTTGCAGGTCTGTATACAGACGGCCACATCTAGAAGTCGGAGGCTGCCAAATATGGAGAAGATGAGAGTGGAAGTTTCAACAATCTGTACTACCAATCCCTTACTTATCCCAGTGCTAAATCGCCTTTGCATGATACTGATAAAGACGAATGCGTAATATTTGCTAATTATTGTTTTATCCCTTGCGAGGCATCAATTAGGATAATCCTTTTGTTATCAGAGAAAATACTTGCCATAACCTTTTCAACAGACACAAGTAATTTTGCAAAGCTACATATGAGCTCGGCCCAAAGAACAGCGCTACATTCATCGTGTACCTGATTCTGTGCAATCACCGAGCACGATACTACAGTGTACTGAACTCTCATTCGGATGGGGTCGGATGCAGCTCCCCGTTCTACCATCCAAAATTTATTTTTAAATGGTTTCTCTACATTACTGAAGACGAACGCTAGGGTTATTTCTGTCAAATGCCCAATTTGAGTTTGTGCTCTACTTCTACAGACGGCGTTATCGAAGGGACATTAGATCTTAATCTTGCTTCTTTTGGTACCACCATCACTTTCGTCGTCATCGAAACAACTTGTGACAGTGTTTTTGAATGGGTTAATGATCCTTGCCCGGCGAGCCTTCAGAGAAGGATTTGTGTACGGAAGGACTTATGCTAGACTTTGAGGTTGCTAAGGCATCATAAAAGAACTGGCGCACAGTAATCTGTACACGATATGTCATAGGTTAGCGCAGATGGAGTTCTGAAACCTTCATGTCGAAACGTGTATTTTATTATTGCATAATCGTAACTCCCAACTGATAAGCTTTGTCCAGTAGGCGGTATGCCCCCCCCCCCCCCCCCCCCGCCTCTTTGTATCCCCTCTCCTTCCCCTACACTCTCCAGTAATTCCCACCGCCATCGCCACTATTCATCCACACACCAGCAGTTAATTTTTAATTTTCCCTCTTTCTGTTGGCCACTTTTGCAATAATTACGAAGTTATTCTCTTCTTATTTTGTACGTTACGTGTTCGTAGCCGTTTCGTCGTCTTTTAGTTACATCAGTAACGCACAGTTGGTATTCTGTACATTTTAATAACGTTCTGATAAACTATATTTGTCTTTTATTTTGCCGAAAATACAGAAGCGGATAAATTATTTTGAATAGAAACTAGCCCTCATTTTATATAATGGCTGGTCATCAGGTAATACAATTTAATATCCTTCCAGTTCTGATTACATCATAGTGAGAATGAAGTAAAACTTTTCAAATGAGACAGAAATATAACTGTAAGAAGACATTTTTATTTGAAAACTTCACGACCCATTTCTGAGTACATACATCACTTACCCGATTGATTCAATGTTAAAGGAATACCTTATAGTGAGAAATGCATCTTCCAATTGGTAAAGAAAAGTATGCGTCGATCGATATTCAGTGGAATCAGGCCAGAACTAATATAAAGAGCAAACAGTCTTAATCAGATTGAGTATACGATTTGTGTTCTAGGAAAGATAAGTAGCACTGTAATATCTGAGGAGACAGTTACCAGTGTTCTTTTAATATCTGATATTATTGTAAATTTATTTTCAAAACCTGACGAGATTTTTTGCTCACACTTTCGTGGTCCCAGTTCAAAGACATTTTGGTCAGCTGTGCTTACCCGGTAAGGGAAAAAAGTCGTGATCACATAAAATACATTGATCATCAAACCTTGTGCCACTGTGGACGAAACCGTGAACTTCTGCACAATGATGTCAGCATATCACACCGGAAATGGTGATTTTTCAGTGCGTAACTTGTTCGGTGTTTGTTGGTTGGTTGATTTGGGGGGTGGGGAACAATCAGTGAGGTCATCGGTCCCAACCGATTAGGGACAAAAGAGGAAGGAGGTCGCCCGTGCCCTTTCAAAGGAACCATCTTTCATTTACCTGAAGCGATTTAGGGAAATAACGGAAAACCCAAATCAGGATGACCGGACATGGGTTTGAATCGTCGTTCTCCCGAATGCGAGTCAAATGGTTCAAATGGGTCTGAGCACTATGGGACTTAACATCTATGGTCATCAGTCCCCTAGAACTTAGAACATGTTAAACCTAACTAACCTAAGGACATCACACACATCCATGCCCGAGGCAGGATTCGAACCAGCGACCGTTACGGTCAAGCGGTTCCAGACTGAAGCGCCTAGAAGCGCACGGCCACACCAGAATGTGAGTCCAGTATGCTAACCACCGTGCCACCTCGCTCTGTTTTCGATGTTGCAAGGTAAGGTACTCCACAGAGCAGTAATTGCAAAACAGGTCTTGGATTGAGGGCTTATAGTGAGAGACGAGAATGGAAGTTTTTTTTTTAAGTAAGAATCGTGTGTCGCACGATTGTTTTTACTAGTGCACAGGTATAGGACGGCTATGTTAGGTTTTGATTACCGAGAAGTGGACGGAACAGTCATAGTCTGTGATAACCCCAGTTTTCGCCTCCGACCACACAAGAGGAAAGAGAAATTACGTAATTCGAACTATAATGATAACGTATACAGTGTATACCGTAATTAAAACTAAACGTTCAAAAAGTAAGCATTGCCTAGGAAATGCTTCTTGTGAATTATATATATATATTTATTTGCTTATCTGGATGCCCGAGACGGCATACATTCCTAGTCAGTGTAGAAGTCAATTGCCTAACATTGATGTTATTTTTCTTGGTTCACCTCATCGTCAGTAAAGGCCTACCCAGGATACAACGTTCCTACTATCTCACAAGGTTCATTAATCTCAGATTAGGGAGTAAAATGAGCGCGAGGTTCTCTGAAGAAGAAAACATTAATGAATTATGCTCTGCACAAAGGCCGTATCTGTTTTAAATTACATTTCGAGTTTCAGAAAAAACCAGCCAGCTCCAAATACGTCAAGGCAAAAGCAATTTTAGATAACCCCCCCCCCCCCCGAAAGAACGATGTAATTCAGCCAGACACTTCCATTCTTGAAGCAATATTTCGTTGTTGTGTGTTGAAGTAATGGCTGCGCTTTGCCTCTCGTAGTCTGGCTTTTCCACACTTATGGTAGTAACTTTCTGTATACAATGTAAAGATAGTAGGTATTAATGTTCTCTTTCAGGACTGACAGGGCTAAAGGCATTAATATTTTATAAAATGCTTTGAAATTTTCATATACATATCTGTTTTATTACAAGAGCAGACGTTGTTGACTTAGGGATAAAGCAATCTTTTGCATAGACAAGCGTAGGATCCCCCCCCCCCCCCCCCCCCCCCCCCTCTGGCTCTGAGCACTATGGGACTCATCTTCTGTGGCCATCAGTCCCCTAGAACTTAGAACTACTTAAACCTAACTAACCTAAGGACACCACACACATCCATGCCCGAGGCAGGATTCGAACCTGCGACCGTAGCAGTCGCACGGTTCCGGACTGCGCGCCTAAAACCGCGAGACCACCGCAGCCAGCAAGTGTAGGATCGGCCATAATATAATTCATACTGATGAGTGTTATGTAAACCGGCATTCTTTAAATCACAGAATCAATCTCTCTTTCGATTTAACGTATTATATGCAGTGCAATATACTATTCGTGATTAAAAGCGGTGAAATCATTCATTATTTTGAATTGAATTACATATCCAGAATGAGTAAATGTGTGGAGGTGTAAAACAGTTTCCGTAATGTTACGCCGTATAATTAGGCGAAATTTCTGACTTACGCTAGTAATTTATAGCTATCAAATTACAGCACCGATTTTTTTAGTGAAACTCTACATTGAGGTGACAAAAATCGTGGGAGAGCGATATGCACATACACACATGGCTGTAACATCGCGTATGCATGGTGTAAAAGAACAGTGCATTAGCGGAGCTGTCATTTGTACTCAGCTGATTCATGTGAAAAGGTTTCTGACGTGATAATGGCAGCACGACGGAAATTAAGACTAATAAACACGGAATGGTAGTTCGAGATAGATGCATGGGACATTCAGTTTCGGAAATCGTTTGGGAATTCAGTATCCTAAGGTCAACAGTGTCACGAGTGTGCCGAGAATACAAAACTTTAGGTATTACCTCTCACCGCGGACAACGCAGTGGTCGACGCCCTTTACTTAACGACCGAGAGCAGTGGCGTTTATGTATAGTTGTCAGCTCTAACAGGCAAGCAACACTGCGTGAAGTAACAGCAGAAATCAGTGGAGGACTTACGACGGACCTATCCGTTATGGCAGTGGGGCGAAATTTGACGTTAATGGGCTATGGCACCAGACGACTGACGTGATTGCCTTTGTTAATAGCACGACATAGCCTGCTGCGCCTCTCCTGGAGTCGTGAACATATCAGTTTGGCTTTAGACGAATGAAAACCGTGGTCTGGTCAAGTAAGCCCCGATTTCACTTTTTAAAAAGCTGATGGTAGAGTTAGAATGTGACGGACACACCATAATGTTGTGGGCTGTGTTTACATGTGTCATTGGTTGCAAATGGTCTCAAAGTAGCCGAACATAGCTATTTCCAGTCATTCATTAACTTCATGTTCCCCACCAACGATGAAAATTTTACGGATGACGATACGGCACGTCACCGGGCCACAATTGTTCGCAATTGGTCTGAAGAACATTCTGCACAGTTCGAGCGAATGTTTGGCCACCCAGATAGCCCGACGTGAAACCATCGAAAGTTTGTGGGACATAACCAAGAGGTCAGTTTGTACACAAACTCTTGCACCGGCAACATTTTCGCAGTTATGGTCGGCTTTAGAGGCATCGTAGCTCAATACTGCTGCAGGGGACTGCCAACGACTCTTTAAGTCCATGCCATGTCGAGATGCTGCACTAAGCCGGGCGAAAGTAGGTCCGACAAGATATTGGGAGGTATCCCATGACTTTTCTCATCACAGAGTATACTTTTCTATTTGCATTAGAAAGAGCCTACCAAGAGAATTTCAGCGACGCAACATATATAGAACATGATCAAACAGTAACAAGAAAACAATGCGGCAAATGACTGTCAGCGTCCAGTACAACTCTGTCCGAACCGTAGCCTGCTATAAATACAGGCCTGAGCGTCAGTAATGTTTTATCAGCAGCCGACACAAACGCATGCTTGGCTTAGATTTCGTCAGACTACCTTGAACAAACTAATTTAGTGGAAACATTACACTATCGTGAAATTTTTCATCATAATTGTTCGGAAATAGATACCCAACAGTTAACAGCACCATATGTCAGTGGCGAGAGCATTGCTGGAAAAGAAAGAGAAATGGAAACCATTGACGTGCAACGTGGATAGCGAGAGGAGAAGCTCGAAGTGCTCACCATAATTTGCTTCGTGAGCTACAGCGCGAGGACATAAAGAACAAAGAAAATTGTATGAGAATGGGAGAGCAAAATTTGCTCACATGAAAGTGATTCCTCATATTTGCATATACGATACTCATTTAAGAAATCCAAATTCTTAATTTCTTTCATCATAATCGTTGTTTTTGGGTAGTCTGCAACTGTGTCATTAAAGATTTAAATAATGAAACACTGCACTAGTTACGTACTTTTCCACGCTAAATGTGACGCCTTTTGAGAATTGATTCTCATTACCAAGAGGAAATAATTGCATAGGTATCTTACGGAGAGTTTGTCTGTGTGTTGCCCGGTTTCCCTGCTTTGCAGTTGTATTTTTGTGGTTTAGTGCAATAGGACAAACTTTTTTGTCCAGTTTCCCGAAACATCACATAAGATACACTATGTGATCGATCGTATCCGCACACCTGGCTGAAAATGGCTTAGAAGTTCCTGGCGCCCTCCATGGTAATGCTGGAATTCAGTATGGTGTTGGCCCAAAAAATTGTTCAAATGGCTCTGAGCGCTATGAGACTTAACATCTGAGGTCATCAGTCCCCTAGAACCTAGACTGCGTAAACCTAACTAACCTAAGGGAGTCACACACAACCATGCCCGAGGCAGGATTCGGACCTGCGACCGTAGCGGTGGCGCGGTTCCAGAATGAAGCGCCTAGAACCGCTCGCGCACACCGTCCGGCAGTTTTGGCCCACTCTTAGGCTGCATGACAGCTTCCACTCTCGCAGGCATATGTTCAGTCAGGTGCTGGAAGGTTTCTTGGGAACTGCCAGCTCATTCTTCACGGAGTGCTGCGCTGAGGAGTGGTATCGATGTCGCTCGGTGAGGCCTGGCACGAAGTCGAAGTTTCAAAATATCCCAAACGTGTTCTATAGGATTCAGGTGTGGACTCTGTGCAGGCCAGTCCATTACAGGGATGTTATTGTCGTGTAACCACTCCACCAAAGACCATGCATTATGAACATGTGCTCGATCATGTTTAAAGATGCAATCGCCATCCCTGAATTGCTCTTCAACAGTGGGAAACAACAACGTGCTTAAAACATCAATCTAAGCCTGTGCCACGCAAAACATCGAGGAGTGGAGGCCCACTGCATGAAAAGCACGACCACACCATAACACCACAGACTCCAAATTTTACTGTTGGCACTACACACGCTGGTACATAACGTTCGCTGGGCATTGGACGTACACACACACTGCAACCGGATCGCCACATTGTGTACCGTGATTCGTCACTCCGCACAACGTTTCTCCACTGTTCAATCGTCCAATGTTTACGCTCCTTACACCAAGCGAGGCGTCGTATGGCATTTGCCGGCGTGATGCGTGGCTTATGAGCAGCCGCTCGACTATGAAATCCAAGTTTTCTCACCTCCCGTCTGACTGTCATAGTAGTAGCAGTGGATCCTGATGAAGTTGGAATTTCTGTGTGATGGTCTGTATAGATGTCTGTCTATAACACATTACGACCCTATTCAACTGTAGGCGGTTTCTGTTAGTCAACATACGAGGTCGGCCTGTACGCTTTTGTACTGTACGTGACCCTTCACGTTTCCATTTCACTATCGCATCATAAACAGTAGACCTAAGGAGTGTGGAAATGTCCTGTACAGATCTATGACACAAGTGACACCCAATCAGCTGGCCACGTTCGAAGTCCGTGAGTTCCGCCGAGCGTCCCATTCTGCTCTATCACAATGTCTAATGACTACTGAGGTCGCTGATACGGAGTACCTGGCAGGAGGTAACAGCACAATACACCTAATATGAAGTACGTACGTTTTGGGGGGTGTCAGGATACATTTGATCACATAGTGTAAGTATGTAAATATTTGCACTAGATTATGAGAATAAATTATCGCAAAGGATCATGAAAAAATACGTGACTGGGGCAGTGGTTCGTTATTTAAATGATGAATGCTATTTCTGCTAAAGATCGTTTCATAGTTTGGTTAAGAATTTAAGTAACAGGGAAAGCGGTTCTAGCTTTAATATAGTACTCGAATCCCTCAGTGTACCATTTTACATATGATTCCAGAAACATGTGAACCTATATATAAATCACCTAAGGATAAATTTATGAAGATTAACTAGCTTGCTTGTAATACAAACAACTACATTTATTTTACCTGCGTACACTTCTCACATTTCCATCTCTTTCACATCCTTTCTTTTTATTTGCAAGCTTAACGTCATTCACAGTGCGGCAGCTTCGAATTCTGCCGATTGCTGCAGCTATTTCTTCGTATGATGCCATCCGTTTATTACGATTTTTGTAGTCAGCGCGCTTTTTGTTAAGAAGAATTTGGTGTTCTCGATACTTCACGATGATTGCTGTGGTGGTAGCCACACACCAAATGTTCTTCGTCGCTTTATAGCTCAAATGCACTAAAGCAAATTAAGCAACAAGTAAACAATAGCCCTAGCTATAACTTTTATCAAAGTTCGTCGCTTAAAACGTCCCAACTACACTGACAAAAGTTTGATCAAACGGCGTTGATAAATATATATCGGCCACGAACGCTAAAATGCTGACGTCACACAAACGTGCGCTTAGGCCTGCGTTTATCGTTGGCCACGGTGCGAACAGGCTTCAGAGGCTCAACGGCAGCGACCGAGAGCCGTGTCGTCATCTGCCCAAAAGCTTCATCGGATGCGGATATAGAGGTACGTGAGGTGAGCACATCGCTCAAGAATACTGGATGGTACTTCTGTGGATCACTTTTGCTACCCTTCTTGCAGACGGTTGTGACCCGTGTTTGCACGCAGCGACTAGTCACGGTTTTTTGTTTGAGATATATACAATTGGAAATTCATTGGTATTGCCCGAGTTTAGTTCTTGCAAACCTCCGAAGCGAGTGGTATGGAAGTTAATTTGTGTGGTCTTGAGAAGCAGCTGAAATCGCTAAAACTGAACACAACTCCAGGGCTGGATGAAATCCCTGTGAGATTCTATACCGCATTGCTGAGTTAACCCCTCTTTTAACCATAATGTAGCGCAGATTCCTCGAACAAAGAAACGTGATGACCAGTCTTTGAAAGCAAACATAAGTCACACCCACCCACAAAAAGGGTAACAGAGGCGAGCCACAGCACTATCGTTCAATATTCTTGATATTAATTCGTTGTAGAATCTTAGAAAATATTCTGAGCTGAAGCATAGATTCAGAAAACATGAGTTAAGTGAAACCCAACTCGTACTTTCCTCGCATGACATCCTGAAAGCCATAGGTAAAGGCAGTCACGCAGATGCAGTATTTCTCTACGCTTACTATCAAAAGTACGGTCTTATGGGGTATCAAGAATAACTCGTGACTGGATTCAGGGTTTCCTGATACGAGGACGCAGCATGTTATATTTGATGGAGAGTCATAGATATGTTGTTGTTGTTGTCGTCTTCAGTCCTGAGACTGGTTTGATGCAGCTCTCCATGCTACTCTATCCTGTGCAAGCTGCTTCATCTCCCAGTACCTACTGCAACCTACATCCTTCTGAATCTGCTTAGTGTACTGATCTCTCGGTCTCCCTCTACGATTTTTACCCTCCACGCTGCCCTCCAATGCTAAATTTGTGATCCCTTGATGCCTCAAAACATGTCCTACCAACCGATCCCTTCTTCTAGTCAAGTTGTGCCACAAACTTCTCTTCTCCCCAATCCTATTCAATACCTCCTCATTAGTTACGTGATCTATCCACCTTATCTTCAGTATTCTTCTGTAGCACCACATTTCGAAAGCTTCTATTCTCTTCTTGTCCAAACTAGTTATCGTCCATGTTTCACTTCCATACATGGCTACACTCCAAACAAATACTTTCAGAAACGACTTCCTGATACATAAATCTATATTCGATGTTAACAAATTTCTCTTCTTCATAAACGCTTTCCTTGCCATTGCCAGTCTACATTTTATATCCTCTCTACTTCGACCATCATCAGTTATTTTACTTCCTAAATAGCAAAACTCCTTTACTACTTTAAGTGTCTCATTTCCTAATCTAATTCCCTCAGCATCACCCGATTTAATTTGATATTTAATTTAATAGATATATGTTGAAGTAACTTTGTGTCTGCAAGATGGATGTGCGTTTGGACCCTTGCTATTCATATTCTGTATTAATGATCTTGCAGACAATATGAATGGTAACCTCAGACTTTTTTGCTGATGATGTAGATATATATAAAAAGTACTGTTTCATATAGGTTGCACAAATTTTTAGTCGGATCTTTATAAGGTTTCCATGACGTGCAAAGTTTAATAACTTGTTTGAAATTTTCTGAAAAGTAAAATTGTGCCATTCACAAAACGAAAAAACGTAGTATGCTATGACTACAGTATCAATGAGTGCCAATCTTAATCGATAAACTCATGCAAATACCCGACTATTACAAAATTTAGTGGTTTGAAATAGAACGATCACATAGGTTCAGTCGCAGGTAAAGCAGGCGATATAGTTAGGTTCACTGGCAGAATACTAAGGACGTGCAATCAGTCTACAGAGGAGATTGCTTTCACATCACTCGTGCGACGCATTCTACAATATTGTTATGTTTGGCACGGTTATTGAATGTAGGGAAGGGCAGCAAAAATGGTCGAAGGTTTGCTTGTACCGTGGGAAAGTGTCCCAAGGATGTTAATGAAACTGAACTGGCAGACACTTGAAAGTAGACACACTGTTCCGAGAAAGTATACTTACGAAGTTTCAAGACCCAGCTTTGAATGATATTTTGCATAGCGCTTCCGTAGGAATCTTGAGGACATGACTGTTTTAATTACAGTGCGCACAAAGGCATTTAAACAGTGATTGTAGCCCCGCTCCATACGTGATGTTAACTAGAAGCAGCCCCCAATAACTCATCCAACTGGAAGTGAAATGAACAAAATAATCGTATGGCATCGATGGCCGGGCGTCCCCAACTAGGGAATTTCGGCGGCCGAGTTGCCAGTCTTTCCAATAGACGCCACAGTGGGCGACCTGCGTGTCGATGATGATGATGACAACATAACACACAATCCCCGAGCGGAGAAAATCTCCGACCCGGCTGGGAATCTAACTCCGGCCCGCTGCATGGCAGTGAGACACGCTGACCACTCCTCAAAGCGGGCGGACTACAATTGGAACTACGGTTTGCCACGTAATTTACAGTGATTTGCGGAGTATGGATGTAAATAAAACGAATCGCGCAGCAGTGAGGAGCTCAATTGTTATTCAAGAGAACAACGGTTCGTATCCTAGTCAGGTCATCCAGCTGCACTATTTCTACTGATACACACAATCACTTTGAGATAATATTGGGATGACTCCTTAAACGAAGCCACAATTTATTTCTGCACTGATACTCGCAAAGGTGTTGCGTGGTTACTAAAAAAGATTGTTTCTGCTTTAGTATGACAGCGACATGAAGAAAACATATTTACTAAATCGTGCAAAGAAATCGACCGTAATCCTACAGAAGAAATCATTGAAAAAGTCGTAATAAGGCACTTACAGTTTAAGTACGGTAAACTGTTATAGTTCTGAACGACGCATGTCCCGTTAACGATTTCGATGTCTTGTTTCCGAGATATTTGTTTCGATATAATTACGCTGTTGGTTGTGAACTAAGTCAAATTTAAAAGGAAATTCGGCAATGAAACAGAAAATCAATTTATTTTCGTGCAATTCCTATTGCTTAGCTGTCATCAGACGTGGTGCTCTGAATGGCTAGTTCTCGAAAGGAACTACAGGCAGAAGTTCTCAAGTATTATTTTTTAATGAGAAATTCATAATCGAATTTTGGCATTAATAAAATTACGGGTGTCCGTCTGAATACTCAGTATTACCGATGTTTATTCTACGTTTTCGTTGGACTTTCAGCATATACCTGATGAGGTTTTTATTGGGGATGGGCCAGTCTCCTTAAATTCGCTTTCGACAAGGACGTGTCTCAGTTGAAATCACACAGACCCTTACACGCTGTAATTTGCTCGTGTGAAATTTAGCAGGAAATGAAACGTGCCTAGCTGAACCGAAGCCCAGAAGACTGCGGACGGGATATATGAGTGCAGAATCTAGCGCTATGACTATGGTGCGTGTTCCTGGAGCTGGAATGAGTCACCGGCGGCTGACATTCCCAGAGCCAAGCCGCGACGGCCTTTTCCAGAGGGACAACTTTCAATCCGCTTACTTGTAAGGAAAATCATTTCTTTACTGCCGCCATCACGCTTACCTCTCCAGATCTCCGACATACTTCCTGAATGGAGCGCGCCGTGTTCTACGCGTAGCGAGCAACTCAATGACTTTGTGGATGAAACGGAGCTACCTACTACCGTTGTGCGATGCGGCTAAGCCTAGCTTACATGCTCCGTGGAAACCAGGAAACCGCTCATATATCTGGTACCACGTAACAGTGCAATTTACGACCTGAGAATTTTTCTTTATCTCTGCCTCTAGCTTCTGAACTTTTGTGATAATGCTTTGACACAGTGGGTGCAAGTACTCCTGCCATATTGCAGGGAGAGAAGATCTACAGAACAGCTACTTTATTACTAGATTGGTTTCAAAAAATTATATTTGCGATAACAATGCAGTATAATGTAATAAAATGTTATTATGTCAATAATAAGTGGTAAAATATATACATATAACATTTTCCTCGTACCGTGAAATAATGGTATGACTATCACAATGTGAATCTCGTTCTAAATTATAAGAAAAATGTTGATTAAGAAAGAAAAAAATGTATATTGCCTGCTTTGTGTAATTGATACAACAAATGTTTCTGTCAATGTACAGCACGGATAATACAACTATTAATTTCCCAAATCGTTTGCGAATAAAGTTTAAAGAAAGCCTGTAGCTGTTTTGTGGCTCTTCTACACCTGCATAATGGAGTGTACATTTTCTGACTCTGTTCAATTATCGAACAGATGGAAAAATTCCTTCTATCAACGTACTTCATATCTGCTGTTATGAGCTTGGAAATCCCATGTCACAATCAGGCTGTTCCCCGTATAAACACCATTAAGACAGAGAAGGCTTGCTTTCATCTATACATTGGAGCGGCGAATAGCGAGCTCCAAGTCCATTTTGGTGACAGACTACTTCACTACAATCTGCATTGGACCGAACACTGTCCTATAATAAGCATCCGGAAAACCCCAGAGCGAAGATATAAACTGGCAACAACGTCCTACATAACCTGTGCAGAACAACCTAGGGCTCCTATGCGCACTTCAGCATCTGAACTAGTCTATTCTCCAGCAGAATACGGTGCTCCTGTATGCCTCAATAGCGCACACACCCAAAAGGTCGACGCACAGCTGAACAACACGACGAGAATTATCAGTGGCACATAAAGATCAGCCTCCGTCGAAAGGCTGCCCACACAGAGCCACAATCGGCCCCCTGAACTTCGACAGAAAGCAACTCTTCTCCGTGAGTTTAAAGGCATACAAGGAAACCCGCAGCTCCCTGTCCATCAAGACGCGGCTGTCCTAGAAAGAAACTGGCTTCGATTAAGAAAACCATCCATAAAAACAGCCATGGAACAGCACACGTCTCAGTTCAACTAATCGACATGTGGAAACGAGCTGGACAAAGGCTTGGCCTCCACATTGGCAGAAATTGCCCTGCAAAAAGGAAAAAAAAAACGTGTCCTTGACCAGTCACGCAGAATATGGACAACGATTAAAAGAGTACGCACCAGTCGTGACAGGAATCGTAGACACTCTTTATAGGTGGGGTAAGGCTCCATCTCCAAACTGCGACTGTTCAGTAGCCAGACAAACCGTTTGCCGCATTGTTACAGAATGTCCCAACAGGGTTTATCGTGGAACTTTCAATGATTTCTTTATGGCAACGAACGGCGGAATTGATTATATTAAAAATTTAAACATTTATTTGTAAATTACATATGTTATTGTTCGCATTCCAGTTAATATCGTGTTTAAAAAATATCTCTGTACCCCTTACAAGCTTCATTCAGCTTCGATCTGCAGCTCAGAGTAAGAAATGGAAATTTTAGAAAGGTTCGGTATTCAACAATTACAAACACTGTTGAGCCCCTTGGTGTTCTGTTCCCACTTCCTTTCCACTGTTACTTCTATTTTTACATTTTCCGTAATCGTCTGGTTAGGGGCCACTATGGGCGTTATCTAACAGTCTTTCGTTTTTCCTCTTTCTCAGTTTATTTTCACCAACCCACAACGTGTACCACAGCTTTTACCCAGGCAATTTGCAACAGTTGGAAGTTCCATTTTTCAAGAACCTTTTTGATATTCACTTTGCAGGAAACAGTTAATTTAGCTTTGAACCACAGACATTAAATATAGTCGGATTGTTAATCGGTTTTACCTTGTTCGGCAACTGAATTTTTGGTCCTAATGGCGGAGGCGACACGTCGAGGCATTAACTCTACAAGACGGCAACGCGTAGGAAAGGAATTACTGGTATTAGGTGGGTACAAGAAACACAGAACTTCATTTAAGACGTACCAAATTTGCTGAAAAGAAATGTGATACTGCGATCAGCTAATCTAGATTAGTGGAGTGGGTAGAGGAGGGGGTGGGGGAGTAGTGGTGGGAGGGTGGGGGGGCAATAAGAATCCTCTCGCTTGTGTTTTGCTCCGACGCATCTAAAACGTTCTTGTGGTGCATTGTCTTGCTGAGGGTAGATGTCTTATGCAAAGTCCTATAGCCCCATTATCGGATGCACATGGTCGGGCAGGTGACTCACACATCATTTGCCGGTGAAAGGCGATGTCAAACCAACAGGAGGCCTTACGTCACAGCACGTGAACATCATCGCCACAGAAGGAAACCCCTATTACATACCTTATCTCGTGAGGATTTCGACGGGGGAGTAAAATGTAGCTGGTCTAATTAGCCCACAGGATCTTTGTTATGCTTCTTGTGCCCACTGACGATGTTCCTTTGCCCATTAGAACCCCTGTGCCGTGTTACGAGCGATGACTTCTGTAGCTCATAGCGAGAGGACAGTTCTGAATGGTACTCCGTTTCACCTGTTCTTTTTTATTTTTCTTGCTTCAGAGATTTGCTGAGTGATTGGATACACTGTGGCCCCTTTATCAGCTGTTGTCACAGATATTTAACACTACTATCATGTTTTAAAAGGACGCCGGCCAATGTGGCCGTGCGGTTCCAGGCGCTTCAGTTTGGAACCGCGTGACCGCTACAGTCGCAGGTTCGAATCCTGCCTCGGGCATGGATGTGTGTGATGTCCTTAGGCTAGTTAGGTTTAAGTACTTCTAAGTTCTAGTGGACTGATGACCACAGATGTTTAGTCCCATAGTGCTCATAGCCATTTGAACCATTTTTTTTTGTTAATTCTGCTACTTCCCCACGCAATAATTTACTTTCTTGTAGTTTCAAAAGTAAGGCTATTATTGTTAACTTTGCCATTATCGTTATCATCATCATCTTTTACGTTGGATTCACCGTGTCGTATCTCTTCATCTAAGGAAGTGACACGGTGATGAAAGTACAGGACTCCCACTTTGAAGGAGGAGTCATTAACAACCATGTCCGGGCACATAGATTTTGATGTGCTGCAGTTTCCCAAAACAATTAGGGCAAGTGTCGAGATGATCGTTTTGAGTAGGCTGTGGCCGAGTTTCTGAATCAACTTTGTTGAATCCGATCACGTCTTCATTTACTAACGAACACACCGGCGAGGCGAAGTTAGTCGTAAGTTCATTCCCTTCTAATACCACTACATCTCCTATTAGTGAAAAAGCTATATGTGCGCACGTCATTTAGTTCGCTGTCATTTGCGAGTTCATGGGCTTCTTTGTTTGGAAGTGCAATAATCTATTGTTTTCTATACTGTTTATAGCTAATACCTTACATTAAGTTTTCCCCGAGTAACGAGTTATTTACACCCTTTTTTTAGTTAAATACACTGTACTCTGCCAAACGGTAGCCGTTGGGCATTCGTTTTTGAAAATTTATTTATCGATATGGTCGCTAACGGATTGAAGTTTGAGGTGGAAGAGTGATAATGTGATGTTGTAATAGCGACTCGTTGATTTCCGCTCACGAGTCCTTCCTAGTCTATACGCCAAAAAATTGTTTACCGTTAATAACTGCATAAAGGCAGTGATTAATATAATGCCGTTATATATGTCGGCAAATACTTCGCATCAGAAATAAAGTACTTTTCACCTCATTATAGTTGCAACACGAAGTCTCACCAATCTAATATGATTGCTGTGCCCATCCACAAAAGAAAAATTCTTTCTCTGTTGCTTCTATCTTCCTTTGGAACAAGCTAGCCTTCACTCTGCGTACAATGTAATGCCCTGGCGCATTTATTTTTGCCAACCTCGTAACTAACGTGACAAATTAAACTCTAGTCAAATAATAAACCAAATGTTACAGATCCTCGCAGTTCCGATTCTTTCTCAGTCAGTGACACAATTCACTACTTGCGTTCTCCCTGTTCGTCTTTCTCTCCCTGTCCATCTCTTCTCTTAAACTCACCGGACAAGAAATTAGTCAGCCCAGAGAGCACACACGTATGAACCGTAAATTTTGACAGATGGCACAACGACAGAGTCACGTGCTCAAGCGCGCACGCATTGCCTCCACATGAGCATACGGCAGTAACGGTCAGTGAAACTTTTATGTTTCAAGCGGGCATTGTACGTAAACATGGGTAACTGTTAGGACGTGGAACAAAGGGGCAATTGTGGTTAGCCGTGGCCATGGCCTTGCGGTGTGTGAAGTTTCTGGATTTGCTGGTGTATCGTGGCGGACAATTCAACGTGTCTATAAACAGTGGTGTAACATATGTGACGACGAAACACGACGTTGGAATAGGCTATTTTCCTATGTTAAAAATATGGTTACAATTATTGTTATTCGGAGTGGTTATAACATTCAAATCACATTTACGGTCAATATTCTCACAAAATATCTTAAAAATCATTAAATATCGAGACTTGGTCATGTGTTCGACAACGCTCTGTTATTGGATGAAGCTCTGGTAACGTCACAGACAGAAGAAAGACGAAGCTATATGTATGTTACAAGAGTATTTGCCGAAGATACCAGGTTTTTACGTTCTTTCTCTGCCAATAGTTTAGCTATTTACTGATCGAAAACGCATTTACAACTTTTAAGTAACAATATAAAGGAATTTTGTGAACGCTGATAGTGGAAACCTTACGAAAATTGATGTGTTTATGCTCCACTCGTTTAGAACGGCAATATGTACAAGGACGGATATTATTTTCCCAGCTCCCTGCAACATCATCAAACACGCTCAAAACTAAGGAATTGTGGAAACTTTTGCAAATGGGTCTATATCTTACATCTAGATTGTCGACTGCCACTCTTGAAATGCGACCCAAAGCACAATAATATTATTGTTAGCAAATCTTAGTGCTGGTATCCGTTATGCAAGATACTCAGCAGAGATACCGCCAGAAGCGCGCGCTCTGTGGCGCAACGGATAGCCCAAATGAGTACAAATAAGAAAATCACAGTTTTGTATCCTGGGAAGGTCATACATTTTTAGAACTTTTACACAAAATATGAAAATAACGTTAACCAGATTTCATTGTAGCAGTTGCTTCGATGGTGGTTTGTATTGCAGATAGCTTCAAATTAGTCTTAGTGTGAGAAATGGACAACTGAGGATACTACTTTCCTTACAGACAGTTATCTTTTTCGGAAAGCATTGCTGGTAGTGAAGGTATCACCATACTTCCATAATACAACGAGGTATAGGACGATGAGGTATTGTAGTGGAGAGACATAAAGCATGTACAGCGTGAAGGTAACACAAACGTAAGGGCTGGGCTGTTTGTGAGTGTAAACTATAATGTCAGTGTCAGAAGCAGACTTAACTTAATCTTTCGTCAAATCATGGAAATTCAAAGTTTAAATAATAAGGATCCTAGCTGGGTAGTACGAAGATAAAAAAACATTGTTTAATAAAGTGAAAAGTGTATGGTCACATTTACTAGTAAATGTCTTTTTGAGTGTGACGTGTGTGAAAAGCCATTGCAGATATAAGCCCACGTAAACGCCAAGGAAAAAACAATAAAACTCTGTTTCTAATAGGTGGGGCGAAGTTTTCCAATTGTGATTTTGTTTTCATATGATAGGACTGTTAAATACTGTTGCAGTCTAGATTCGAACCAGCGACTTACAGATGTCATTTTTTAATATTCGGCATTTCACCGCTCTACCAACCGATGTTCAAATGTGTGTGAAATCTTATGGGACTTAACTGCTAAGGTCATCAGTCCCTATGCTTACACACTACTTAACCTGAACTATCCTAAGGACAAACACACACACCCATGCCCGAGGGAGGATTTGAACCTCCGCCGGGACCAGCCGCACAGTCCATGACTGCAGCGCCTGAGACCGCTCGGTTAATCCCGCGCGGCTCTACCAACCGAGCTACCAGTGATGCTCAGGAAAGCGAGTATAACGATAACTTTTACTAAAAGTTTAATTCCATCGACTGACGCGATCCTCCTTTGTAACAATGGGAAAGCGTACCTCTGAGGTAAATTAGTGTTAACTTCAGAGTGCAAGACACTTTTAATTAAGTAAGGGAACTTGGGCGCCCCTGTGGTGGCATTTTGCAGGCAGAGTTCAACCAATTTTTCCGCACCTTCTCATTCTCTGAAAGTGTTTTCATGGGTGTAGTCGTACAGTGTGGCACTACACACCATTTGTAATCCATTTTCCGAAATGTAAATTCCAAAAGATGACACCACCGTGAATTAGGTGTATGACAGTAGGAACAACGAGCTGGCGGTAACGTCACAGACATCACGTCACTCTAATGGAGTCTTTTTGCGGGCTTCCAAATTATTTGAATTTCATTTCCGTTTTTATAAAAGAATACTGAAATTTAAGAATGAAAAAAGCATGTTATAAGCTTAATATGACATAATTAATCATTTAAGACTATTTGCATAAAACAGGCAAACGCCGTACTGTGACAGGAAACACATCTTCTCTGAGAGAGGCGATAGATATGTTTCACGGCTTGTTAATAAAATTGTGAAATGAATATATCTGGAATCGATCTCCTCTCAAGAAGCTATAGCCCACACAGGCACATAAATACAGCAAAGTTGACAGAGCCGAAAGAATATGTGACACTCCCCCACCCCATCAAATGTCGACGGACCTGCAAAATCATCTGAATCGAATACCATGTGGAGCATGTTTGAACAGTGAGTAAAACGCTGACATCAGCATCCATGGTTTTTGGTGGAACTGCGCTATCAAATCCTCAGACAGTGGCTGAACCTGGATGTGACGTACCTACGCAACCTTGTGTGTTCAGCTCCTATCCGAATCCAGTCGATTATCAAGTCCAGCGACAGAATTACCGGGTATTAAGTGATGCTTGTAATGATATCTCTGTGGATGACTAATTTACTGCCCGGTGAGCTTACACTCATTACTGCCAACGTTCACGTTCTAAACGTAACTGCTGTGATGTGTCTATTGTTGTTCTACTTTCTGTGAACGAATATTAACTGTTTTTGCTATAACTACCTCTATTTCTACTATCCTGTGATAGTTATTTCTAAATTTTCGATCCCATATTAGATATAATAACTCTTATATGTGTCTTAACCAATGTAATACAAAATGTGAATAATGTCTAGATAGATGTCAGAGGCAGCCTGATGGCCTTAATTTTGCCGGAGTAAAGAAATTAACCAGTAAATAAGAGACAGTGAAAATCTGTTTGGCAACGAGTAGATCAATAAATGCTTCAAGAAGAGAACTGTGTCAGTAGTAATATAAACAAAGTTTTCTTCTAATGAGGAATAAAACACTTCGGTTACCAATCACTTTCTAAATACTGACTTACTGTGTTAAGCGCAACGCGTCACGAGAGTTTGCTGTCTTCTCCAAGTGCTTGAAGTTTTACACTTTCGTAGCAGGCGGTCTTTCTGTCATGTGTTTCTCACTAGAAAGGCTCTGCATTTTGTTTTGTATTGTTACAGAACGTTAATACCGCACAAGAAAATTAAAATCGAGAGAGAACGTTGGCATCTTCAAATTACGCTTTTGCTGATTGTTAGAAAAGCTTGGACGATAACCTTGATTTCTTTGTTGTAAATGGGTCAGCAGGGCTAGTCTGTTTTGTTGCCTCATGAAGTATTTAATTTTTAAGTAGACTATTTTTGAATTAGGTTACCGACACAAGAACATCCACTGGCCCACAGTATTTTTATAACCTTTGTTCATTACTGATCAATCCTTTAGTACCAGGAAGATATCATAAAATAGAGGAATAAATCAAAAATGTTTAAAGACAAAAAAAAGGCTAATTTTGTACTATTTTCAATTTGATGCTGTGAAGTTGAATTCATTTCCTTCAGCATCCTGCATATTCCGTACAATTTGATATTTACTGTTTAATTCATACTTTTACGTTTGCCGAAACGCGTTCCCCCTTTTAATCTTCGGAAATATCATTTGGAAAAAATAGAGGGGATAAGATAGGTCTTAAACAACCTGTACATGAAATAGTAGTACCGTAGTTTTAATGTCAAAAACCTAAAAACAACAAGTTTTGCTGCTCACCTATAATAATTATTTATGTGACGTGTGCTGTGTTTGTTTGCGGTTTATAACAGCTAACGGAACACAGTACAGGTGCCACTATAGTTAGTTTTGAACCAACACTGATTAAATATCAGTATTGTGTAATCATGAAACGTGTACAGTGTTTGTCACTAATTTATGCAAAAATGAAGCAAGATTAATTACCATGATTGCTATTTACAACGAAAAGGTACGTTGCCAGCGCTTGCTGTGACAGTGTTGTAATTTTCCTCTGGTAAATTCTCCCGTGAAGCAAGTGCATTACAGAGCTAATTCGCGGTCACTTTCGAGAATGTGTCCTGTGATTGTTCTGTCTTCTCTTATATCACCGGTAGTTTAAGTGAAATAATGATACACAGACGTCTGCAATAAAAAATAAAATAACTGTTTCTCTACCTGAGAATTAAGTGCATCGTTCATAGTTCAAATGTCAGACGCGACAAATAGCATTTCATCACTTTTCTCTACAACACTGGTAACTTCTAAGAAATCTTAACTACCTAGCGATACGGATGTCGATAAACTGAAGAGATTGCAGCATTACTTTCCTTGACAGTTATGTCGCCAAATCACCATCATATTCGACTCTTACGTAGTTGATTCGATGCCAGGTGTAGGAAATGTTTTTAAAAGAGACTTTTAAGCTAAGAGAAATTATTGTGCTGGCGCAGAGTTGCTGGCCGCCACATTGCGCTTCAGCTCGCCACTTTAAATTCTAAGCTTTTCCACAATGTCGTGAATTTTGTTTTCTGTTATCTTTCACATTGCTTCTTCTAGCGCTATATGATAAATTTGTATTTATTTATTTGTACTATAGCAGCCCTCTGTTTAACGTTACAAATCTGCAATTTTCGAATAAAACCTTTATTAAATATTGGCAATTCCGGTTTTGCTATGAATACTGTTTATTTTTAAGTAACATACAGGAGTATAACTGTTCGGCACAAAAATGTCCCTAAGGTTATGCGGCTTTTTATGTATCTTCATTCAGTTTCTAGATAGTTTACCGCTTCCGGATTCTAGAGGAATCTAGTGAGACACTGGTCCCATACGCAAACAAAGCGATCGATATGAAATAAAGCCCGACGGGTATAAAACACGCGTAACGAACAGGCAGCGCGATTACGATCTTAACTGACCAAAGCTGCTAGGGAGACTACCATAGCTACGCGTAGCTGCGATAGTCTGCGGTAGCCTACGGTACTTCTACAACTCTAGTTGTGATAGTCTGAGGTAGCTTGAGGTAGTTCTCCAACTCCACTTGACGGTAATAACGCAGTTAATCGTGCTTCTCATTAGGGACAGAAAGCTACACTTCGAAAACACTCATTCCTGTGGGCCACACAATACGGTTACCTACTAATATATACATAAATAAAGGGGAAAGGTAGTTACCAAAAATCTTGAAAAGTTCTGGACTGATTTACTTCAAATTTTTAAACGATACTTTCATAATCATTCAGACGGACATTATATCTTTTTTTATATATAACAGTTTTCACTTAAAGACAACTGACGGAAAGCAAATGCTGTGCAGAGCTGTACTGTGGCAGTTTGCGGGTTCGTTTTCTTTCTTGCAGTCTGTTTTCACTATGACAGTATGGCATTTAATGTATTAGACAAATTGTTTCTCTGATATAAATTTTTTCTCCATACAAATAATTTTTTAAAAACATAGTGCGCACAAGAGTGTGCTATTTTGTTTTATTCCTCACAGTCGGTTTTAGCTGAAAACTTGTATATTAAGAAAGCGGTAGTTATTGATTATCGCCTTATAATCGTAACAGTAGGCGCAAACTGAAACGTTCCAATGATTGTAATGCTCCCTGTTCTCAGATTGAAACTATGCGAAGTAATGTAATTACAGCTACTATCTTCACATATCGAGCATCCCGAGAAGTCTCTCCCGTTCTTATAACTCATTTCATTTAAGCGAATCAAGGTTTCGTTTGCAGTAACAATACAGAGAGCTCAAGCTCGGACATTCGTGCAAGTTGGCATTGATTTACAATCATAGTATTTTTCGCATGATCATGTGTATGTTGTCTTTTCACAAACTAATAGTTCAGAAAATGTGTTCATCCAAAAAACGAAAAACGTATATTCCGACGTTTTATAACAGTAGCGTATAAAAAATTGAAAATGCCTTAACAACAATAAAAACTAAAAACAAAAACAAAGGAATCTTTTCCATTCATATTCTATATAATTTATTATAATTTCGAATTCCGTACTTGAAAGTGAGCGAAGTCGCAACGAAGAGCCGAAAACTTGCGTCCTTGTACAATACCCAGGCATACCTCAGATCAGAAATATTTTCAGTTTCCATACATATTTGGCCGCTGCGAAGCATTGCCAGGTTCGTTAGCGCTGCCCGAGAAGAGCCGGATCGAGTTGCTTGTGTAAAATAACTTGAAGCCATATTTTAAATAAATTATTTGCTTATTTTATTTTAATTAACTAGGAACCCAGAGCCATATACCTCGGTGAATTACAAAGTGGGGACGAACAGTATTTAAGAGTCCGTGGAAAATCTTGTTGAGTATTTACAACCTTGTATTCAGATTGTGCTTGCTATAGCGAGACATGCTCAGGTCCTTTGCAGGAGGTCTGAATTAGGAATTGTTCCAAAACTGCGTAGTGGAAGAAAAGTTTAGTAGTAGTGCTCATGCTCCTACTGTTCAGATACCTGTTGCGTGTTTGCCACATTTGTGTAAGTCTGTTCTGGCGGCACACACCTATTAGCGCGTGCCAACTATGGAGGTTGGGTAGCGCGTAGAGATCAGAAATGAGTTCTGTATACTCGCTGGCGAGTCCTCTCACGCGGTTTCCGTGTGCCCTCTCGCCACCCGAGTCTGTTTTCGGCTACAAGTGGACTCGACTCGCTCACAAAGGAGAACGAGTACACTAGTTCGCCAATTACAAACGAGAACTCGAGAAGTCCCGTTACATATGCAACCATTTTGAAAGATGTTACGCCATTAAACTGTAAATTATTATTTATTTATTTATTTCACGAAGTCATGATTTCGGCACCGGCCTCAGTGGCCGAGCGGTTCTAGGCGCTACAGTCTGGAGCTGCGCGACCGCTACGGTCGCAGGTTCGAATCCTGCCTAGGGCATGGATATGTGTGATGTCCTTAGGTTAGTTAGGTTTAAGTAGTTCTAAGTTCTAGGGGACTGATGACCTCAGATGTTAAATCCAATAGCGCTCAGAGCCATTTGAACCAACCATTATTTCTGCTTTATAGCCGATCTCAAGTGCAAGTTGAAATGTTACAAAATGTCCGCTATTTCTAAATCACGGAAATAAGTTATTTACCAACATAACGACTGATCTGTTAGCAATGAATATTGTTCTGTTTATACATACATTTATATACATTGAAGCGCCAAAGAAACTGGTTTTGGCATGCGTATTCAAATACAGGGATATGTTGACAGGCAGAATACGGCGCTGCGGTCAGCAGCGCCTATCTAAGACAAGTGTCTGTCGCAGTTGTTAGATCAGTTATTGCTGCTACAATGGCAGGTTATTAAGATTAAAGTGAGTTTGAACGTGGTGTTATAGTCGGCCCACGAGCGATGGGACACAGCATCTCCGAGGTAACAAAGAAGTGCAGATCTTCCCGTACGACCATTTTACCGTGTGTACCGTGAATATCAGGAACCCGATAAAATGTCAAATCTCCGACATCGCTGCAGCCGGAAAAAGATCCTGCAAGAACGGGACCAACGACGACTGAAGAGAATCGTTCAACGAGACAGAAGTGCAACCCTTTCGCAAATTGCTGCAGATTCCAATGCTGAGCCATCAACAAGTGTCAACTCGCGAACCATTCAACTAAAAGTCATCGAAATGGGCTTTCGGAGCCGAAGGCCCACTCGTATACCCTTGATGACTGCATGACACGAAGCTTTACGCCTCCCCTGGACTTGAAGGAATGCTCGAGCGTGTGGTCGAATAAAATATCTGAATTCTTAGACTGGGTAAGCGACTAACTTGCTGGCCCTCTCAGGTGATTGAATACAAAATGGCTCTTAGCACTATGGGACTCAACTTCTGAGGTCATTGGTCCCCTAGAACTTAGAACTAGTTAAACCTAACTAACCAAAGTACATCACACACATCCATGCCCGAGGCAGGATTCGAACCTGCGTCCGTAGCGGTCTCGCGGTTCCAGACTGCAGCGCCTAGAACGTCACGGCCACTTCGGCCGGCGATTGAATACGTATATCGTGCTCGTTATCATACAAGTCTCCGCATTCACAGTAGTGGTCCCACCACAAGACGTCAGCACCCTCTTTCCTTCGATGTAAGTAAGCGTCGACAAGGCAAGGACAATAGGACGCGACTCAATCTATGAAGTTAGTCATTTTCGGCACACGTTGTCCTTTAGTGTGACACGAAATGCAGCACTTCATGAAAAAGACTAACTTAGTAACTACAGAGACGTGAGAGAAGTAATATTATCTGCAGGTGGGACAGGTGGGAAACTTTACATGCACTTATTAACGATACATGCAGACACCTTGCAACAAATGAACTGTTGTGTATTTTGCTTGCGAACAAAATGTAAGGCGCGCAGTCCGGAACCGCGGGACTGCTACGGTCGTAGGTTCGAATCCTGCCTCGGGCATGGATGTGTGTGCTGTCCTTAGGTTAGTTAGGTTTAAGTAGTTCTAAGGTCTAGGGGACTGATAACCAAAGCAGTCCCATAGTGCTCAGAGCCATTTGAACCATTTTTTTTTTTTTAACAAAATGTAAATACCTTGGATCGTAGGAGCATGAAGATTATCAAATAAAGAGGTATATATGTAGACGTGTGTCCTACAGATAAGAAATTACGTAGGTATGGATATCAAACGCGAAGGAACCTATTCTTCAACCAGTTAGCTACACAAAAAGATTTTTCATACATACTTCGATTCAGAAGCAGTTGCATAACTGCCAATAGTTGTAATTAAAGTTTCAAAAATATCATCTGCTCTAGGTTGCTTTTGAAATCGCTCCGCAACAGCGTGTTCACATCTCGTGAAAACGTACTCACATTATTTGGCAGCGTATTTTTATAAAGATGAGTCTCCAGATATGTCGCCGGATCATCATTGTGAACTACAAACGTCGTTAACCCCATCTCGAGTGAAAGTATCACCATGCCTGAACAGTATAGAAATAGTTCCTATTAACCAAGTTTAACTTGTTGAATTGAATTAACCTTTTTAAATATATCCCAGCTACCAATTTAGCAAACGTATAATTTCGAAGCAGTTGTGGCATTGGATACGTTTATACGAGCTGTTTGAATGATTTGCTAGCCTACCAGTACGTAGTGTAAACTTGACACCCAAGCTGGGAGCTGCTCATGTTCGCGCTCACAGTTGGAACCGTATTCTCGCCGCCTGACCTCGTTCCGCGAAATCAATTATAGCAGTTAAACTGTAGCTCCAGTGGCACGATGCTTCAACTGTTTCAATTGGTTACCTGTTAACGTTATAGTTCCATGAAATGTTCTGCTTGCGCTAGAAAGATAGAAAGTATATGAAAGCGAAAGTAACAAACGCTCAACTCTCGATCCATTTTCTTCCATGTGTTATCAACTTTGAAAATAAAATACAGCTGTTGCCTTTCTCACGCAGATACCATCTGGTGATGAGTAGTCACTAGTCAAAATCGGCCGTGTCAGTTACGCATCGTGATGCTGAAACAGTGGTTTGGTCACAGTAAGCATGTACTGTCGTGGAACGGCTTTCCATCTTACAATGATTATGGGCAAAACGATTAATCTCATTTATGCCCGGAATGATCGAATGACTCATAATCCTGGATTTAGGAAGTACTTCGTTAATTCTGCGAGTAATATGAAATTTTGCCATTTTTACGGCACTTTCAGCCTTCAGTACCGGTAATTAATGGTCATATTTACCTTGACATTCACGGTGACACAGAGCGCCAAGAGACGAATGACGACCAGATATCTGATAACGACATGATGTTCACAGCTAGAGATTTTAGCTAAAAACTTTGTTGCAATAAGGGGCAGGGGCGATCAGAAAGTTTCCTTTTGAGGATACTGTTGCAGCATTTATACAACGTAGAGCGACTCCGATGCTGGTCTATAAGCACCGACCGATATGTGGCCAAGGGATTAGTGTGACATTCGTGTCCTTCCAACATGCGTGCAATAAATGTGGAAGTTGTTACTATGGCGACGTTGTTACGAAATGCGTCCAAACATGACCAACACGCTCTTATTTTTTCCTAGCTGCCGAAGCATAAACACCGGCAGGCATCCATGGGAGAGTCCGTCGAAAACCACCATTGTGGAATGGTGCGCAAAGGTCAATGCTGCTTCATTATAACGCACGTCCCAATATCGGAAATGTAACGCAGACGTTACTTCAAATCAAGTAGGAGGCACGGAGCACCCAACCTACAGTCCTGATCTCCTTCCGTGCGATTGTCACGCCTTCGGTCCCTTAAAAAAGGCCTCCAAGTGTGGACGGTTCCTGTTCGACGAGGAAGTACAGCAGGCAGTTGCAGATTCCTCCCGCAGTAGGTCAGGATGTATTATTGAACGGGTGTTTTCAACTAGGTATTTCGGTGGGATGATTGCCTCATTGGTCACGGCGTTTTTGCCTGTTTGGTGTACCGATTCTGCAATGTACGGTCTTAAAACGGAAATTCTTTTATCACCCCTTACAGATAGAGGAGCTGTGAATGAACTTACCTGTTCTCATAAGGAACTTGATCACTGTTTCGTACCAGTTATCACAAAACCACTTTATAAAAAGGGAGACAGGGATAATGTTGACAATTATAGACCTATTTCTATGCCATCGGTGTTTATTGAAGTTATCGAGAAGGTTGTGTATACAAGGTTACTGGAGTTTATTCACATAATTTGCTGCCAAATGTACAGTCTGATTTGAGAAATGGTTTAACAACTGAAAATACTATATTCTCTATTCTCTGTGAGGTTTTGGACGGATTAAATAAAAGGTTGCGAACGCTAGGTATTTTCTTTGATTTAAC
Organism: Schistocerca gregaria; assembly: GCF_023897955.1. Classification (NCBI taxonomy): domain Eukaryota; kingdom Metazoa; phylum Arthropoda; class Insecta; order Orthoptera; family Acrididae; genus Schistocerca; species Schistocerca gregaria. Next base: position 195,616,010 of record NC_064931.1, read on the forward strand.
GAAGGCTTTTGACTGTGTTGACCACAAAATATTACTGGAGAAGCTAGACCATTATGGAGTAAGGGGAGTAGCTTACAATTGGTGCGCCTCTTACTTTAAGAGCAGAAAGCAGAAGGTAATTCTCCACAATATTGAGAGTGGTAGTGATGTTCAATCCCAATGGGGCACTGATAAGTGGGGCGTTCCCCAAGGGTCGGTGCTGGGGCCGCTGCTGTTTCTTATTTATGTAAATGATATGCCTTCTAGTATTACAGGTGATTCAAAAATATTTCTGTTTGCTGATGACACCAGCTTGGTAGTGAAGGATCTTGTGTGTAATATTGAAACATTATCAAGTAATGTAGTTCATGAAATAAGTTCGTGGCTTGTGGAAAATAATTTGATGCTAAATCACAGTAAGACTCAGTTTTTACAGTTTGTAACTCACAATTCAACAAGAACTGATATTTTGATCAGGCAGAATGGGAATATTATAAGAGAGACTGAACAGTTCAAGTTCCTAGGCGTTCGGATAGACGTAAGCTGTTGTGGAATTCCCATGTTCAGGATCTTGTTCAGAAACTAAATGCTGCTTTATTTACCATTAGAACAGTATCTGAAATAAGTGACAGTTCAACACGAAAAGTAGTCTACTTCGCATATTTTCATACGCTTTTGTCATATGGTATTATTTTTTGGGGTAATTCTTCTGATTCAAAAAGGGTACTTTGGCTTAAAAACGGGCTGTTCGAGCTATGTGTGGTGTAAGTTCGAAAACCTCTTGTCGACCCCTATTCAATAGTCTGGAAATTTTGACATTGCCCTCACAGTATATATTTTCCTTGATGTCGTTTGTTGTTAGCAATATTAGCTTATTCCCAAGAGTTAGCAGCTTTCACTCAGTTAATACTAGGCAGAAATCAAACCTGCATGTGGAATGCCCTTCCTTGCCTCTTGTGCAGAAAGGAATGCACTATTCTGCTGCATCCATTTTCAATAAGCTACCACAAGAACTCAAAAATCTTAGCAGTAGCCCAAACGCTTTTAAGTCCAAACTGAAGAGTTTCCTCATGGCTCACTCCTTCTATTCTGTCGAGGAGCTCCTGGAAGAGCTGAAAAATTAAGCAAATTCCAGTGTTACATTGTTGATTTCCTTTATTTAAACTTATGAACTGTGGCCTGAATACGTTTCTTGTATTTCATTTTATCTGTTTCTACTCTCGTGTTATAATTTCATGTATTGACTCGTTCCATGACCATGGAGTCTTCTCCTTAATTTGGTCCCACAGAACAATAAATAAATAAATAAAAATAAATCAATCAATAAAACAGAACTTTGACAGGTGGCTTGCAGTATCCCTGAGTGTTAAACATTACCGCAGATCTTACTTTGTAGCAATAGCATATGGCAGCTGTTTCTATCAGAGAATAGCTATGGTGATAAACCCAGGCATGGTGTGATCATCTAAGTCAGTTTAAAATCTGATTAAGAATTGTGGCATCCGTGTTCTTGTAAATACATCCTATAGTGGCACGCTGGAAATAAAAGGACATCTTTTGCAGAAGACGGACATATTTCAAATACTTGAGTGCCGGGCTTGATAAGATGGTAGTATTAGTAATGATCAACGAGTTAGGATCACATTAGCCTCGATATGAGGGCATGTCGTTACAGTTTCATACGCGACAAACATGGAATGAAATAAGATCAAGACTTACATGGCAGTTGTACGACCATACTGCCGACTAATAAAAGTGACCTCAGAAAAGCATATCTGTGTTATTAAAAATATATACTGCTTTGGATAATACGCTGCCTGACAAAAAGTACTGAAGCACCCAGAAGACATAATATGATCTCAGGGTAACTTCACACACGTACACACCATCAGTGGCTGTGTAGACGGTTAGTGCTGTAATTCTCTGACAGATAGAGCGCCCACCAGAGCGCATTACTGTTATTCGTGTTTAGTGTTGTTACCAGGCCTCCTACGATTTGTAAAGGGACGTGAACAGCGTCAGATTTTGGGTGAACACTGTGAAGGACGCAGAGAAATTTCGTACCGATTTGAGACAGTGTTATCAACACCTGACAGAGTTTGAAAGGGTCCTCAGGGTGAGTCTCCATTTGAACGGCCGATCGAATCGTTCAGAATCTGGATTTATGGAATAATGGATTGCTACAGTGGTCCGGTGTATGGCTGCCTAGCAAGGAAGCATTGGCTGCTGGTGACTGGCATCGGACATTGTTCAGCAGTGAATTAAGGTTCTGCACTATCCCGGGTGACCATCGTCTTTGACTATGTCGACGGCATGGGGAGAGGTCTCAGCCTACCAATGTTTTGAGAGGCACAGCTATGTCGTCATGGTGTGATAGAAATGTAGAGTATGACTATACATCAGGGTTAGTAGTGACTGACGGATCTCTGACCGCATAACGGTACGTCACGGACTTCTTGTGTCGCCGTGTGTTACCGCTCATTCAATAGTATCGTGGGGCCATTTTTCAATAGGACAATGCTCTCTCACACGAGCCACGCGTTCCTATGAACTGTCTGACTGATGTTAAGGTACTCCCGTATCCAGAAAGATCCCTAGATCTGTCCCCGATAGAACATGTGTAGGACCAGCTCAGACTTTAACATTGTTCCAATGGCAGGATCCTCCAACCAGTTCTGGATTCTGACAATCTATTGTGCCAGATGGAAAGAATTTGGGACTATATCCCTCAGGAGGGCATCCAACAACTCGACCAACCAATGCCAAGCCCAATAACTGCTTGCATAAGGACCAGAGATGGTCGAACGCATTATTGACTTGCTCAGCTTGTGAAACTCTTCCATTTAAATGAATCATTCAATTTTTCTGAAATTGTAATCATTTGTTTACGTGTTCATGTACTTCACAGCTAACGATTTTCATCCCCTTCCGCATAATTGCTTCGTGGTGCGTTTTTCTTTTCTTTTTTCTTAGAGACTTTTTCGTGTCAATCTTATTATGCCTATCCTATATCAAATAACTCAAAACTGACATAATTACTATCGTGATTTACTGAGATAACAAAACTGTTACAATATATATATCATAAGTATGTGGCTGAAACGATATATTTTAGTTATATATTCATTGTTTCAGGGTTCAATCCCCAGTAGCTTCTAGTGCTTTTACACGCTGTTAGCCGCTCGGCATTAGCCGAGCGGTCTCAGGCGCTGCAGTCATGGACTGTGCGGCTGGTCCCAGAGGAGGTTCGAGTCCTCCCTCGGGCATGGGTGTGTGTGTTTGTGCTTAGGATAATTTAGGTTAAGTAGTGTGTAAGCTTAGGGACTGATGACCTTCGCAGTTAAAGTCCCATAAAATTTCACACACATTTGAACATGTTTTTGAACACGCAGTTTACGCTACTGTTTCCCCAGGCTATGTTAGGTGTATGTGAATCTACCCAGTTCGCACCGTTGTTCGTATTCCGCTTTACACTACAAATGTTTCAAGTAACTGCTTAGTGTGTTTGAGTTTTTGTTGGAAAAAAGAATAGGCAGCCCATCTGCAATAGCACCAACAGTCGAGTTGGCACAGTGAATAAGCCATCAAACTCGCATTGGGGGCGTGTGGGATTCTCATTCATCCAAATTTAAGTTTTCCGTTGTTCTCCTAAGTCAGCTGTAAGAAGTAATTGCCCCAGAGTGGTAAAATTAAATTTTCTGGTTCATAAAACAGAACGCATGCGTTTACGATTAAGTCACCAAAACTATTTTATTTTTAGGCTAATGATATCTAGATAGATAAATAATTCTAAAATTTTCAGATATGAGCATTAACGTATGATGCGACGCGGTGGAGTCCACAGCGAATATACTAAATTACTAACGGCATTATCTGAAATTTGCGCGCAGTCGGGGATGACAAGAAGCCACAGCTGGTCAGTTGCTCGGTGCGGCACGTTCATATTGGCTCCATCGAGTTATAGGCTCAGTTGATTTTCTTCTTTCGTTAGTCGGTCTTTCGGGCCGCAACGAAATTGACGGACATGTGAAGTGAAGGCATTGTTGGTGTCTCCGATTTCACAAGCATTGTTAGACGCGAAACAGAAGAACATGTGTAAAAAATTTTCTATCCAAGTGTCAACTATTCGGTAAGAAACTGACTGCTGGTTTATAGCGGTGGCTATCATTTTCTGTTCGACGTAAGTAGCTAAGTTGTTAGGATGTAAGTAGACCCGTAATTGTCTTTCTTATTAGTAATTGTATTGCCACTGTGTAGTAATCATGAGGCGATCACCATAAATGACATACACAGTTACCAAATGAAACTGTATGGTCCCAGAGACCTTTTCAAGTCTCAGACATTTCTGGTGTATATATGCAGCGTGAAGTGACGACTGGAAATTTGTACTAAGGCCAAGGCTTGCTAGTGAGCAGGAGATTCAGGTTCGAATCCGGCCTTGGTACAAATTTTAATTCGTCGCTTCAGTTTGCATGCATACATCATAGATGTCTGAGATTTGGAAATACCTCTGGAACCATATAGTTTATTTCGATTAAAGCAGCTGCGCTTGAGTTTCAGGCAGGATCCCCTGTTTAGTTCGATGCTGAGGTGGTGCTATTCTAATACAGTTGGAGAGCCTCACCAATGTAATTTGAGTTTAGGGTGAACACTAAGTGGGCTGAGGCGTGAATGGGAATTTGGATTGACGAGGGAGCCTTGCTAGGGTAGTCCGTGCAATTGGGCAAAGCCACTGTGCCAGGGTGGCTTGTTATGTTATGTTAACCGGGGACCTAGAAACGACGGAGAGGCTCCGTCCCCGCCGCAGCCGCAGTAGTCCACAACCCCACAACGACTACCGCAGTCCACTTCACCCCTACGCCGCCCCTCACCGAACCAGGGTTATTGTGCGGTTCGGCCCCCGGTGGACCCCCCAGGGAACGTCTCACACCAGACGAGTGTAACCCCTATTTTGGCGTGGTAGAGTAATGGTGGTGTACGCGTACGTGGAGAAAAATTGTTTGCGCAGCAAACGCCGACATAGTGTAGCTGAGGCGGAATAAGGGGAACCAGCACGCATTTGCCGAGGCAGATGGAAAACCGCCTAAAACCCATCCACAGACTGGCCGGCTCACCGGACCTCGGCACAAATCCGCCGGGCGGATTCGTGCCGGGGACCGGCGCTCCTTCCCGCCCGGAAAAATAACGTCAGTTATAAGATATAAGTAAATTCCACATGTGCTTCAAGCAGGGCCGGCTTAAGGCCCAAACGACACAAGCCACCTCTTGGCGTGCCAAGCTGGAAGGCACTTCAGAGGCGCAACAGCTGTTAGATTTATGTACAGGACGGATCACATTTAATAGAGACCGCTTGAGGCGCCATGCTGAGACGGGTGCCGAGGGCATACACGAACGAGATTAGTATACCGTGTGTATCTCAGATACTAGCGAAAACTGAAACTGGAGAAAGTATCAGAGGGGAAAAGGGAGTTACGAAATGAAAAATCACTTGTGTGGAAAAATGTTCTCGAGACGGCCCTGTTTTCAAGCCAGCTTTGGCTGCGTTATAGAAGTTGCGGGCACAGTTTTATGGGGCACAATCCTAGATGCAAGCTTGAGAAGTAGAGAAAATTTAGGCCGAGGATAATCCTTACAGAAATCTGAGACATTTTCTTACATTTTTGCAATCAACATACAAATGGTTCAAATGGCTCTGACCATTATGGGACTTAACTTCTGAGGTCATGAGTCCCCTAGAATTTAGAACTACTGAAACCTAACCATCCTAAGGACTTCACACACATCCAGGCCCGAGGCAGGATTCGAACCTGCGACCGTAGCAGTCACGCGGTTCCAGACTGAATCGCGTAGAACCGCTCGGCCGCCGCGCCCGGCACAATCAACATAAAAAGAGAGAACATTCACACAGAGCAGGGAGGCACTTTGCTGACGATCAATGCTAAAATACACTCCTGGAAATTGAAATAAGAACACCGTGATTTCATTGTCCAAGGAAGGGGAAACTTTATTGACACATTCCTGGGGTCAGATACATCACTTGATCACACTGACAGAACCACAGGCACATAGACACAGGCAACAGAGCATGCACAATGTCGGCACTACTACAGTGTATATCCACCTTTCGCAGCAATGAGGGCTGCTATTCTCCCATGGAGACGATCGTAGAGATGCTGGATGTAGTCCTGTGGAACGGCTTGCCATGCCATTTCCACCTGGCGCCTCAGTTGGACCATCGTTCGTGCTGGACGTGCAGACCGCGTGAGACGACGCTTCATCCAGTCCCAAACATGCTCAATGGGGGACAGATCCGGAGATCTTGCTGGCCAGGGTAGTTGACTTACACCTTCTAGAGCACGTTGGGTGGCACGGGATACATGCGGACGTGCATTGTCCTGTTGGAACAGCAAGTTCCCTTGCCGGTCTAGGAATGGTAGAACGATGGGTTCGATGACGGTTTGGTTGTACCGTGCACTATTCAGTGTCCCCTCGACGATCACCAGAGGTGTACGGCCAATGTAGGAGATCGCTCCCCACACCATGATGCCGGGTGTTGGCCCTGTGTGCCTCGGTCGTATGCAGTCCTGATTGTGGCGCTCACCTGCACGGCGCCAAACACGCATACGACCATCATTGGCACCAAGGCAGAAGCGACTCTCATCGCTGAAGACGACACGTCTCCATTCGTCCCTCCATTCACGCCTGTCGCGACACCACTGGAGGCGGGCTGCACGATGTTGGGGCGTGAGCGGAAGACGGCCTAACGGTATGCGGGACCGTAGCCCAGTTTCATGGAGACGGTTGCGAATGGTCCTCGCCGATACCCCAGGAGCAACAGTGTCCCTAATTTGCTGGGAAGTGGCGGTGCGGTCCCCTACGGCACTGCGTAGGATCCTACGTTCTTGGCGTGCATCCGTGCGTCGCTGCGGTCCGGTCCCAGGTCGACGGGCACGTGCACCTTCCGCCGACCACTGGCGACAACATCGATGTACTGTGGAGACCTCACTCCCCACGTGTTGAGCAATTCGGCGGTACGTCCACCCGGCCTCCCGCATGCCCACTATACGCCCTCGCTCAAAGTCCGTCAACTGCGCATACGGTTCACGTCCACGCTGTCGCGGCATGCTACCAGTGTTAAAGACTGCGATGGAGCTCCGTATGCCACGGCAAACTGGCTGACACTGACGGCGGCGGTGCACAAATGCTGCGCAGCTAGCGCCATTCGACGGCCAACACCGCGGTTCCTGGTGTGTCCGCTGTGCCGTGCGTGTGATCATTGCTTGTACAGCCCTCTCGCAGTGTCCGGAGCAAGTATGGTGGGTCTGACACACCGGTGTCAATGTGTTCTTTTTTCCATTTCCAGGAGTGTAAATTTAGCTTTTTGTCATGCCTCGAAAGACATCTCAGTTTGTACTACATAACGTACCACTGTTTGTCCATCCCATTTCTTCACGACTTCTGTGCTAGCCAAGGTGCTTCCTGAACGCGCCGGATCTAGATGCGTAGCTTGTGACAGCATTCCTCTTATAAAGTTTAGTATGCACTGATTCATTCTTCAGACTCATTGCAGCAATTTTTATTGGGAACGCTTTGCGGCAGATGTTTTATCCCTGCCACACAACGAATCGTGTCAACATATAGGTCTGGTTTAAGGAAAGGAGGAGCTGTAGCTTGTCATCTATTGCGCACCTGAAAAACGTTTTTACGTAACCGAAGAAAAGCTGCATCCCTTACTGAATTAGCTTTTCGCAAGACGTTTTACCTTTTGGATAAAAAATTAAAAACCAAATATTTTGAATTGATACGATTTTTTACTATGCAATCGTTCTCAAACGACTGCGGAGCACATATTGGCTAAAAATATTTCAATCTTTCGTATCTTATAGTCTCACATTGCAACTTGATGATGAATAGCTTCATTTTCGTGATTGGTCATACTTCAAAGTCAAGTAACTCCCTGCCTATTCTTCGAAGAGCTTTCAGTGAATTACGATTGCGAAGTGCGAGTGCTAATGTTAGAGTAGCAGAAATTGCACACACGAGAGTTTACAGTTTTAAACATTGCTGTTACTCGGCAACCGTATACTGGTTTCGACATAGGTTTATATAGCCAACTGCTTGCACATAACTGGTAGTTACACTGACCTAGGTTCCGACACCTACCAGAGATGTCTTCATCACAATGAAATTTTGATAAATCGTGTAAAATAACACGTAGAAAACTTGGTATGACAAAAAAATCTGCTGATTTGCCGACGCAAACCGAAATGAGTTGAAGAAATTTCAATTTTACATAGAGAAAATAAATGTCATAGGCTCGATGGACTCTAAGAGCTAGAGATTTTCAAGCATATTTCTAAGAACGATGGCCTCATCCTCAATGAACAGCTGCAACTACGTAATAATTTTTTCCATAGTATCACCCACTGCTCGTAGAATTTTGATTACTCTATTTTTTAACTATATTTCCTGGTTTCGAAACATCATTTTCTTCTAGTCTTATAGGTATGTGCTGGTGAAGTTACTTCATGCATATATTTTCTGGATTGTTCAGCTGTTTGTAAAATTTTTCTGTATCATTCTGTCTTTTACTGAATAGTAATTTCTGTAACGTCTGACAGATGGCTCTGTTATACTTAATTTGGTAGACTATCGCGTATTTTCAAAAAGACTTTAAGCTCTCTTTCTTTATATTTAATTTTTAAAACTCTTTCTTCAGTTATTTCTGTTGTAATGTTTCAAATGGGCACATGTCACTGTCCGCCCCTGATAGGCCGCGCAACTCCTATCGTTTTCGTGGCATCAATGTAAGCTACTGGGGCAATCAGTGTGATGTCGTTCCCAGCGGGTCACACGTGGCAAAGGCTAGAACGTTTTGTTTCACTTTTGACTTGAGCATAGCTGCTCTAAATTTTGACCATTACTTTTTAGCAACGTAATTTTACGTAAGTAGTCTTTGTGCGTCATGAAAATTGTCATCTTGGTTAGTTTGTTTTTGTCATACTTAATTTTCTGTGTATTATTTCATAGGTTTTTATCAAAATTTCATTCTGATGAAGACACCTCTAGTAGGTATCGGAACCTCTGTCGATGTAGCTACCAGTTATATGCAACCGGTTGGCTGTACAGTCCTATGTTGCCAGCTGAAAGTGCTGTATTTTTTCGAAGTTCGTCACTCCACCATCTCTACAAGTCTATCGAAATATTCTGTAGTCATCCGCAAGGAATTTCTTAATCCAGTGCCATTATGCGTTTTTAAGGTATCAAGAAGATTGTGCCCATGTCTGTTTCCTTCTTTAAGGGGGCCACGAAGCCACCAACATTCACGAGCAGTGCTACTTTATGATTGGTGCACATGGCTGCGATTGAAATGGGGCTAACATATCGAAATTATGTTTTCATGATCTTAACAGACCTATTAAATCTTTCTCGCCAGTGAATATTAGCTTACTAGTCTTACACATTATTTCAAAGTCCCCCAAAAAATAACATCTGAGCACTTGAAGGCGCGTCCACACGGAGGACGCATCACGCCAAACACATACGACCTGGTGCCGAAGAGTTCGCGCTCACTGAATTTGCACGGAACTACGCCACGCATGGTTGTTGCGGTTGAAGCCCTTGCAGGGCCACAGCATGAGCGGGTCATGTTCCCAAATACCGCATTTATTATGCAGTAGTGTCATAAAATAAAAACATCGAACAGCCATCGTCAACAGGTAACACCAGTGTTAAAAACTAGCGCAGTGTACGGCGGCAGTAACCTTTCCATTGAACAGCTTGCCGGCAAAAATAGTCAGTCGCAAATTATACATACAATGCCGTTCGAAGACTTTAAACATCTGTTGTATGTAAAGCATGATTAACGGAAACAAATTGTACGAGTGCAATACATCGCAAAGAATTTGGCAATAGCTTTCTCGCAACTTGAGGCATGCTGTGACTTGAACGATAGATTCGGTGTGGGAACGCAGTGCAGTATTCACTTGTCGCTGGGTTTCATCTGCATTGAGAGTGTTCTGCAGCACTGAGTCTGAGAATCCTATTTCAACAACGATTCAAACCGTCTGCGACATACTGTCCCGCAAGCACCAGATTCAGTATACAGCGTCACACATTCAAGACACCATGTCGTGGACTCACCTGAGTTGCAGTCAACACGCAGCTCTGCGATATTGAGTCGAAGCTGCGTGTCGCAGACTGCACTAGGCTTATGAGTACTACAGTGTATGCCTTTATTATTTCCATGCCTCTTTTCCATTGACGTAAACTTTCGATGAACGAAGTATAGCAACACTACACGCTCCAGTATCCTTAATTTGACTACCGCCTATGTTCGACGTCAAGTTGCAGTAACGACTTACAGACGGCAAGAGGCAATATTAGCATCGTGATGGGGGACGCGGAAAATAGTGCAGTCGTTCTCGCAATGCGGAAACGGAGAGATTTCTCTGACGTCCAGTAGGGCATCGTCAATGACTTTCGGACCAAGGGTGGAATCATTTGCGAAATGGCTAAGTCTTTAAACTGCTCCCGTGTCGTCTTGGTTACATTATACCGTGCGTGACTAAATGGCGCTATACAAAGCCGATGCCGAGACATCTGTGATGCACCACATGGCATAGAAACCAAGGATGGACGGTGTGTACCGACGAATAGACCTGCAACTGTTGAACAGTTGACTGCCCAGATGAACCAGAGGGCCATCAACAGTGTCTCCTCAACGACCGTTCAGCCGAATGTTGCAGCGTATGGGCCTCCGCTGAAGGCGCGTAGTTCATGCAGCTACACTGCCAACTGTTCGTCTGCGACGAAGACTGGAATTTGCACGCCAGTGGCTACAAGTGGCCTTTTCAGATGAATCATCTTTTATGCCCCATTTGACTGTTGGTCGTTGGTGCGTACAGCGAGAAACGTCTGAAAGCAAACACCCCGTTTGCTTACGACCCGGGAAATGTTTTAGTGCCACTCCCTGGGTGATCTCATCGCTCTGGAAGGCAGAATAGATCGAGTGTACATCTCTCCTTAGGGAACTTTGTCAATTGTCGTCCTATATTTGATCAAATATAGGGCCTCGCTGTAGTCTGCAGCTCGTGGTCGTGAGGTAGCGTTCTCGCTTCCTGCGCCCGGATTCCCGGGTTCGATTCCCGGCGGGGTCAGGGATTTTCTCTGCCTCGTGATGACTGGGTGTTGTGTGCTGTCCTTAGGTTAGTTAGGTTTAAGTAGGTCTAGGGGACTGATGACCGTAGATGTTAAGTCCCATAGTGCTCAGAGCCATTTTGATCAAAGATGTGATCAAATATTCCGTCAAATATATTTGACAAAGATCTTTGACGTAGCGCTAGAAGGGGTATTACACTGTCATCATATTTTTCGTCAAAGTTCAAGATGGCTGACAACAACAACTTGTTATTAACCGCAGCAGTTGCATGTACCACAATTGCACTGTGTGCACATGCGGAAGAGAAGCGGGGGGGGGGGGGGGGAGGGGGGGGAGGAAACATATCTGGGTGAAGCCGTGGGTTTTACGACACAATAAAGGCATTCAACAAAACTTGTTACGTGAGCTTGTAGTGGAGGACGTCAAGTCGTACATCAATTACTTAAGAATGGATGAGCATACATTTCTGTATGTGCTCAATGAAGTGTATCCTCCTATCACAAAGCACAATATTCACTTAAGAACTGCTACATCTGCAGAAGACAGGCTCACTGTAACACTCCGATTTCTTGCTACAGGAGAGGGTTAGGTTGGTTTAGGTTAAGTTAGGTCAGTTCAGGTGTCCAATCTTCTTAATCTGTTTTTGCATTCATCGTGCCTCACGTTGTAAAGTGCCTCATCAGCTTCATGCATCTCTATTAATTTTGTAGTTGTCGGCACACACCAATTGTATTTACCGGCAATGTTTATAGCAACACTACAGGCGACATAATGCTGCAGCGATGCTTGCGCTCCATGTGGTAAAATGTCACACTGCAATGAACAGAAAACAAGCGACTTCTTTGATCAAATCTTTGACAAATTTGATAGTGTGAAACCGGCCTTAGGGACCATGCGCATCCCAATATGTAGTTTGTTTTTCCTCCCCATGATGGCATTTACTAGCAGGACAGTGCAGTGTGTCACACAGCTCGCAGTGTACGTGCGTGATTCGAAGAGCGCTAGGATAAGTTTACCGTACTCCATTTGCACCAGACTCCCTGATTAAAACCCAATAGAGAATCTGTGCGTCTACTGCGATCGAGCTGTTCACGCCACGGATCATCAACCCAGAAATCTAACGAATATGGCCGCTGCACTGGAGTCGGCATGGCTCCACATCGCTGTTGGTACCTTCCATAACCTTGCTGACACTCTGTGATAGTCTCGCAGCGGTCCTCGCTAGAAAAAGATGGTTATTCAGGCATTTGACAGATGGTCACGTTGATGTGAGTGGCCAGTTACGTTGACGATTTTGACACTATGTCTGTGTGCTGGTAAATAAATAATATGAGCAACATACAAATACGTATAAACTTCACGGTGCTGCAGGTGTGTCATAATAAATTCAGGCGAAACTTGTAGAGCAATTCAGTTGCAAATGGACGTAACCACATACCGACCAATATAGTAAACATAATTTGTTTTGTATTCTTGATTGATAATATTACATTTCAGACACACATCTTTCGAAAATGCTTTATGGTGTGCTTTTTCTATTGTGTCTCACTGTTTAGAGGCACAAAACGCGTGGGTGTTTTCAGCTCGTTACTAAATGCAAATAAGTAGGAGGCCGAGTTGATAGGAGCTGAAGGAGTTCAAATGGTTCAAATGGCTCTGAGCACTATGGGACTCAACCGCTGTGGCCATCAGTCCCCTAGAACTTAGAACTACTTAAACCTAACTAACCTAAGGACATCACACACATCCATGCCCGAGGCAGGATTCGAACCTGCGACCGAAGTGGTCTCGCGGTTCCAGACTGCAGCGCCTAGAACCGCGAGACCACCGCGGCCGGCCGCTGAAGGAGTCCAGGTTGCAATAATATGCGGTACGGCACACTGTTAGAGAGAATGATTAATATTCAAGAAACTCATAGTACAAAAAAATTACCTATCTTCAGTAGTTTGTAAGACTGCAGTTGCGGCTATCAACTAAATCTCAAAAAAAAAAAAAAAAAAACAAATGTGTGTGAAATCTTATGGAACATAACTGCTAAGGTCATCAGTCCCTAAGCTTACACACTACTTAACCTAAATTATCCTAAGGACAAACACACACACCCATGCCCGAGGGAGGACTCGAACCTCCGGCGGGATCGTCGTTGCGGACGTCTCAAGATATCCTGTTCAAGTTCGGTAGTTGATCCTTCCACTCAGTTTTTTGTTAAGGTGGCCAACCGGCTCTCTGCCCGAACGTGCTGAGCTACCGTGCCGGCCACCGCTCGGCTAATACCCCGCGACAACTAAATCTCAAAACATGGAATACCATGAACTAATACACTCCTGGAAATGGAAAAAAGAACACATTGACACCGGTGTGTCAAACCCACCATACTTGCTCCGGACACTGCGAGAGGGCTGTACAAGCAATGATCACACGCACGGCACAGCGGACACACCAGGAACCGCGGTGTTGGCCGTCGAATGGCGCTAGCTGCGCAGCATTTGTGCACCGCCGCCGTCAGTGTCAGCCAGTTTGCCGTGGCATACGGAGCTCCATCGCAGTCTTTAACACTGGTAGCATGCCGCGACAGCGTGGACGTGAACCGTATGCGCAGTTGACGGACTTTGAGCGAGGGCGTATAGTGGGCATGCGGGAGGCCGGGTGGACGTCCGCCGAATTGCTCAACACGTGGGGCGTGAGGTCTCCACAGTACATCGATGTTGTCGCCAGTGGTCGGCGGAAGGTGCACGTGCCCGTCGACCTGGGACCGGACCGCAGCGACGCACGGATGCACGCCAAGACCGTAGGATCCTACGCAGTGCCGTAGGGGACCGCACCGCCACTTCCCAGCAAATTAGGGACACTATTGCTCCTGGGGTATCGGCGAGGACCATTCGCAACCGTCTCCATGAAGCTGGGCTACGGTCCCGCACACCGTTAGGCCGTCTTCCGCTCACGCCCCAACATCGTGCAGCCCGCCTCCAGTGGTGTCGCGACAGGCGTGAATGGAGGGACGAATGGAGACGTGTCGTCTTCAGCGATGAGAGTCGCTTCTGCCTTGGTGCCAATGATGGTCGTATGCGTGTTTGGCGCCGTGCAGGTGAGCGCCACAATCAGGACTGCATACGACCGAGGCACACAGGGCCAACACCCGGCATCATGGTGTGGGGAGCGATCTCCTACACTGGTCGTACACCTCTGGTGATCGTCGAGGGGACACTGAATAGTGCACGGTACATACAAACCGTCATCGAACCCATCGTTCTACCATTCCTAGACCGGCAAGGGAACTTGCTGTTCCAACAGGACAATGCACGTCCGCATGTATCCCGTGCCACCCAACGTGCTCTAGAAGGTGTAAGTCAACTACCCTGACCAGCAAGATCTCCGGATCTGTCCCCCATTGAGCATGTTTGGGACTGAATGAAGCGTCGTCTCACGCGGTCTGCACGTCCAGCACGAACGCTGGTCCAACTGAGGCGCCAGGTGGAAATGGCATGGCAAGCCGTTCCACAGGACTACATCCAGTATCTCTACGATCGTCTCCATGGGAGAATAGCAGCCTGCATTGCTGCGAAAGGTGGATATACACTGTAGTAGTGCCGACATTGTGCATGCTCAGTTGCCTGTGTCTATGTGCCTGTGGTTCTGTCAGTGTGATCATGTGATGTATCTGACCCCAGGAATGTGTCAATAAAGTTTCCCCTTCCTTGGACAATGAATTCACGGTGTTCTTATTTCAATTTCCAGGAGTGTACAACGTATTTTCAGGAACTAAGTCTGATGGGCCCTCCTCAGATAATCAATGCAAACAGAACTGGCTGAGGGCCGATTATGAAAGTGCGTCTGCCTAGGATGGAATCTAGCTAAAAAGTGAACGAGGCACACTCCAGTTCAGTCTAGCTGCACAGCCCGCTAGAGTGCGCTGTGCTCGGTAGACGGCGGGCTGCCAACCTTGCGTTGGCGTGGCGTTGTAGTAGTATCTGTGGCAATGATAGTACATCTTCTTCTGAAGGAGTCGAATTTCAGATAATTTTCCCTTTTTTCAGGCGTCATGTCTCATGGAAAAAGGTTTCATACGAAGAAGCTTTCCTGCAATGTGGTTTTACCATGATACTTGATAAACATAAATAAAAGTTTCAGTGTGGTTTGTGCAGTAATGTGCTAACAAGAGAGTGTAGGAAACCCAGCATGTTAAAACACCACTTTGAAAGAAGTCAGGCTGAGTTCACTTGATAAGACATTGAAGTCTTCAAACGCAAAGAAGCTGTATTGAAAATTTCACGCACGGATTCATCAAGCTAATTTTTTCCAGTTAACAGAAGCTGAAGCTTCAAATCGAATAGATCTTCGAATCGCTGAAACCAAGAAACCTCATTCCATAGGAGAGGATCTCGTCAAGCCTTGCTTACTAGATGCAGTGAAGCTAGCTCTAGGAGAGCAACAACCTGAAAAGATAAACAAGATATCTCCTTATTGCAACATAATCAAAAGTCTTATCGAGGACAGAGAAAGAGCACTTAACGAAATAAGATCAAGTCATTTCTTTTTGCTGCAGTTAGATGAGTTTACCGACATTGTATCTTCTTTCCAGCTGCCTGTAGAAGTTCCATTCATAAAAGATGACGGCGTGGTAAAAGGAAATTAGTTTTCAGAATCACTGAAGAGTAGTATATGCAGAGGCCGGCCGCTGTGGCTGAGCGGTTCTAGGCGATTCAGTCTGGAACCGCGTGACCGCTACGGTCGCAGGTTCGAATCCTGCCTCGGACATGGATGTGTGTGATGTCCTTAGGTTAGTTAGGTTTAAGTAGTTCCAGGTTCTAGGGGACTGATGACTTTAGAAGTTAAATCCCATAGTGCTCAGAGCCATTTGAACCATTTTTCTTCAACCTGGTGCAGTAAAGCCTCTTCCAATTCGGATATGCGGCGTCTCCTTGGAGCACCACAGTCATGCCTTCTGTTGGTGAGGTTACCTTCTCTACGCCGTTGAGTAATTGTAGCGAAAAGGGTATGCGATGGAGTCGGATGTTGTGGAGAACGATCTTGATAAAGACGACGATCAGCTCTTCCGTTACCGTGAGCCTCGCTATAAGGATCATGTCGGTGTATTCTGCAAATGTGTACTCAAAGACAAGTGAATGAGGCTCGCACCAGGTCAGAAATGTAGGAGAGATGTCACATGACATCAGCCGATCCGACGTAACCACATCCCACCATGACTACTCTGTTGCATACCCACGTAGCAAATATTTTTTCAAACGGCTGTAACAAGGAAACGGTACGTTTCCGGACAGGGTTTGATATTATGTCCTCATTCCAATCCACGTCTTGTGGAAGTTTGTAACGGGGATGTACGAACACCCTCTATACTTATTTCCAAAGTAACGTAACTTGCGGATTTCTTCGAGGAAATGAATACGCTTTAACCTCGGTTCGCAAAGAATTGCGGTGAATATTTTGACAGACTGAGATAAAGTTGACAATCTTCTTCACAGGCTGCAGTTTTACCAACGTAGGTCTGATGTTCTGGACATTTCGATACTTCCAGAACTGATAGTGATTTTCGACACGAGCAGTCAAAAATGCCCATTCACATATGAAATGACTCAGCAGTTGTGATCAGTCATAAACTCTATCAATAATTACTTTTCTGAACTGGAGACTCGACAAGTAAATGCCTCGGTCTTAAGACTAGTTTCAGTGTGAAAAGGAATATTTTCAAGTATTCAAGTTCTAGCAAAACAAGAATTTATTGGATTACTTGAAGTCAACACGCTGAAAATAGATTTCTCTAAGACAGAACTAGCAACATTTTGGAGAAATGGGGGTGACGATTATCCATTATCATACGGAAAGAACCTCAAGTATACTGATTCGATTCTCCACAACTCATAGGTGTGAAATTAAATTTACGACCATGGTGACAATGAAAACAAATGTAATGAACCGACTAAAGGGAACACAATATACTATGTGCATTGGCCGATATCAAATGGAATATAGTTAAGATTGTTGGAAATATGCAATACCAACCATCTCAATGACTTTCATTGCTTCTTGGGTTAATGTAACACCTAAAAATCATTTAAAGTTTTAACTGTGGAACATTAATGAATATTACGTAATTTCCCCAATTTTATAAATATAAGTACTCAGACAATTTTCTTCGAGTCTAAACTTTAATCAGATATTAAACTGTATCGGAAGTACTGGATTCCATATGATCTCGTTCAGGTGTAATGGTCTCAAGAAGGTAGGAAGCCACTGTCCTGAGTCGCTTAAGGCGTGTGTCGAACTAATTTCACTGAATAAAAATAAGAAAAAAGCACCACGATCAATTTCCCTCCCCAGCCTCGTACAATCCGTCCTTGCACTCCACCATCGATGAACGCATCGTGGACGGTACTGATTTCCCTTCCTGCTTCCAGTAATATCGTGTCTATTAATACGCAGCAGTGTTAAAATTATTTCATCGTTTTGACACTTTGATTTTTACATTAAAATGGAATACCATAATATTTATCTTCAGCATAAACAAAACGTATATTTCAGTTATTGTGTATTTTCAATAGGGTTTGCATACTGTGTACATTCATGGACGAATAACATATCACAAATAAATATATAGGGTATCACATTTTCAGACATTACAATAAGTTAAATTCTACTAAATACGTATTTTATGAGGCTTCTCTCTTATGCTGACATGACAAAAATGAAATACAAGCGTGCAGAATGCTACCCCCCCCTCCCTCTCTCTCTCTCTCTCTCTCTCTCTCTCTCTCTCTCTCTCTCTCACCCCGTCACACACACACACACACACACACACACACACACACACACACACACACACACACACACACACAGAGAGAGAGAGAGAGAGAGAGAGAGAGAGAGAGAGAGAGAGAGAGAGAGAGAGAGAGAGAGAGAGAGGGGGGGGGGGGGGTGGCAAAGAGACTTTGTCAGCAGTGCAGAGTGCAGCAAATGGGAATTATTTTGTCGAATGAATCCTGCGTAATATTAAACAAAAGCAGCCAGCAAGTTTAATTTCGCTTTCATTAAACAGTAACCGACATGTGGCACCGCTTTTATGGACCCCATGCTGTTGAGGCTGAATTCCTAGTGCAGTAGTGCAGTAAAATTAACCAGTAACGTTTCTTTGTGAGGAAACTTGGGTAAAACTTGTGACTCTGCGCGAAATATAGGGAGAGACCTCGACAAAATCGATAGAAAAACACTTCTACTCATTCTCCGTAGAAGACAGTACTTACTATCTAGGGCAGTCCTTTAGACTGGCAGTACCCTTGGTTTCACTTATTTACTCACCCCTTTTAGGAGCTACCTAGCTTGCACCCAAATATGCTATTAAAAGATAACCTAATTTGCAAAACAATTGCAATATAGATAAAAGAATATGAACAAATTCATAACCTGTGGTAAACAGGTATGTTGAAAACTAGCGTTACAAAAGGTAAAAGAAGGAGCATCTCCACAATGACAAACAGCCGCCTCACATGGGAAACCATATTTGTGCTTGTCGTGGTTCGTACAACTGCAGATCTCAGGGACTTTGACATTGGCCATATTACTTCGTGTCCTCGAGTGTGGGTTTCAAATTTGGACACTCTTCTAACGAACTGGGAACATCTCGTCATGTATCACCCTAATCTATTGTTTTTGACGGACAATGAAGTCTTTCACTCATGACAAGAATTAGAACCTGGACCTTATTCGTGAATCAACAGATGATATCCACGTGCGGAGCATATCTACGATAGACCTGCGTTGCCGCTCTGCGACACTGCAGGTGTGATGTCTGGAGTTACAGTGCGAGCTAGGCAATGCACTTCGTCTCAAGGCTTTGATATTAAGCAGTAGAAAGGAAGGAAAGAAGATTAGCTTTTAACGCGCCCTCCACACCGAGTGCATTGGAGACAAAACGAGAGGAAGAAACTAACGGGCCATGACTCACCGGTGTTTCCGCCGGTTTCCAGAATGGAACAAACGTTGATCCTGTGGTAATGATAGTCCATTCGTGCTACTATCAGTAAATTATCAGGTGCGGTGTTGTCACTCATGAGTAATAAAGTACACGAAACAGTTGCTTGTCGAGGCAGCTGCTTCTCCTATTCTTCTGAGACTTCAGCAACAAATACTTAAACCACCATGTGGATCGGAGAAGTATGTATTGTCTCCCCAATGTACAGTTGAAAAGTGTCATATAGAGACAATCTCTCGGTCCTATTTAAATAACAGCGTCTAGAGAAAAACAGTCGACTAACGAAACTAGAACTGATATAACCTCTAAAGTTTTCTCGGCGTCATTAAAAGTGCACTTTTGAGTCTTCGACCAAATTGTTGTTTCCAGTTTCCTGCACGACCCATCCGTCTTCTTCAGGTGCTGAGAGGTGTGCTGTACCCGCTGTCTGGACTCCAACCATACTCTAATATATTTTAGGTGCCACGTCACTATTTACAGCCCGAGTTCGACTCACGGTGCCTTACACGCCCTTTGGTGCGAATAGGTTGCTTGTTTGTTTCCCAGATCCAACGATCTTAGTCCACAGAACGCATGTTCTGTCAGCGTTTCCTAGTTCTTGTTGATTAGACGGTTATGGTGATTTTAATAAACTTGATGGCAATAGTTATTGACTGGCAATTTACAGATCTTGAATTTACAGATCCGGACTATCCAGTCAACTATTAGATATTCTAGAACGCCGGCTCCGCTCAACTGAGACACAGTCTCCAGACACACAAGAGTGTAATACATGTCTGCATAACACCGTATTCAGCAGCACTGATGATGTGTTCATACTGGTGGTAGCTGTGTGCTGAGTAACACAAAATACCGCAGCGAATCGACTTACGAAAATAGGCTGCATGCTGAAATTCGTAATTTCATGGATTTGGCTATTTAGCTGTGGGTGCATTTCCAATTGAGACAAGGCGGGAGATGCAGCGCCTCGAGAAATGTGGGCAGTATAGTGCGTGTCGGCTGTGTGACATCCTGGTGCTGTAGAGCCTCTCTCTTTACGCAAATTTGTAGTTGTGCATTAAGATGTGGTGCAGAGACGGGGATGCAGAACATGCATTATTCCATGGAGGAAATTACGTTCTTTGTTACCCACCTGCAGGTCCATCTACAGTGGGTATCTCAGCTATCAGTTTTGGTAGGCTAGGTGAACATAACATTAACAACCCGTGTCCTGTGAGTTTGGTGTGGATGTCACTTGATAGGATGATTCACATTGTAGATTCGTGGAACCTTTTTCTCACTATATGTATCATTTGATTGTGTGAGGATTTAAAAGACGGGTAGTTACCGTGATTTGGGGTGTTTACAGGTATAGTGTGTTGTGAAAGTTTGTGCAACGAATCATGTTAAAGGGAGCCATGCAATTACTTAAAAGCAGATGTGTCACCTTATCGTCACGCAGCATATTCTACCAACTTTTTTGCACTTCTGGTTTGGTCTGTTCTACTACTTTATACGGGCTCGTCATCACTTGACAAGAATGACATGTAGACATGCTATCGTCACTTTCTTGCTGCGCCCGAAGTGCAGTAGTACAATATCCTCTTCTTCGTATGTGCAGGGTAAGTAATGCTGTTATAAATGGAAGATCAACTCACAAATAGATCAACAATATGCTGCAAGATATGATACAACAGCATCTCGATTTCCTCGTTAAATAACTGAAACGATAGATGGTTAGCTAATAGTTTGAGTTCGTTACATTAATCCTTTTTCTTAAAACCTACGATCTGCTTCGGCCAGTAAATAACCATTTAACGTACTTTGAAGTATAAACAGTTGTTATGACTTGTTGGTATATCCACCTACCTCGTAAATAGTTCGAATCCGAATGACGTGACCCAAGAATCCGCTGACTGGCTCTCGTTTTACGGCCGTAGCTGCACCACTGTGCATGTGAGACGTACAAGTATTTAGGAAATTTTGCACGGCTCGACGCACCCTATGCTATGCCTTTCTATCAGGTTGTTTTTCTGCGTCCAATTTTCTTTTCGTGTTCATTTTTTAGACAACAGGCAACGTGATTTAATAGCTTTTGTGGCATGAGCAGGATGGATGCGGCCTGGGCAGGGCAGGGCAGAGGTGGAGCGTCCTTTCAAAAGGGAGAGGCAGCGGCGTTGGCGCACAAGACCCCTTTGTCTGGTCGGTATTGTCTGGCGGCGCAACCAGATACCTCTGCAACATTCCTCCTGCGACTAATTATTGCGCCGAGGCCGGCACACGTGGCACAGAACACCAGGGGATATAGCGCTCTGCAATCGTCAATGTCCTGCTCACTGTGAGTCACTAAAACTCAATAAGCGAGTCACCGGAACCATGCTAAATTCCATTAGTCTTTATTTCAAGTCATACGCCGACATACCGCAATCCACTCTGCTTGCCGATACGCTGACTGAACCCGTATATGGCTTACACATTTTTAGTTACAGATAAAGGAGGTCGCATGCGTAATGTGAAACTCAACACTTTCGGACTTTCTACTCTTTAATGCGATTTATATAAAATGTTAATGTTTATAGAGAATGGGGCAAAAAAAAGTGGCTCGAGCGAGTGGATAGGATTGGACGTGAATGTATCCATATAACCACACCTTAACTGGATGGAGCAACTGCCCAAACAGCCGGACGAACCTTGGAGGACATTTACACAATCTTCAAGAGTGACAAAGTTGTTAGCAGAGGTCAGTTTCATCGTGAACCTGGCTGGCCACCCAGGTCACCTGTTCTGTCAGTGTGCGATTACTTTGTGCGGGAGCCCTCAAGTCCAAGGTATATCAAATGGTTCAAATGGCTCTGAGCACTATGGGAGTTAACTTCGGATGTCATCAGTCCCCTAAACTTAGAACTACTTAAACCTACCTAACCTAAGGATATCACACACATCCATGCCCGAGGTAGGATTCGAACCTGCGACCGTAGCGGGCGCGCAGTTCCAGACTGTAGCGCCTAGAACCGCTCGGCCACTGCGGCCGGCCCAAGATGTAACGGAACAACCCTCATAGTCTTCAAAAACTGTAGCAGAACGTTCTCAACGAGACGGCAGCAATTCCAAAAGTCTAGCTTCGATCCGCCTTCAGTGCCAAGAGATGAATGCTGGTCACTTTCAGCGTCTGTTATACTCAGATTAATAATCTGTTTCCTTTCCTCTGCTATGTTTTTGTACCCCGAACTCTGCTCTCCGGACCACTTTTATTTGCCCCATCCTGTACATGTCGTGCACAAAGCTACAATCTTTTTTTGGAGCATTCTTGTAAGGAACGCCATTACATGCGACTTTCTCACGCTGTTATCTCGATCGCATGCTCACAAATAGGAGTACAAGGGGGATTCAGTAAGTAAAGCACCACATTTATTGTCGGTCAGTATCGGTTGGAAAATGCGGAATTTGTTGTGGGAATTGGTGTAATACTCCCGCTTCAGCCCCTATAGTTTCATGATTATCTTATCGGTGGTGGCGCTGTACGTAACCTTTAAAATGGTGATTGCAACGGTGGTGGTTCCAAGCTGAGAGCTGTTATCGAGTTTCTTTTGGCGGAAAACAAGAGCGTCGCAGATATTCACAGACGCTTGCAGAATGTCTACGGAGACCTGGATGTGAACAAAAGCACGGTGAGTCGCTGGGCGAGGCGTGTGTCTCACCATCACAACAGGGTCTTGCAAACCTGGCCTATCTCTCGCGTGCCGGCCCGCAGCACAGGCTGATCCGAACAATTTTTGTCGAACATCGTCATAGGTGATGAAACATGGGTTCGTCGCTTCGAACCGGAAACAAAACGACAATCCATCAAGTGACGCTATACCACCTCTCCTCCTAAGAAAAAGTTCAAAGCCGCAGCCTCAGCCGTTAAAGTGATGGCGACGGTCTTCTCGGACTCTGAAGGGGCTATTCTGTTTAAAGTCTTCAGTCATGGTGCAACGATCAAAGCGAAATTGTGTTCTGCAGTCCTCAGGAAATTGAAGAAATGACTTCAGCGTGTTCGTCGCCACAAAAATGCAAATGAACTTCTCCATCTCTATGACGACGCGAGGCCTCACACAAGTTTTGCGCACCCGAGAGGAGCTCAGAAAAACTTCATTGGGCCGTTGTCTCTCACCCACTCCAAAGCCTGCATCTCGCACCTTCCTACTTCTATCGGTCTGGTCCAATGAAGGTTGCAGTGCGCGGGAAGCAGTACGTGGATGATGGAAACGTTATTGATGCAGCAAGATGTTGGCTCTGATGTCGACAAGTAGGAGGCGTAAGACAATCGCATTGAACGAAGATTATATTGTGGAATAGGGAGCTGTAGCCAAAAGTGTGGCGAATAATATGTTGTACTGGAATCCTGAATAAAACCAACCTGCTTTCAGAAAAAGAGTGTTGCATTACTTATTGGAGACAATCCTATAATAGCTTCTAGTGTGATCTAAGTAACTGTGACTTATATGTTGTTATTTCGTGCTTAGCTGTTGCTGCAGATAACTTTTGTTACTGTTTTTACCACCAAGGTTGGTTGGTAACGCACAATGGGGCGAAATTAGCTCATCAGTGTTTGTATCTTCCCGAACTCTGGCAGTACAATTGCAGAATTAACTATTTAATTATATTTAGTTATATTACATTTAATTATGGTTAAAATGGCTCTGAGCATTATGGGACTTAACATCCGAGGTCAGCAGACCCCTAGAACTTAGAACTACTTAAATCTAAGGACATCACACACATCCATGCCCGAGGCAGGATTCGAACCTGCGACCGTAACGGTCGCGCGGTTCCAGACTGTTGCGCCTAGAACCGCTCGGCCACTCCGGCCGGCGGTAATTAGCAGTGGGATTACGGGCACACACATCTATAACCCGTCTTCCACTCACGCCACAGCATCTACGCGCACGACTCGACTGGTCCCATCAGAGGATCGCACGGAAGATGGAGTGGCGCTACGTGGTCCTCAGCGATGAAAGCAGATCCCGCCTGCACGCAAGAGATGGTCGTATGCGTGTACGACTTAGACCTGTTAAGTGCTGTCTTATAGGGTGCATTCGTCCAAGACACATTGGCCTCACCGCAGGACTTAACGCCCGGTGTGCGATACGCTAAAACTCTCGTTCACCTTTGGTGTTTTCGCAGGAAATGCTAACCCTCGCTCGGTACGTACAGAATGTTGTTAGACCTGTTCTTTCACCTGCGCGACCCACATTCTCAGATGGTTCAAATGGCTCTGAGCACTATGGGACTTAACTTTTGAGGTCATCAGTCCCCTAGAACATAGAACTACTTAAACCTAACAAACCTTAGCACATCACACACATCCATGCGCGAAGCAGGATTCGAACCTGCGACCGTAGCGGTCGCGCGGTTCCAGACTGAAGCGCCTAGAACCGCTAGGCCACACCGGCCGGCCATTTAATTATAATTGACTTCGTAACCGTCGGTGTAAAGAATGGGGTGAACACTCCAGAACACATCAAACACTGAAGAAGGATTAATAAATAAATGTATTTATTTACAATATATAGAGGGATCCAGACCAATGTAGACATTGTTTGGTACTCAACGTTAATGGAACAAAATTACATACCGTTACAATTCTTGGACTTGGGCTAGGCCATTTTGTGTGTTCAAAGTGACTTCCAATAACAGAAAACAACGTCGGTGCTGCTGAACTGTTGACCAAACTACAGACGTCAGTGTTGCTGGTGTGATAACCACACAGGGCGTCTTGATGGTTTCTCGTAGCTCGATTAGTTTAGCTGGATTGTGTTGATCAGCTTCATTTTTCAAGGTCCCCCATAGGTGGAAGTCAATAGGTGTAAGATCAGGAGACCGTGATCGACACTCAACAGCTCCTCTTCGACCTCTCTATCGTCCAGGTAGGTTTTCATCCAAGTAAGCTCTGTCAGCTCTATGGTGGTGTGGTGGAGCGCCATCTTGTTGTAGGTAAAACCTTCTATTTCCAAACATCTCTCTGTTGACAGGTAAAGTCGATGTTTTACGGCGTATTAAGATACAGCTCACCAATTACGGTACCTTCAAAGAAGAATGGGCCAAGCAATCCGCGCGATGGCAGACCGCGTAGCACATTAACACCCATTAGATTAACATGCTTGTTCAAATGAACGTGAGGATTTTCAGGAGCTCAGTATACACATTCGTGGCGGGTTACAGTACCGTTCAGTTTGAATTATGCTTCGTCAGACCAGATAACCGTCCATGTAAACCGTTCATCCTCGCGAAGCATGCTTTCAAACCACTCCATCCTTCGACTTAGGTCGTCCCCGTTCATAGCATGCAGCAATCTTCGAATAATACGAGACTTGAATGGAAGGGAGAACCGATAGAGGTACTCAAGGTACCCTCCGCCACACATTGTAAGGTGGCTTGCTGAGTATGGATGTAGATGTAGATGTACACTTTCCACGTTTCAGCCTTCAGAATTCGTCGTGCGCTTGATTGGCTTATCCCGCTTTTACGTGCACAGATTTTTGAAGCGAACTAGTAAAATGGGCAACACAGCAGCGCTGGAATCTGAACTTGTTGATGTTTCTGGTCGGCCAGACCTTCCCTTATACACATCCTGAACACTACCGTCAGCTTCAAATTTATTCCGAATCCGATAAATTGTTGCACGTGTTGGTGGCCGAGTTTCGTACAAATTACGCCATTGCTTTTATGCGTCCATCATGTTTTCGTACCTTCCAGTATCACTTCAATACGGTCTTGCGTTGCTCGACCGATAATCTTACTTCATTCACTGCTGCACTGTCCTGCTCTGGAAAACGCGCGCCAGTATCTGTTGAGAAAACAATGGATTATGCTGCCGCGCAAAACTGCAACGTTATATCATTCTGTTCCAAATATATTAAGTTTCAAAGAGTGTCTACATTTTTCTGAACCCTCTCTGTATTCTATATAAGGCATACATAAGTCCGTATCCTTGGTCTCTCTCTCTCTCTCTCTCTCTCTCTCTCTCTCTCTCTCTCTCTCTCTCTCTCTCTCTAACACTAGTAATGGTTCAGAATAATCACCAGCAGTCGAAGTAGCAATAGCATCGAGCTATATTCGTAAACTGTCACTGCAGTCGCGATACGTTTGTAAGAACTGCCTGCACTGTCGTCCTTGCACTCGGTGTGATCGGAGAGTAGTCTGATGATAATCTAAGGCTAATACTTGGCGGTTATAATTTAAGTGCAACTACTCACCAAGGTCCCGTATGAGTTATAGTAATAGTATGATAGGGAAACTTGGTAGATATTCTGAAGAATTTATACGAAACCGATTGACGCTGGATAAAAATTAGTTCACATATTGTCCACCAGGTGCAAATCTGGCGCTGTACAGCACCTCGTCGACTCCTACTGTGCTCAAAAAAGGGTCAAATGGCTCTGAGCACTATGGGACTCAACTGCTGTGGTCATTAGTCCCCTAGAACTTAGAACTACTTAAACCTAACTAACCTAAGGACATCATGCACATCCATGCCCGAGGCAGGATTCGAACCTGCGACCGTAGCAGTCGCACGGTTCCGGACTGCGCGCCTAGAACCGCGAGACCACCGCGGCCGGCACCATTGTATGACCTTTTCTGCCCATTACGTATGAAAACATTGCTACACGTCTTTCTTGCATTCACAGCGCCAGATTTCCACCTGGTAGACTAAATTGGAACTAATTTTTTCCAAGTGAAATTGGTCCCACATTAACGCATTACTGCATTAGAATATCTACCAAATTTCGCTGCCATATCCTAATTGTGGCCCATACGGGACCTCTTTGAGTAGCTGCACTGTAATTATAACCACCTGGTATTAGGCGGAGCTCTGAGTGCTGTAGCTTCAAAAGACACACGGACCAGTCACAATTGCAGGCAGTGAGTTGATGCGAATTTGGCGTCCTCTGACGGCATCTGGCGATCCCATTGTACAAACTCGATTTCAATGTTTCTTCTGCGGAGATGAGACTGGAGTGAGGGGCGCCGAGACGAGTCGACGAGGACACCATCGATACTGTAATTGATGGTTTTGGCCAGTAAAAACCAACGGTCATTCTAAATGAATATTGATATTACCATGTTCCAATTATCAATATAGGTTTGAAACAAATCACATATTTTTAAGTGCAGCTGTGAAATCAAGCATCTTTTAGTGAACTCCCTAAAATGCGCAACAAATTTAACACGTATTTGAATAACCAGTCTAGACTTCGTAAAATGCCGTCTCACAAGGAATGTAGACCACACTCATACTCACTGAATCATGTAGTAAAACCACCTATCTCCGTAGCCTCAATAACTGACGTAAAAACTATCGTATTGTGTTAGTAGAAGAATTTCCTGATGTATCGTTGGAACAGTATATCAAATGTTCTTGAATGTTTTTTTTTTGTCACATCTTTGTTCTTGCTGCATGAGAACAAGAAATGATTAATCTCTGATCTTCGCACTATCAGAGCCACACAGTGATGTTTCTTTTATGTTAATTTCGTACAGATGTGACAGGAAATACTCATGTCTAAATGTCATTCTGCAAATGTGTAAGCTTCAAATTGATACGTAACCCATTTATAATTGCCTCTTTTACCAGCTGATCTACTTTCTCGTCACCATTATTCCATACTAACTTCCATCACGAACAAATTTGGTTCATTGTGATTTCTGTGTTCTATGAGTTCATCTACTATTTCTTGCATTGCCGTTACCTGCATCAAGCATACTCACTGTACACATCTACTTCCTCAGGATTAAATTATTTTTATATAAATAGTTTTAATATCCTTCAGTGCCATCGCTATCGGAATGCTTTCCAGCGTGAATATAAGAAATTCCCGGAAGAAAGGAAGGAAGGAAGGAAGGAAGGAAGGGAGGAACGTGAAGGTTTAACGTCAAGTCGACGACTCGTCGTTAGTGAAGGCGCATACACTCGGATAGTACATGGATAGACAAAGAAATCGTCCGTGTCCTTTTCAAATGGACTGTCCCGGAATTCGCCTTAACGGACTTTGTAACTACGGAAAACAGATTCGAATCTTGGTAGTGCTAAAGATTTTTTCCTCCAAGAACGACTGAAGAAAAATAACCTACGTATATAGCATTTGTAGATTAAGAGGAAGCCGTTCAAAATACTGACTGGAATACACTCTTTGAAAATAAAATGTATGAAGTGATAGGTTATTTGCAACTTGTGAAGAAACGAGACTGCTGTTTTAAAAGTCGAACGACATGAAAGGGAAGCAGTTGTTGAGAACGGAGTCAGAGTTGTAGCCTGTCCGCGATGTTGAATAATCTGTGAGGGAAGATGAGACGACATATGGGAATGAAAGATCAGGGAGGAGAAACGAGAACTTCAAGGTTTTCTCATGACGTAATTCTGTCAGGGGTAACAAAGGACTTGCAAGAGCAGTTATAGGGAGTTTATAGTATCTCGAAAAGAGTCATAAGACGAACATAAGTGAAAGTAAGTCAAAGATAATGGAATGTAGTCAAATCGTGCTATGCTGGGGAAATTAGATTAAAAAACGAGACGCTAAAAATAGTAGATGGGTTTTGCTAGATGGACAGCAAAATGATGGACGATGGCAGAAGTAGAGAAAATATAAACGACATATAGGAAATAGAAAGGAAAGAGTTTCCTTGTTAATGTGACTATAATTTTAAACGTTAGTCTTTTCTTTTGTTTGTAGTGCAACCATATACGAAAGAGAAACGTGGACTATAAATAGGTCACACAAAAATCGCGTAGATGCTTTTGTGACGTGGTGTTACAGAAGAAAGCTGGAGATTATATGGGTAGGTCGAATAACTAATGAGGTGGTACTCTATCAAGCTACGGAGAAAAGAGATTTGTTGCACAACTTGACTAAAAGAAGGGCTCATTTGACAGGGAATACGCAGAGTCGTAGAGATTTAAAAGTTAAGCAACGCAAGAGGATCGTAAAGACACACCATCGTTTGACCACCGCACAGACTCCTGTACAGAGAACATAAAACAGGCCTCCCTGCAATTGAGCCGCAACTGAGAGAGTTGAAACCAAATATGTCGCCAGGTCCGGATGGAATGCCATTTCGTTTGTGCAGAGAGTTCTCTTGGAAACTGGCCCCTTACTGAGCTTACATTTATCACGAATCTCTCGCCCAGCGGAACTCCCAAATGACTAGTAAAAGGCGCAGGTGCGTCCGTTATATGGTAAGAGTAAAAGAACGAACCTGTGAATTGGTTGATCAGTAACCTTAACGTCGGTCTGATGCCGAATTATTGATCATATTCTACGTTCGAATATACCAAATTTCCTTGAGGAAGGAAAGCTTCTGTCCAGACATCAACACGGATTTGGAAAGCATCACTCGTGCGAAACTCAGCTTGCCCTTTCCTCGCGCGGTGTCTTGCGCACAATGGATGAAGGGTAGCAAGCATATTTCATATTCCTAAGTTTCTGGAGAGCGTTTGATACAGTGTCCGACTGCAGACGGTTAACGAATGTCCACGCATACCGAATAGGATCTCAGATATTTGAGTGGCTCGAAGATTTCTTAAGTAGTAGATTGGCTCTGAGCACTATGCGACTTAAATTCTGAGGTCATCAGTCGCCTAGAACTCACAACTAATTGAACCTAACTAACCTAAGGACATCACAAACATCCATGCCCGAGGCAGGATTCGAATCTGCGACCGTAGCGGTCGCTCGGCTCCAGACTGTAGCGCCTAGAACCGCACGGCCACTCCGGCCGGCCTTAAGTAGTAGAACCCAGTATGTTGTCCTCTACGCCGGCGTTCATCGGAAACAGAGGTACGATCAGGACTGCCCCAGGAAAGTGTGATAGGATGGCTCTTGTCCCTTATGTACATAAACAATCTGAGGGACAGGGTGAGCAGTAATCTGCGACTGTTTGCTCGTGACAATGGAATGCACGAGGAATTATCGTAGTTCAGTGACTATAAGTGGTACAATAGAACTTTGAAGGAATTCCATTTCATGCGATGAATGGCAGCTTCCTCGAAATGTGGGAAAATGTAACTTAACGTAGATGAGTATGAAAATCAATCATGTAGTGTTCGAATATGGTGTTCATGGTGTGCTGCTTCGCGTAGTCGCGTCGACTAAAATTATAACCGAAAAGCTGCACAGCGATATGAAATGGGACGAGCACGTAACGGCTCTAAGGTAGTATTGAAGGCTAATAGCCGGATTTGGTTTTGTTGGGAAATTTCTAGGTAAGTGTAGCTTATCTGTAACGGAGATACGTGTAACACACTTGTGCGACCCTTTCTTGAAGACTGTTCGAGTGTTGGGATTCCCATCTGGTCGGATTAAGGAAGACATCGAAGAAATTGAAAAGCATCCTGCTGTTCGCCGAATACATGAGTATTACAGAAGTGCTCCTTAAAGTCAGATAGGAATCCTTGGATGAAAGACGGCGTTCTTTTCGCGAAACACTATTGTGAAAGTTTGAAGAAGTGGTATTTTGATCTGACTGCAGAATGATTCTACCACCACAGATGTACATATCGCATGAGGACCAATAAGACAGTGTAAACGAAATCTGGAGTCGTGTGGAGGCGTATAGACAATCTTTTCTTTCCCCCTGACTCCATTCGCGAGTGGAAGAGGAAAGGGAATGACTTGTTGTAGCTGAAGGTACCCTCCGCTATGCATCGCATGCTGCCTTGGAGAGTATGTTTGTAGACGTGGATGTAGATGTAAATCAAGGAATTGCCAATATGTTTATGAAGGGAAAAAAGGGGGCGTTAAGTATTGTGGTATGAGACCAAGGCTGAAATATAGTAAGCAGCGTGAAATGGATATAGTTTGCGGTAATTATGCAGAGATTGAAAGGCTTACACAGGATATATCGACGAGCACAGCTGCATCAGGCCAGTCTCCGGATTCAAGACCATAACAACAACATGACAACTGGAACAGGGTTCATTTACTTTCCTAAGGATAGCTGAAGACCTGTTTTGAAGTGAAGTAGTAGACCAAATTTGGAAAAACGGACCTTCGTGGCCGGCAGAACAGTGTACAATGATGCCGTTGACAAAGGATAGCACAGCGGTTGGTAGGTAGCGAGTGTTGATAACAGAAATATTTGTACGGATATGAAACTAATGTGCAAGCAAAAGATGGTTCTACTCTAATTGTGTTTTATGGAGTAAGTTTTGTGTACCAGAAATTTAAAGTGTCCGCGTGCAATGTAAAACAGAATTTGTCAACAGTTCTGATCAGAAGATAGTGACACTGAAATAAGGTTTCTCACAACATAAAGAAAAAGAAGAGGAGAACGTTACTACAAACTTGGTAGTAGCAGCCGTCTCACAGATTAGCACTTCAGAAACTGACGGACACCGTCAAGAACCGGAAAGCATCTACCCAAAGGAAACAGACAGAATCTCGTTTCGAGTACCTCCTGGGCCGCCTTTAACTCCATGACAAATAAACGTTCAGAACGCATCTAGAGGATGTGTTGACGGTTCTGATAAACATTCAAACGTGCTTTCGGCGTTTCTTAATCGTTTCTCTGTATATAATCGCGATACCAGAAGAGATATTGCGAAAACTGGAAAGTAGAAACGTAACAGCTCACCCGCGTCCGCAGCAACGGCTCACGGACGGAACGAAACAAGCCGATGACATACATGCACCAGAACCGCTCAGAAAATTATTTCGCTTACTATTTTCACGTGAACTGTAATCGAATTGTTGGAGGACAAAGACGGGTGAGCTATTTTGTACTGTATATTCTAAACCTTGGGGACTTCGTTCCGCTGTGCTACTGTTCGGGTTCTTAGCGTCAACTGATTAGCGACGTCTCACCGACTGTTACTTTTACAGAGCGCAATGTGTAGGTGGCAGTCAGATAAAGCAGTGACATTATAGTTTCCCACTGTCTTACGATATGTCTAGAGATATAAGTAATGAATCTCAGTGTATTAGGAAGTTATTGTCAAGAACTAATATTTTCTCTCGCTCTACATGTTACATCAAATCTTAGATGACGCATTGTTTCGACTTTTTGTACCTCTGTGCTCTGCAGCGTGCAGTGTGATTTCTGGCGACGGATGGTGATATAACTTCCAAACATTTCTTACTTTATTTATTGCTGGTCCACTGGAAGAATGATTGTTGGTCCGACTCCGATTGAGATCAAATTTCTCTAATTTACGGTCGTTATTGTTATGCTAATCGTGTAAGCATGGCCGAGTTTACAGCTTCTCTTTTGATATCTTCAATCTTTTCTGTAACTCCAAATTATTGATCGATTGAAACTGGGAAACCAATACGCTTAAATCAGCCAGACGACTGTTTGTCAAGCGATCTTCACATGATTTTGAAGTTTGACGTTTGTGGCATTTAAAAAACTGTTTTCCTGCGTAATAGTTAGAATCAAAGACCAGCGATTAGGTGTTAGAAAGTTCCATATTTGTAATAGACAAAGTTCTTTGTAGAAGTAATGTCAGATAACCGAAGTAGCACGATATACGAACAATACAATTAGGTAGGTACAGGGTTTTTCCAATAAACCTCCATAGATATCTGCTTTCCCCAATGATAGCTTTATTCCATCACGCCACGGCGTATTGTTCTGATTGGAAACTAAAAATTTCATGGTTGTGACTAACCGCATTAATTGTTCGACAACGGTGCAGTCGTACGATATTCGATCCGCATGAAAGGAATCAAAGGATTTTTATGTTCTACCCATGACGCCAATATTGCATTATTTTTAGAACGAATTTTGTTGCACTTTATTCAGGTTAATTAAAAGGTGATTTAACCATCTTTTTAAAACTACATTCAGCTTTGTTACTTTCGTTATTTCCCCTTATGCAGTCAGTAACAGAAGCCTTCATTTGCAAAAGTAGCTTACTTTTAGTTAGATGTCTGTGGTTTATTTTTTTAGTCACTTTTAGTTCCGAATACACAACATCAGAAACAGTGTATCAATTATCACCTAAAAGGTGCGGGAAAAATTTCACACTATCGGCCTGTGTTCGCCATTACGTTAAAGTATTGTGACGGAAGAAAGCAGAAACGAGGAAAGATCCTTGACAGAAGTCGCATTCGTGTACGTGCGCTTAGAAAAATCGTTTATGTTAACGGCTGATAGTAAAATTACAGTTAGAATGGGTAAAGAGTTTGACAATTATTGAATGTGTTGTAAGTAGCCGCTGTTCAAGCTAAAGTAGGTACTTGCAATGTGGAAAATCTCCCTAAGACTCAATAACAGGCGTCTCTGATTTGTAACTATCGTTTCCAAAACCAAATATAATGTATTGTGTTTGCGAGCCACATCAGACAAAGGTAGGCGCTCAACCATTATATCTTCACGGCGTGTATATGATTTCCAGTAACCTCATCTGTTGAAATGGTAAACATTATGCTGAAACTCTTCAGGATTCTATTGAATGATTTCCTGAATACGCCCTCTCCGAATGCAAGTGAACATTACCTGTAACTTCAAAAAGTCATTCTCCTCCCTGATGCTAGCCGTGTAACATTTAAAGATGGGTCTGCTTTCTGTTTTGCCTTTATTTCGGGTATACATATTTATAATATCAATATTTCCAGTATCTCACTTTTTTTAAAAACTTCCATTATTTTTAGCGCGTCTTTAATTTATAATTGCCACTGAGTACTCCGAAAATGAATTGATTTTTTCCAGATGTGCCAACGTTTAATGAATGAATCAATTAGGGGCTAAATGATAAGACACTTCCTATTTAATTATAGTAGCGTCAAGAAAACTTGGTCTCTTGCTGAGGGCGATATAACTATGAAACGATTCAAAAGTGTTCTCTTTTTTATGTAAGAGTTTCGTAATAAGAACAGTTGATCCGACTTCAGGGTGGTACACAAAACCTAATCGTGTTTCGTGTGTTTCGCTGCCGATTCCTACATCTCTAAAATGGTTACCACCGCTACGACTAATTATAAGGCTTTTAAATAGCTGTATGTTGCCTAATAAGTTTCTTTAAATGAGATGTACATAAATAATAAGATTTAATTATTGGGTAAACATGTGCGACAAAAGTTGTCTACAACTTAGGAAAAGTGGCTAAAGCCGTCCTCTCACGAAGTGTTAAAAACTCACGTGGATGAGGAGCTGGTGACGTCACAGCGCGGCGTTCCACGTTGCACCACAGTGCGGAGGGTAAAATGGAGAATCTGGTATGTCATATTTTTGCCTCGTGGAGAGAAACGTGGCCACTGAGATGCGACGTCGTTTTTACATCACAAGCAAAACTTACAAGTCGCCATAATGTACAGACGTATTTGGCGCGTTTTTTTTTATCATAGAGTACGTCATATGAAAATGAACTGTTTCAAAGCATCAGCAAATTGAGGATATTTCGAAAACGCGTCATTGTAGCTGCGATTTGATATAATAAAGTATAGGAAATTAGATATAGGTAAAAATAGTTGAAGTTTTTAGTGTTTTAACTTGTGTGCTATGAAAAAAACCGCTTCAATGCTATACCACAAAGATGATATACCAAAAGTGCGTTGTTTTAATACAATTTGTCATTGTTAAATATTAAATAATAATATTCGAAGATACAGTCTTTAGGCAGTGATGTAGGGAGGCCTTGCTGCCATGTTGAAGCTTTAGCTTAATTGAAGCCGGCACGGTAGCTCAGCGTGTTTGGTCAGAGGGTTAGCTGCCCTCTGTAATAAAAAAACTGAGTTAATCGATCAACAACGGACTTAAACCGATGTCTTACGCCGTCCGCCCCGAGGCGATGCAACGAAAAAAAAGAGATAAAATAAAAAATTTGATAGCATCGTGAGCTGTGAAGGGAGAGAGAGCAGATTCGCGTCCACCTACTCCCAATTTGTTCTTTTTTTCCCTCGTCTTTTGTTTTCTAAACGCTTCTGAGTCTTTCCTATTAATTTAGTGAAGTATTGCCTGCAGTATTCTATGTTATTTATTATATATAATATATTTGCTGCAATTCTTGTTGCAAAGGCCAACGACTGTGGCCACAAATCTTAACGTAACTGACAGCCTAAGAGATAAAGCAAAAACAAGCTACACACTGGAAGTTCTTGCTGTTATGAAACTTCGTGTAAAATATATAAACCAGTCTCTTGGTTTTATAAACTACCTCATTTTTGGATCTCCCAGGTAAATATATTTTCCAGTGATGACGAGCAGCATCGAAAAAAAGTCCTCTTCATTCAATTAAAATTAAGAAACGAATCTCGATCTTGAAATCTGTCTGATGATCGTCATTGCAACATCGACATTGTGAATATTATACACGCGCAAACTCACATGAGACGCTACACTGCCACTATATGTAATTTAAAACCGAAAAATTTGATAATGATTTAACTTATTTAACGAATGACTTCTACTAGTATGAACGCCAGACGGTTGTACAGCATTTTCGCTTTTCAAGTAATCGATGAGTCCAGAATCTTCTTCTCGGTTTCCTCCTCCTTCCTTCTAAAATCGGTAACGGAGTTAACACAGCTATTTACGATCGCCCATTTTCGTAAAGATAAAATGTAATTTACGTGCTAGATGCCGCAGACTGCCGCTGGAGAGCGCTGAGGTCGCAGATCACGCTGAGGAGCACGTTCCGTGAGATGTAGCAGATCGTTTGAGAGCTTGCCGCAACCACGACTGACACCACGGCTAGCGTGTTTCGCGATAATAAACAAGTCCCGTGTGAGAACGGCTTGGCTCTTGTGACAGAAGAGTTGTGTCGTACAATTTATCTGCCACAGTGCAAAATATTTAGAGTACACATTTTGATGAATGCAAATGTCAATGTTACGAACTGTTGTTGCAACGAACCGAAACATTTCTTTAGTAACTTATCTTTTTGCGCTAGATGTCTTTCAGTCTTCTTGTTCTACGTTTCTGAATTTCGAAACATAAGCACTCGAAAAATGGTAAGACATTCGTAAAAGAAAATCTTAAATGCTTTCTTTCTCTTACCCTTGAACTATGCGTGTAACCTCAAGTCAACATACGGTGTGTGACAGTGATGACGTAGTTTATCTCCTTTCGCTGGTCCATTAGCGGATGTTGCGCATGCAGAAAGATCGTAGCTACTCTAATTATGTGAACCAATACGTTTATTGACTACTGTTCTAACATTTATCTACACTTCCTTCGGATGCTTCCCATAAATCTCCAGCGCTAGCTTCTCGTTACGCCTTAGATCGCTCCAGCCGATGCAACACTATTTTGTGGTCAAGTTATATATATGGTGTTATCTGTTTACATTACATTTATTTGTATTAAGTCTTTATACCATGCGCTATTCATCTTCAGGTCTGTCTTCATTTCATAACAGTTTTCTGATGACATATGCAACTGAATACAGTTGCATCCAATTACTGGTCTGTAAATAAATTTATGGAGCTAATACATCGCATGCTAGTTTCTTTATAAATATATAATGAACGGTAACGATGCTATCACGTTTCTTTGAGGTACACCGAACTTTCACTTCTGACCATCAGCGTGCAAGGTTATGTTATTAGGAAGTCTTAATTTCAGTCATATGTCTGTACCATTATTCTTGAAGTACGCGTTTTGTTCATTAAGTGATTATGCGGAACTAAAGAAACACGGCATTAACACGTGCTCCACTATCTCTACACCTTATGCATTTTGTGAATTAATAGAGCACAGAGTCGTACCAGTCTATTCGAATCAGGGGACAATGGTATTTACAGCAACGTGAAGCTATACTGCAAAGTAAATAAGTTATACAAAACTGCAACCAGTCACTTTTTCTAATAATCATGTTTTATTCCATGAACCCGTTTTCGATCCTTATCAGGTTAATCTTCAGGAAGTTACATCATTATTGCTAGCATAATGCTCTATGACAAAAAGATGAAACACCCTTTAACGTATCGCCATGACTATTTCTCATCTGTCGATATGAATGTAAATTTAGTTTTTTACTTACTGCGACAGTATAGGCGACTCTTTTCTATTAGTGTCCATCTGTCTGCCTTCATTCTGATGTCCAGTTGTTACATCACTACACACACTTCAACGCAAACTATATTAATTTACACTCTGACAGTGAGACTTTTCCAGCGTCCGGCATCCGCTTAACAACTGTGGCTTGTAACAAAGATCTTGACGAAAAGATATGGTGTAGGCCTACTTTACACAGAGATGTAATTTGTTCTTTTTACATGCATTTAAGTCGACATAAGGGGAAATATTTTAATCAGACTGGCGATAACATGAGAGCAGAAAATAAAATAAATAAATAAATTACTGCAAACTTCAGGTATATTAATGTATAATACAGGCAGTTTATAGCAAAATTTTAATTATGATTGGCATTAACATGAATGCCCAGGGGTCAATGACACAGAGTTATTGTACTTGCAATGAGATACAGCTGCCTGTATGACCACGACCTTTATATTTAAATTTAAATTTTTCAAGTTAATAACTAACCTTTAAAAATTTAAATTTAAATTTAAATTTTTTAAATTAATAACAAACTTTTAAAAATTTGAATTTAATACCTGTAAAAAAGAACAAATGACATCTCTGTGCAAAGTAGGCCTATGCCATATCTTTTTGTCAAGATCTTTGTTAGAAGCAACAGTTGTAAAGCGCATGCTGGATGCTGGAAAATTCTCATTGTCAGAGCGTAAATTAATATAGTTTGTGTGGAAGTGTGTGTAGTGATATAACAACTGGACATCAAAATGGAGGCAGATAGATGGACACTAACAGAAAAAAGCCGCCTATACTGTCGCAGTAAGTAAAAAACTAAATTTTCGTCCATATCGACCGATAAGCAATAGTCTTGGCGATACATTAAAGCGTGTTCCGTCTTTTTGTCATAGAGCCAGCACCCAGCATTATGCTAGCAATAATTATGTAACTTCCTGAAACCACCTGTAGATGAACCTGAAAAGGTTCAAAAACCAGTGCATGGAATAAAACATAATTATTCAAAAAAGCGACTGGGTCAGTTTTGTATAACTTATTTACATCCAGTTTACAGTCACGAATGTAAAATATCCGTAATGGATAAGCATATACTGCAAAGTTCTAACATGCGAGACTAGCTCTCGTAAACATAAAAACAAGTGAGGAAATTAAGCGCTAATCTACACAAGCAAGTACAACTCGGAGTGGCCAAATGCACGTGGGAATCTCATGTTACTTACGTCCCAGGGTACCTCTTAATGTTCCATGCTGGAGGAAAGCAGACTAGGTGCCTACAGTTAAGGTTCGGTGTATACAGGGACACCCGCTTAATCTCACGAGCAAGTCCCTGCGGAATTCGTCGCGTGTCACGCTAACGTCTTCAAGTTGTGTCCCACTTGATCCTCATTTGATGAAGGGGAAACATGGTGAACAGGAAATCTCAAGGGAGGCTGGATATTGGGAAGCAGCTCCTCACATCTTCAGCTTTCAGTGTGCCTAAATACAGTGACAGTGGCTGACTGAAGAAATCGGAAAAGACACAAATTCTACCAGAAAACATCTTTACAGTAATTCCAGTACGTCTTCTGACAACAGAATAGGTGTAAAAAAGTTACATCGTCTTTTTTTTATGTACTGCAAGCCTTGTGGCCATGTGCCGTTCGTTTCGTACGACAGAGGCCTCCAGAAAAATATAGACACTCTTTGATAGTTAATGTCTTTGTAACAAAATGACATATCGTTGCAATTTTGCCCGGTAGCGCAGTCCATTGTTTTCTCAGCAGATCTTGGCGTGCGTTGTCCAGCAGATGACAGTGCAGCAATCAGTGAAGCAGGATTGTCGTTAGAGAACGCAAGGCCCAATTGAAGTGTTATGGACGTAAGAAAACACGAAGGAGGGACAACGGCAATGGCGTAATGTGAACGGAGCTCAGCAACCAAAGCGTACAACAATTTGTTGTATTCGGAGTAAATTTGAAGCCGACGGTACTGTTCAGGACGTGCATAAGGAAAGATCTGGCCAGGTCCTGCTTCCAGCGATGCTATGTTGCAACCTTTTACTAGGTCACCAGGATGCATGTGAAAGCGTAGGATGAAGTCTGAAGCTGAAAAGCGGGAAGTGTGCACTCCAAGATAGCTGCACACTATGAAGAGGCCGACCCTGATCGAAGGATAGGGTACTCCCAGTGGCTAGAAGGCATGTTTTGCGAGGATGAACGGTTTGCAGGGATGGTTATCTGGTCCGACGAGGCGTAATTCAAACTGAACAGTACTGTAAATCGCCACATGTGCATGTATTGGGCTCCTGAAGATCTTAACGCTCATGTGGACAAACATGTTAATCTACCGGATGTCCATGTGTGGTGTGGTCTGTCATCGAGCGATTTGACTGGCCCATTCTTCTGTGAAGGTACCGTAACTGGTGAGGTGTACCTCCATATGCTGCAAACCTCTATTTTACCTGCCTTCCGAGAGGTGTTTAGAAATGAAAGATTTTACCTACAACAAGATGGCGCTCCGCCTCACTACCATAGAGATGTCAGAGCTTACTTGGATGAAAATCTACCTAGATGATGAATAGGTCGAAGAGGAGCTGTTGAGTACCCACTACGGTCTCCAGACGTTACACCACTTCTACCTATGGAGGACCTTGAAAAACGAAGTTTATCAGCAGAAGCCAGCTATACTGAACGAGTCAGGAGAAACTATCGAGGTGTCCTGTGCGGTTATCATATCGGCAGCACTCACAGCCATAGTTCGGTCAATAGTTCAGCAGCATCGACGATGTTTGGCTGTTAATGAGGGTCACTTTGAACACACAAAATAACTTCCCCGTCCAAGAATTGTAACGGTATGTTGTATTGTTCCATTAATGTTGACCATCAAAGTGTGTCAACATATTTGGACACTAGTGTAGCACACCAATCGCTGCTTCTCCCTATGCTCTTCCATATGATTGCGTGCTTATACCACTTGCGAGATGGGTCCAGGTTCGAGCTCTGGCAGAGTTTCGCTGTTGTTTGCAGGCCACCTTAAACTGTAATTTCCCTTTATAACAGGCTGGTAACGCCATGTCAAGTGTCAAAGCATACCATCTCGTTTAAAAAGATGCCTAGGGCTGCACTGCGTGGTTCTCACCAACTTTCGGGTTGAACACAGCTTTATTAGAGATTTAAACGGCATTCGAAAGCTTTTGGTGAACAATAAAGAATACAAGTGGTACCATTCTTGTTAATGTTCGCGTTGAAACTTTCCGCTAAAGTATCTGAGAAATGTACTCAAATTAAGGCGTCAAATAGCAAGGTACCTGACCTGTTTGTACCGTAATAGCGAACATACGCTGCCAAGCGTCAGTTTCGCAGTTATTTTCGAGAGTATTTTCGACAATATCGTTAACAACCGCTATAAGGCTGTAATTGTCTTTCTTAGAGCTTGGGTTCAAATGGTTCAAATGGCTCTGAGCGCTATGGGACTTAACTGCTGAGTTCATCAGTCCCCTAATCTTAGAATTACTTAAACCTAACCAACCAAATGACATCACACAACACCCAGTCATCACGAGATAGAGAAAATCCCTGACCCCGCCGGGAATCGAACACAGGAACCCGGGCGTGGGAAGCGAGAACGCAACCGCATGACCACGAGCTGCCCGACTCAGGATTCGAACCTGCGACCGTAGCTGTCGCGCCGTTCCAGACTGTACTACCTAGAGCGGCTCGGCCACCCCAGCCGGCCTAGAGCTTGGGAATGCCGTTAAAAAATTACACCGCTCCATTTAAACAAATGTATTCGATTTAATATGTCGATAGCTACCAGAGATTACCAATAGAATTATGTGTATTTACGAGTACTACTATTTGTCGAAAAACTTGTTACTGCGTCTTCAAACTTTAGCGAAACAAAATGGATGTTATACCTTATGCGAGTCGGTCTGTATACCTAGTTTAGACTGAGGTGACAAAAGTAATGCGATAATGATACTCATATACAGATGTCGGTAGTATTGCGTATACAAGGTATAAAATGGGAGTGCACTGACAGAGCTGTCGTTTGTACTCAGGTGACAGCGTTTCCGACGTGTTATGGCTCTGCGATGGGAATTAACAGACTTAGAACGCGGGCTGGCAGTGGGAGCTAGACGCATGGGACCTTCCATTTCCGAAATCATTAGGGAACTCAATATTCCGAGATCTACAGTGTCAAGAGTGTGCCTAGAATACCAAACTTCAGGCATTTCCTCTCACCACGGTCAACACAGACCGACAGCAGCGGCTCCTGTATAGTGTTGTCAGTGCTAACAGATAAGCAACACTGCGTGTAATAAGCGCGGAAGTGGGATGGGATGTGCGACGAACGTATCCTTTAGGACAGCGCGGCGAATCTTGCCATTAATGAGCTATGGCAGCAGACGCGAGAGCCTTCGCTAACAGCACGATGTCACCGGCAGCGCCCCTCCAGGGCTCGTGATCACATCGGTTGGACTGTAGACGACAGTAAAACCGTGATTTGGTCAGATGAGTCCCGGTTTCTGTTGGTAAGGCCTGATGGTAGGGCGCATGGTTTGCGCAGACCCCACGAAACCGTGGACCCAAATTGTGAACAAGTCGCTCTGCAAGCTGATGGTGGCTCCATAAAGGTGTGTGCTGTGTTTACATGGAATGGATTGCGTCCTCTGGTCCAACTGAACCGACTGTAAATACACTAATGGCCATAAAAATTGCTACACCGCGAAGATGACGTCCTACAGACGCGAAATTTAACCGTCAGCAAGAAGATGCTGTGATATGCAAATTATTAAGTTTTCAGAGCATTCACACAAGACTGACGCCAGTGGCGACACCTACAACATGCTGAGCTGACATGAGGAAAGTTTCCAACCGATTTCTCATACACAGTTGACCGGCGTTGCCTGGTGAAACGTTGTTGTGGTGCCTCGTGTAAGGAGGAGAAATGCTTACCATCACGTTTCCGACTTTGATAAAGGTCGGGTTGTAGCCTATCGCGATTGCGGTTTATCGTATCGCGACATTGCTGCTCGCGTTGGACGAGATCCAATGACTGTTATCAGAATATGGAATCGGTGGGTTCAGGAGGGTAATACGGAACGCAGTGCTGGATCCCAACAGCCTCGCATCACTAGCAGTCGAGATGACAGGCATCTTATCCGCATGATTTTAACGGATCGTGCAGCCACGTCTCGATCCCTGAGTCAACAGATGGGGACGTTTGCAAGACAACAACTGTCTGCATGAACAGTTCGACGTCGTTTGCAGCAGCATGGACTATTAGCTCTGACACCATGGTTGCGGTTACCCTTGACGCCGCATCACAGACAGGAGCGCCTGCGATGGTGTACTCAACAACGAACCTGGCAGCACGAATGGCAAAATGTCATTTTTTCGGATAAATCCAGGTTCTGTTTACAGCATCATGATGGTCGCATCCGTGTTTGGAGACATTGCGGTGAACGCACATTGAAAGCGTGTATTCGTCATCGCCGCACTGGCGTATCACCCGGCGTGATGGTATGGGGTGCCATTGTTACATGTCTCGGTCACCTCCTGTTCTCATTGACGGCACGTTGATCTGTGGACGTTACATTTCAGATGGTTTACGACCCGTGGCTCTACCCTTCATTCGATCCCTGCGAAACCCTACATTTCAGCAGGATAATGCACAACCTCATGTTGCAGGTCCTGTACGATCTTTTCTGGATACAGAAAATGTTCCACTGCTGCCCTGGCCAGCACATTCTCTAGATCTCTCACCAATTGAAAACGTCTGGTCAGTGGTGGCCGAGCAAGTGGCTCGTCACAATACGCCAGTCACTACTCTTGATGAACTGGGGTATCGTGTTGAAGCTGCTTGGGGAGCTGTACCTGTACACGCCATCCAAGCTCTGTTTGACTCAATGCCAAGGCGTATCAAGGCCGTTATTACGGCCAGAGGTGGTTGTCCTGGGTACTGATTTCTCAGAATCTATGCACCCAAATTGCGTGAAAATGTAATCACATGTCACTTCTAGTATAATATAGAGGGTGTTTCAAAAATGACCGGTATATTTGAAACGGCAATAAAAACTAAACCAGCAGCGATAGAAATACACCGTTTGTTGCAATATTCTTGGGACAACAGTACATTTTCAGGCGGACAAACTTTCGAAATTACAGTAGTTAAAATTTTCAACAACAGATGGCGCTGCAAGTGATGTGAAACATATAGAAGACAACGCAGTCTGTGGGTGCGCCATTCTGTACGTCGTCTTTCTGCTGTAAGCGTGTGCTGTTCACAACGTGCAAGTGTGCTGTGGACAACATGGTTTATTCCTTAGAACAGAGGATTTTTCTGGTGTTGGAATTCCACCGCCTAGAACACAGTGTTGTTGCAACAAGACGAAGTTTTCAATGGAGGTTTAATGTAACCAAAGGACCGAAAAGCGATACAATAAACGATCTGTTTGAAAAATTTCAACGGACTGGGAACGTGACGGATGAACGTGCTGGAAAGGTAGGGCGACCGCGTACGGCAACCACAGAGGGCAATGTGCAGCTAGTGCAGCAGGTGATCCAACAGCGGCCTCGGGTTTCCGTTCGCCGTGTTGCAGCTGCGGTCCAAATAACGCCAACGTCCACGTATCGTCTCATGCGCCAGAGTTTACACCTCTATCCATACAAAATTCAAACGCGGCAACCCCTCAGCGCCGCTACCATTGCTGCACGAGAGACATTCGCTAACGATATAGTGCACAGGATTGATGACGGCGATATGCATGTGGGCAGCATTTGGTTTACTGACGAAGCTTATTTTTACGTGGACGGCTTCGTCAATAAACAGAACTGGCGCATATGGGGAACCGAAAAGCCCCATGTTGCAGTCCCATCGTCCCTGCATCCTCAAAAAGTACTGGTCTGGGCAGCCATTTCTTCCAAAGGAATCATTGGCCAATTTTTCAGATCCGAAACGATTACTGCATCACGCTATCTTGACATACTTCGTGAATTTCTGGCGGTACAAACTGCCTTAGACGACACTGCGAACACCTCGTGGTTTATGCAAGATGGTGCCCGGCCGACGTCTTTAATTTCCTGTATGAATATTTCGATGATCGTGTGAT
Organism: Schistocerca gregaria; assembly: GCF_023897955.1. Lineage (NCBI taxonomy): Eukaryota > Metazoa > Arthropoda > Insecta > Orthoptera > Acrididae > Schistocerca > Schistocerca gregaria. Next base: position 195,660,179 of record NC_064931.1, read on the forward strand.
TGCTGTGGGCTATCCGAAACATACAGGAGGCGGCGTGGATTGGCCTCCCTATTCGCCAGACATGAACCCCTGTGACTTCTTTCTGTGGGGACACTTGAAAGACCAGGTGTACCGCCAGAATCCAGAAACAATAGAACAGCTGAAGCAGTACGTCTCATCTGCATGTGAAGCCATTCCGCCAGACACGTTGTCACAGGTTTCGGGTAATTTCATTCAGAGACTACGCCATATTATTGCTACGCATGGTGGATATGTTGAAAATATCGTACTATAGAGTTTCCCAGACCGCAGCGCCATCTGTTGTTGACAATTGTAACTACTGTAATTTCGAAAGTTTGTCTGCCTGAAAATGTAGTGTGGTCCCAAGTATATTGCAACAAACGGTGTATTTCTATCGCTGCTCGTTTAGTTTGTATTGCCGTTTCAAATATACCGGTCATTTTTGAAACACCCTGTATTTGTCCAATGAATACCCGTTTATAATCTGCATTTCTTTTTGGTGTAGCAATTTTAATGGCCAGTAGTGTAGTTATGTTCGGCTACTTGGAGACTATCTGCAACCATTCGTGGACCTGATGTTCCCAAACAAGGATGGGATTGTTATTGAGGACAATCTGCCATGTCGACGGGCCACAGTCGTTCGCGATCAGTTTGAAGAACATTCTGTACAGTTCGAGGTAATGATGTGGCTACGCCGGCCGCTTCAGTCTCGAACCGCGCTGCTGCTACGGTGGCAGGTTCGAATCCTGCCTTGGGCATGGGTGTGTGTGATGTCCTTAGGTTAGTTAGGTTTAAGTAATTCTAAGTCGAGGGTACTGATGACCTCAGATGTTAAGTCCCATAGTGCTTAGAGCCATTTAATTTTTGATGTGGCCACCCAAGTCGGTTGACACGAATCTCATCGAATATTTATGGGTTATAATCCAGAGATCAGTTCGTGCACCAACTCCTTTCACAGTTATATACTGTTCAATATTTCCTCTAGCGACTTCCAAAGACCTGTCGAGACCATGCCACGTCGAGTGACTGCACTAGGCGGGACAAAAGGAGGTCCGACACGGTGTTAGAACTTTTGCACTTCAGTGGATAATGACGAGCCAAAAAGTTATGACCACGGGCAAGGCTGCCTCTTGACTTTGCGGGTACGTGACGCAGTAAGGAAAGTATATAAGCGAGGCAGAGGCGAGTGAGTAATCATTCTAGCGCCAGCAGACAGGTAAATCCCATGACGTAAGCGACTTTGACAAATGATGGATCCTTACGGCCGGGCTCCGGAGTACGTGCATTTCTGCAACGGCGAAGCTAGTCGACTGTTCCCGTGCTACTGCCGGGAGTATCTACGAACAGTGGCTGAAAGACGGTGAAATCACTATCAGGCCACAGGGTGTTTGACGTCCACGCTTAACCATTGAACGTGGAAGTCGGAGCTTTGACGGCTCTGTAATGCAGGATAGACGGCGATCTGTGGTAGATAATACGACAAAGTACAGCGCCGTTGTAGGGGCAAGTGTTTCAGAGCACACAGTGGAGCACTCACCGTTGAACGTCGTGCTCCGTATCAGGCGCCCCTTGCATGTTCCCATGTTGACCCAACGAAATCGTCAGTTACGACTAGGGTGGACAGGATTATCGAGACTGAACACTGGATCATCAAAATGTGTGAGCAGGTTGAGTGAATCACTTTTGTTGTTGCACCAGGTCGATGGTCGTGTTTGGATACGCGGCCATCCAGGCAGATGGCCTTTCGAAACATGCTCCGCTCCACGGATACAGGACGGTGGGAGCAGCAATGTGGTATGGTGAGGACGACATTCATCTGGATTTCCCTGGGAGGTGTGGTAGTAACCGAAGGCACCACGACAGCTGTTGACATATGAGAACATCATTGTAAACCACAAGCATCCCTTCAAGTTGATACCTTCCCGGAAAGCGATGCCATCTTCCAACATGGTAACTGTCGGTGTCACAAGACTCTTCTTACAGTGGCCTATGGGTATGATAATGAACTCAGATTGATGTCTTTGTCACCAAATTCGCAGATGTGGATCCGATGGAACACATTAAGGACGCTATTGAGCACTAGCTCCATGCCCACAAACCAACTGCCCGTGATTTACGGGAAATGTGAGTCCTGTATATAGACGTGTGGTTTCACTGACCTCCAAAAACCTATTAAGGACTTTCCGGGACCGTGCCTCGCAGAATCACTGCTGTACTGCGTTCCGAATGTATACCTACACGCTATTATGGATGTGGTCGTAATGTTTTGGCACAAAAGTGTATTTTCATATTTCGGCATGCACCATTGTCACTCAAAGTACTTCCGATAATATCTCTTATAGTACTCTTGAATAATTTTGCGTCTCATAAGTGATCAATGTACAGCGTACAACCTTAACACCGTAAGGTATTCTTGCTGGAAGTAGGAGCTTGTGATGTTAAATAGCTGCTTTCTTCCAATTTTCCGGGTAATTGATGGTTCAGCATGATTATTTTTCTTTACATTAATCGATTTTGAAACTAAAGCAGGCCGGAGTGACTGATGGTTCTAGGCGCTACGGTCGCAGGTTGGAATGCTGCCTCGGGCATGGATGTGTGTGACGTCCTTAGGTTAGTTAGGTTTAAGTAGTACTAAGTTCTAGGGGAGTGATGACCTCAGGTGTTAAGTCACATAGTGCTCAGAGCCATTTGAACCATTTTTTGGAAACTAAAGTAAACTTGGTCCATATGCCTATAATGTGAAGATCATTCTGTTATTCCTTCGTGCGACTGCTGAGCTCCAGCGAAAGTTTGTAAATTTCTGGCTACATTGTTTTCCCACTCGTTATTTATCTCATTGTGCGACGATGTTTAGTTGTCGTTACTGGTAATGACGCTGTCTTCCTGACGCTGCAAGCAAATTAAACTTCTAGAGCGTGTCCGTAACATTTAAATATTACAGTTGCGTAGAGTGTTTCTCTAGACTTTAAGAGTTTTAATACAATTCAAATGGTTCAAATGACTCTGAGCACTATGGGACTTAACTTCTGAGGTCATCAGTCTCCTAGAAATTAGAACTACCCATACCTAACTAACCTAAGGACAACACACACATCCATGCCCGAGGCAGGATTCGAACCTGCGACCGTAGCGGTCGTGCGGTTCCAGACTCTAGCGCCTAGAACCGCTCGGCCACCCCTGCCGGCCTTTAATACAATTATTGCGTAAATTAGTGTGCTTTTAAATAAGACATTTTTGTCTGTTGAACCTACGCATCACACACACTGAATGAGACAAACACAGAATTCAGAGAATACCCTGTATTTATACACTGCAAATGGTTTTATAAATATCACATTTTTCGACTGAGCTAAGTAACTGATGAAGTACTAATCGTTGCAACTGTTCAGGACCATGTACTAAGAATCAAGGAATAAAGTAATTTCGCAGTATGTAAAAGAAAAGATAAGAAGTTGTTATACGGCGATATGTTAGTGTTATTTTTTCTTTAGTAAGTCAATGTAACTGTGTCTTTATTCCTTCAAAATTTATAATCAAACCATAAGGCTGACTGTAGCTCACTCGAGGCGAATATCTCTTTCCTTTTAGATTTCTTTTACAATCGATGTCGTTTATTTTCAAGATAACGAAGAAATATGAAGCTTTTAATTTTCTTTCAAAATTTAGTACGGAAAATCGTTACAATCGTGCTTTCAGCATTTTGGTTATCTTGCGCTAGTATTTTCGCTCTCCTCAAAGCAAAATTTACGACACCTGAATATTTTCCGCAGCTGTTTCTTGGAGACCATTTCTTTAACAAATATTTGCCGATTTGAAAGCAGGAAGTATCTCCGTCGCTGCGACCACTCTCGGCACCAGCGCCCTTTTCGTCACACAAGATGCAAGCGTCTCCCACGAGAAGTGTAGCGGAAAGTGAAATTCTTTGCAAAGTAAATAACTTACAGGAACTAACTGGTGACCTGACAGAGAGTAGGAGCACATACATCATTTAAGTGTAATTAAAATCACTTACGATCTTGTTTTCAGAAATGGTGACTGTTTAATCGAAAGTTCTATAGTAGAGAGAGCCAAATGTGATGCGCAAACAATGTTTCTGCGTTTCATAATGACATATTTTTGCATTAAGATTATCTTAGAGGTAGATGATGTCACCACACAACAGGACCTACAGGACTATTATGATTTTTATTCAAGAATAAATGTATATAATGAGGTACCCTGGATTTGGCAAAGCAGGTGCTGCTAAAATAACGAGTAAGCGGACGTCTCTTACATACCTTTTTTCATTTCTTGTTTATATACATCGGTTTCGGAGAACAATACGGTACTAACGCGACTGCCTGCAGATGCCGCATTCGAGGAATACGAGTAGGAGTGTCAAATACACTAGGGGCGTACTCGAAAATAGTGTTGTTTAGATCTTTTCCCGGTCAATCTGGATTATTTCGGCAGTTACCTTAGTATCCCCAAACCATTTTAAAGTAATGCGGCAGTGATTTTCCGAGAGAGGGCGTGGCCGATTCATTCTCCCAGTTTTCAATACTGACCTCAAGCTGTGTTTCTACTGACCTCCACGTTGATATAACAGATAAACGCTCAGATAAGTGGTTTATAGTAATCAAATTGCAATAATGAAGTTTCATTTCAAAGTAAACAGTGATTGTTTCGTATCTTAATTTTCGACATGACCAAGAAATTAACTGAAGAAACACAGCAACCAGCCCTTTGAAAGTATAACTCTGTTTATGCCATGTAGTGCTCCTGATATTCAACCTTTTTGGCATACATTTATATGTTCGTCAACATAGATTCTGGCCAGCGCATTATAAACGAAGCAGCTACCCTGCTCAAAATAATTCCTTTAGCTACCACATTGCCCTAGTTTTATTTTTACGTTTAATTACTACTTAGGTTTACTCACTTTTGGTCTATAACTTCTACCTCCTTTTTCTAATTTATATACATAGCACACATACGAGCCTAGCCTCTTTGATGCACTGATGTAGTGCAGCATTCCTCATGCGACTGACTTACGTTTTTTCTTTATATCGGAAATTACAGGTACAGTCAAGTTACAATTTTTTTATACATTCCGAAATTGTTTCTGAAATCATTTGCTTTCATAGAATCAGTGACTAGTAAACAGTTAACATAAAAAGTAGGTGCTTTAGCGGGCCATGCTAGATTATATGACTGGTAAATTTTTCAATGGTAAAAAAGTAGCTACTAACTCCACTCGGCAGATAACAGTGTATAATAATTGCTTGTAGACTCATATTGTACCATTAATAAAAAAGAAAGATTACCCGTAATATGAGTGGCTGTCACGGTCTAGCGAATATAGCATTGAACTCAGGAGGTTTCGGGTTCGGTCCTGGATCGGAGCCTTCTATCAAATGATCAACGGCGGTTAAAGGCAGTCGGAGCTTTGTGTTCACCACCGTTCTTCGTCTCATACCGCGTCGAAAAATAAAATAAAGCTATATAAAGAATTGGCTGGTAGCTGTATTTCTTCAAGTAATTCAATCCATAGTGAGGGAGCTCAACCAATAACATGGATAAATTAATGTGAACAAAAAGAACGCAATAAATTTCAAAGCAGTTGTGCTCGACCCATTGTATATTTTCTGCGACAACGACATTTCAAAAAAGTAACTGACCAGATGCCATCTTGTCCTACGACAGCTATCAATAGACATTTTTTTAACTTTCTGTTCCAAATAGGCACAGGGTAAAAAACACAATTCCCTGTACAATTGAGTGAAATAAAATTCACGAAAACATAATATCTGTGCCATGAAATGAATTTCAGTAGTCACCACCATTACCGAAACGTTCAGCTGGTAAGCTGAAAAAGAGTGGATGAATTCTAATATTCTAAGATGTAATTTCTGCTTTCTGCCATCACACGAGTGGTAGAACAGTCAGTCCCACGCAAACACGCACATTACCACCTACCACGGCATTGATTCCGTTCTATTATTAACATTCACCGCTCCTATTGATCCACACGTTCCTCAGGTATCCGAAGTTAGGCCGTAATTTAGCGTAGAGTTGTTTGCGACGTAGTGCTGACTACAAGTGAGTAAAACATACAGCTACAGGAGACCAGGGAGACTAACGGGTGAACCCAGGAGAGGGTGGGTGCAAGCCTGAGAATTGGGGAAAATCACCCAGGGGAAATGTCAGACCAGATTTTAAAGAGGAATGAATTACACTTTTATTGCAGATAACGTTGCAGAATATTCATTGTACAAAGGCGAAAAACACACGTTATATCAAGAAACGACCTATCCCTTGGTAAAACTGACATATCTCTGTACCTTCCCTGTCTTCTCTTCGATTCACGCTGTTTGACGATTTGTTTACCGTCACAGCACCCAGAATTTTTATTTAAGTCTCATATTTCATCTTTATATTTCACTTGATTTTTATGAATATAACTTGCAGTTTTTTTTATCCATCACCGTATACCAGGCGACGATTCGAAGAGCGACGGGGATCTCACTGAGGTCATGGCCCCAATCAACACCAAACAGCAATTTACTAAAAACTTTTATATTTTTACATGTATTAATTTCGAAATACACTGAAGCGCCAAAGAAACTTGTATAGGCATGCGTATTCAAATACAGCTATATGTAAACAGCGCTACAGTCGGCAGCTCCTACATAAAACAACACGTGTCTGGCGCAGTTGTTAGATCGGTTACTACTGCTACAGTGGCAGGTTATCAAGATACAAGTGAGTTTGAACGTGGTGTTGTAGTCGGCGCATGGGACAGCGTATCTCTGAGGTAGCGCTGACGCGCGGATTTTCCCGTACGACCATTTCACGAGCGTACTGTGAATATCGGAAATCCGGTAAAACATCAAACCTCTGATATCGCCGAGGCTGGAAAAAGATCGTGCAACGGCGACTGAAAAGAATTGTTCAACGTGACAGAAATGCAGCCCTTCCGCAAACTGCTTCACATTTCAGTGATGGGCCATCAACAAGTGTTTGTGTGCGAACCATTCAAAGAAAGATCATCGATATGGGCTTTCGGACCCGAATGCCCACCGTGTACCCTTAATGATCTCGCCTTGGCCCGTCAACGCCGACACTGGACTGTTGATGACTGGAAACTTGCTGCCTGGTCGGACGAGTCTCGTATGAAATTGTTTCGAGCGGATGGACGTGTACGGGTATCGAGACAACACCATGAACCCATGGACCCTGCTTGTCAGCAGGGGGCTCTTCAAGCTGGTGGTGGTTTCTGTAATGGCGTGGGTCGTGTACAGTTGGAATGATATGGGATCTATGATACTTCTAGATACTTCTCTGACAGGCGACACGTACATAAGCATCCTGTCTGATCATCTGCTTTCATTCATATCCATTGTGCATTGGAACGGACTTGGGCAATTCCAGCAGTACAATGCGACACCCCACACGTCCAGAATTGCTACGGTGTAGCTCCAGGAACACTCTTCTGAGTTTAAACACTTCCTGCTGGCCACCACCAAACTCCTCAGACATGAACATTATTGAGCATATCTTGGATGGCTTGCAACGTGCTGTTCAGAAGAGATCTCCATCTCCCTCGTACTCCAACGGATTTATGAACAGCCCTGTAGGATTCATGCTGTCAGTTCCCTCCAGCACTACATCAGATGTTAGTCGAGTCCATACCACGTCATGTTGCAGTACGTCTGTGTGCTGGAGGGTCCCCTACACGATATTAGACAGGTGTACCAATTTCTTTGGCTCTTCAGTGTATTTCACGTAACTTGAACACAATATAGTAAGTTGAGAACTAAGAGCCTCACCAATGGTGAGTAATTCTAAAACAGCTTCAATTAGCACAGGCTACTTTTCAATTACGATCCAGGAAGTTACCCCGCCACGCTCCCCCCACCCGATACCACCTCCAACCCCTACATGCCCATTTATAAATTGTAGAGGGAGTTCGAAAATTCCCGTAACCAACTTCTAGGACTTCTAATGGTTCAAATGGCTCTGAGCACTATGTGGCTTAACTTCTGAGGTCATCAGTCGCCTAGAACTTAGAACTAATTAAACCTAACGATCCTAAGGACATCACACACATCCATGCCCGAGGCAGGATTCGAACCTGCTACCATAGCGGTCGCTCGGCTCCACACTGTAGCGCCTAGAACCGGACGGCCACTCAGGCGGGCTAGGACTTCTAGAGTGGAGTGATAACAAATTATTTTGAACAGGAACCCATGTCCGAAAACGTACGGTTTCCGTTCTATGACGGAAATCAGTTCACATGTTTCACTCATCAACTTTTGGGTGAGGAATTATATTAGGTGTGAAGCAGTACAGTTACTAGGTAACAATTCGAAAGGCAACGTACCGAAACTACCATTTATCACTTAAGCACATTTGTTTGTATTAGCACTTAAAATTACGTATTAACATTAATCCAAAACAAAAAAGAACACAGGGTAGTGTACGTACAGAAGAGCGCTGATGCATAATAAAAGCGGCTCGCTATGGCGACCACGAAGACACTGTACATACGAAGACATTTTCTCTACGGAGCATGTTCTCTCCACCTCACTTGCTGTCTATTCAGCTTCTAGTGCAGCGGCCAGAACTCGTGCCAGCAGATCTTTGTCTGTCTATATAGGAGTTTCTTAAATTAAACTTTGCATACGACCCCACAAAAAGTAGTCCATAGGAGTTAAATCTAGCTGTCACGGCAACCACGCGTTTGGACCACCTCGGCCTATCTATCTGTCACCAAATCGTCTGCTGAGATGACTCCGAACCGCGCGTGAGAAGTGAGGTGGTGCACCATCATGCTGAAACCATATTTCCTGACTAACACTCAGTGGCACAGCCTTAAGTCATCCTGCCTACCATGTTGCATACCAGGAGAAGCAACACGGAGACTTTTCTTTTTCCATCAGCAGACGTGGACGAGTTACACACCTGAATTGAAACCGTCGTGGAACGGAAACGGAACGTTTCTAGACATTGGTTCCTATTCAAAATATTATGTACACACTCCCCTCTACAAGTTCTAGAAATTTGTAACGGAAACACCGTGTATGCACACACAGCTGTTTCATGCAAACGTGTCTTCACAATGTTTGGGCTAAGCGAAATACTGATAATGGTTACTGTACAATTTTATTTTATACCGGCTAAATTATGAAGTTCTCAGAGTTGTGAACGATTGTTACTTATTATATTACTTAAAACAACTGCATGACTCAAGTACTTTTAATTTTTTTTCAAATGCTTTCCAGATGATTAATAATCTCAAATGCAATTTCGCAGATGTTATCCTGAAGCGCTGTACTAAGCCTGAAGTAGACAAATCATGTAAAATGTTTGAAATAAATAATATATTATTATTGTGACTCGTTAAAAATTGCGTTGCGAATGAACATAAATATAAAATATTAGACAATTCGGTGCTGTTTTATTGTCAGTTATAGTGAATTATATTCTGTGAAACTGCATGTTGAATATAGTTTGATTGTTTATCATAACTGAATTTGTTAGAATAAAAAGGAAGACAGGATCAACATTAGACGGCGTAGCTGTAACCGTTCGTCTGCATGAGCTTAAAATATCTTTTAAGTTGTATATAAATCTGTGATTTGTTTAAATATGTGAGGTATTTAACTTAACACACACTAGGAATTCTAATTCTTTGGTGACAGCTGGAATGATCTTTTGCCCAAGTAATCTTTCCATTTAATTTGGATCGCAGTCCAGAGATATTCCCAAGGATGGCTAGTATAATTCTGTATTCATGAAGCAGCAAATGAAATAATTCAAATGCCTGTCGTACACAGACCTTTTATCAAACTCTATGATTTCTTTTGCCCAAGCAAGTCGTCCAAAGAGATTTTCAATTGAAACTGGTTCTGATAGTAACTTTTCATAATGTTGATGTATTGAATGATTATTTATCTGACCGCGATGATGTAGGAAGAACTACTGAACGCAAGTCACACACCAACGAGCGGTTCAGTAGGAATTAATTCGCTTAGGAAAAATATTAATCGAAGTTCAGCAGTCTTTAGGACATTCAACCATATTGAGAAGGAACAGCTTTCAGATCACATTCGATAATCGAGATGTACTCTGTGGTGCTTGTAAAGAATCAAGCTACCACAGATATATTTTTATTATCATTTAGGCCCAACTGGAGCACGCAACGTACACTAACGGGAAATTTCATAGTTTTGCTTCAGTTTTTCTTTGTGGTCATATTACTTTCATTCTCTCGGAATGGTCAGACCAAGACTTTCCAGTATTCTTGGGTTTTTCTGCCAGGCCACCTGTCCAGTCCTGTATTTTGTATGTAAAAAGTTTGGTGGTCGTGTATTAAGTTCTGATATTACTGCTTGCTTCAGGTCTAATTTACCTGAGCCGATTCATTTTATTGTACCAAGTGTAACTTTACTGTGGGTTTTGCTGAATTCCAAAATGTGTCTAGATAATATGATTGGTTCCATTCTTTTAATATGACCATAGAATTTTAGCCTCAGTTTTATCATATTCAAATAAATGTTATATTTCTCAGTTTCCTTGCTTTCTCCATAGTCGTTCTGTTCCGTCTCTAGTGTAATTTTAACGTGAAATATTCACGACTACTTTTCGGTTTTTCTTTCGGATTTCTCCAACGTAACACTCTGTGTCTGAAGTGATCATTTCAGTCTCCTAAAGACACTCTTGCTTCACGACTGTGTTATGTCTCAGTTTAGTATATTGCGAGAGTACTATTGTGTTGTAGATGTTTTTTGTAAGCCTGAAAGCTGTTTCCATTTCGTGACATCAAATGTCGTAACCAGTGTCTTCCAGGGCAGTTTATTGAATAGTTTCAGGAAAATATTTGAACTGAGAGTTTTAATTCGTCTAGATTTTCCTCTTCATTTGGTGTTTGTGATTAAGGATTGGTTTCTAGGGGAGTTTTTGGTAAAATAAATTCTGTTGGTTTTGGCAGTTTATAAGTTTTTTTTAATTTTTACGAAGTTCTCTACAGTTTTCTTCATTGTTGAGTGCCAATTTGCTCGTTTTCCTTCTCGAAGCAGAGATTATGTAGATGGTATCAATTTAGCCTTGTTTTAAATGTTTTGTAACATGTCTTATTGTTGCTTTTTTGGAAGTCGTCTTCAGTTTCACGAAATTGACAGCTCTCATACTGTCTTCATGTTTGTCTAAGTAATTTTAAAACTTCTTTACCAGATGCCAGGAAAACGTCATATGCATTTAGACATTTGTTACTATTCCATCTTTTGAATGTCTCATATCAGGATTTTACTGTCTTCTCACAGTCTTCATTCCACCAAGGGTGTTTTTTTACACTCTCGTGAAGGAATATGATTTTCAGCAGTTTTGACAAACACGTGTTTCAGTTATACTCAGTTTCGTGTTTGCGTTTTATACAGTTCGTTTGATAATGTCAGTGGCTGTATTTTAGTACTTTACCGGTTACTGACATATTTTTGCTAACTTTCTTAGGCTTTAAACTTAATTACACTTGGTTTACTTAATAGTCCTTGTCGATATTTCTTCCTTTGCGCACTTCAGCAAATAAAATCTCCTCATGACATGAATACGAGATTGACGAATTTGGAATTCACATGCATTGTTGCTGGATACTCACCATGTTTTCCTGTTTTGAGGTTTTTTTAAATAAGTTCCCATAGTTTTGAGATGGAAATTTCTTCACAGTTCTGCCAGTCTGATTCCGTTATGATTGATCCGTTTGTGTGCGGGAAACCACAAACTGTTGTTCAGAGTTTTCTCTCTTGCCCTAATTGTGCATTAAAATCGCACATTAGAAATTTCGGATGACTTTGAGGAATTTTTGAGGTTTTGCTTTCTAACACATCCCGTGATGTATCTTCTTTTTCTGGGATTGTTTTATTTTCTTGTCTGACTGAAACATCAGCATTAATTACTCTGAACATTTTATTTGCACATTTAAAGGAAAATGTCATTAGTCTGCTATTGATAGGCATATTTTTACTTCGACTACAGAACTAAGAATGTCTCTTCTAACTGCGAATGCAACCCCAATATGGAGTGTATTTTCAAGGATTGTTTTGTCTGTTTCGCTTTTGAATAGTCGGTAATTTCCAAAATAGAGGGAGTTCTCATCTGAAAATCTTGCTTCTTGGATACTAGATTTTTATTTTTTGTTCAAGTGTTGGTCCTAACTGTAGAGCTTCCTGGCATTAGGTGTGGTTCAATGTTGATTGTACCAAACAAAGTTCTGATTCCGGCCTGAGTTGGCCAGAGGCCTCAGATTTCCTTTCATCTGGACATAACGTCTCAGACTAGTTGCACCCTGATGGCACAGAATTTGTTACTTCCTAGAGTAATTTTGAGATTATTGAAACTTTGGAACCACGGGTTTGAGTTTGTAGAAAGAAAAAAAAAACAGTGGCTAAGATAGGAGGGTGGAGGAGTTAGTTCCATAATTTTAAGTTCCCGCCGCCATACCTGTGATGAAAAGACGCTGACGACATTCTCGCTTGAACCAAATAGGACACAAATAAGATTTCATTAAATGCGATGTCTGTCCTGCTAGCTCCGCCATACCGAGATCAGTTCTCTTAGCCTTCACTACTGTTACGGTTTTCTCTGTCACCATGGCAAGGATCCCTCACGGGGTGTCATCACCCGGCCCAGGTGAACCTGGATTTTTAAGGAGGTCATTACTACTTCTCCTCCTCCTCCTCCTCCTCCTCCTCATCATCATCATCATCATCATCATCATCATCATCATCATCATCATCATCATCATCATCATTCTTCCACATCACTTGTATGATGAGGTCCAAGGCTTGGGACATGCAAAGCTGAATTATTACGAACATGCTTGTAGTAAATAGTGTCGATACAACGAGAAAATGTATAGCCATATACACTCACGCACATAAATTAATGATACCTGCAGAATGTGGTGCCACTACACGGTACTGGCGCTAATAGCATAGGAACATAGGGAACACACACGCCACAGATCTGTAAGTCCACGGTACTGGTGATAATTTGAGAAAACCGCCCCGAAACACATGTGCTACAAAACGCCACTGTTTCCTGCGCATGCACCAAAACATCAGTATGAGATATGATCACCATGCACACGTACACAGGCCGCACAACGGGTTGGCCTACTCTGGATCAGGTGGTCGAGCAGCTGCTGGGGTATAGCCTCCCATTCTTGCACCAATGCCTGTCGGAGCTCCTGAAGTGTCATAGGGGTTTGGAGACGCGCACCGATACGTCGACCGAGAGCATCCCAGACGTGCTCCATGGGGCTTAGACCTGGAGAACAGGCAGGCCACTCCATTCGCCCGATATCTTCTGTTTCAAGGTACTCCTCCACGATGGCAGCTCGGTGAGGCCGTGCATTATCATCCATGAGGAGGGAGGTGGGATTCACTGCACCGCTAAAATGCGGACATACTGGTACAAATTGACGTCCCGCCACACCTGATCTGTTACAGTTCCTCTGTCAAAGATATGCAAATGTTTACGTGCACCAATCATAATCCCACCCCACACCATCAAACCACGACCTCCATACAGGTCCCTTTCAAGGACATTAAGAGATTGGTATCTGGTTCCTGGTTCGCGCCAGATGAAAACCCGACGAGAATCACTGTTCGGTCTATACCTGGACTCGTCCGTGAATATAACCTGGGACCACTGTTCCAATGACCATGTACTGTGTTCTTGACACCAGATTTTACGGGCTCTCCTGTGTCCAGGGGTCAGTGGAATGCACCTTGCAGGTCTCCGGGAGAATAAACCATGTCTGTTCAGTCGTCTGTAGACTGTGTGTCTGGAAACAACTGTTCCAGTGGCTGTGGTAAGGTCCCGAGCAAGGCTGCCTGCAGTACTCCGTGGCCGTCTGCGGGCTCTAATGGTGAGATATGTGTCTTCTTGTGGTGTACACTGTGCAAGTCCCATACTATAGCGCCTGGACACATTTCCTGTCCGCTGATATCGTTGCCATAATCTTGAGATCACAATTCGTGGCACACGGAGGTCCCGTGATATGACCCGCTGTGTTTGACCACCCTCCAGTCGCCATAGTATTCTACCCCTCATAACGTCATCAATATTTGTTCTTTGAACACACAGTCACCATTAGCACGTCTGAAAACGTCTGCACACTTACTCGCTGCACCGTACACTGACATGCACCAACACACCTCTGCGTATGTGGACTGTTGCTATCGCCACCGTGCGACGACCGCAGGTCAAATGCACCGCATGGTCATACCCCGAGGTGATTTAAACCCGCAGACCACCCACCTGAGCGTTGTTTCACCATATATCATCATTATCCTGAATGTATGAGCATGAATGTATTTTATAAATATCCATACACTGCCTGAAAGCAAAAGTGAAGCACGGGGAAAATACGGCCAGTAACTTCCTACACGAACACACCCATGGTGGGTATGTAAATCATTCCGGTTGAAATTCTCTGTGATGGGTACAATGGCCAGCAGGGTACATTAGTGTTGTTCATGTGTAGCGATGCTGTCAGTTCTGGTAGGATATCTAAGGAGTGTGAACAGCGTCAGATGTCGAGTAATCACTGTGAAGGACACGGAGATGCCACCTAATCGTGTGAGACAGCGTTATCAGCACCTGATAGGGTTTGAAGGGACCCTCATTGTGGGGCTCGATTTGCCCGTTTTGTCGCATCATGAAATATCTATGTTTGCGGGGCATTCGGATATGAGAGTGGCCCGACGTTGGACGACATGGGAACGTGAGGGCAGGAATTCTTGTCAAAGTTCCACTTGACCACGTATGGCCACCAAAAGGGAGGATCGTCGCAACGTGCACCAAGCACATCGTTACCCTCTCACATCTGCGCTTGCCATCCCAGAACAACTAATGGGCTCCCTATGACATTCTGTGTCGACATTTTTCAGAGACTAGCAGAAGCCGAGACAACGTCCTTGCCGCAGTGGTAACACCGGTTCCCGCCAGATCATCGAAATTAAGTGTTGTTGGGCTTGGCCACACTGGGATGGGTGACCGTCCAGCCTGCCGTGCGCTGTTGGCAAGCGGGTGCACTCAGCCCTTATGAGGCAAATTGAGGAGTTACTTGATTGAGAAGTAGCGTCTCCGGTCACGAAAACTGACAACGGCCAGCTGAGCAGTGTGCTGACCACAAGCCACTCCATACCTGCATCCACTGACGCCTATCGGCTGAGAGTGACACGGTCAGTACTGTTTGGGTCTTCCGAGGATTTTTCGGACAGAGTTGAGTTTTAGTTCTAGCAGAAGCTGAACCGGTGTATTATTGTCCCATGTATAGCCTGTCGTTACAGTATTACACTAATGGCTGTCTTTGGAGTGATGCAGTGTCTACGAAGCATGGACTGCTGATGAACTGCATCGCATCTTGTTTAGTGAGTATGACGGCAACCTGTGGAGCGGTCCCATACATCAGAAGTTTTGGAGAGGCAAAAGGGTGTTACTCCTGATGACATGGTGTGGTAAGCCACCGGGTATGGCTTCAGGTCACAGCTGAACTCTGACAACACAATGGTACGTCACGGACATCCTGCATCCTGATCTGTTACCTGTCATGCAGTAGTGGCATGGTGCCATTTTTCAGCACGATAGTGCTCGTCCACAAGTGCCACGTGTCTCTGTGAACAGTCTGTGTGATGCTGAGGTACCCCCGTGACTAAAACGTTTCCTAGACTTGTCTCCAAAAGCAAGTGTAGGACCAGGTCTGACGTCAACTCCGTCCCATGGCAACTATCCAAGATATCAAGGACCAGATGCAACAGTTGTGGGTCAGCTTGCCTCAGAAGACAATACACCGGGCTTATGACACCCTTCCCAACTACATGAGTGCATGTGTCCAGGCCGTAGGGGTGCAACGTCATACTGATAAGTGGGCTCATACTGCCTAGTTGTTTGTAAATCTTACTCCATCTTGTAATAACTGAAATAACATCGTATATCCTCTCGTCTCGTGAAGTTTGATTTCGTTTCCTCCTCTCTTCTGGGTGCTTCACTTTTCTGTACTTATACACTTGTTGCGAGTATAGAACCTACTTGAAGAAAATTATTTAGTCCTGATATTTGTTTTCGTGGATTCTCTCATCACTTAAGGTGAGTGAAGGGCGATTTCTTCAAACATACGCCTCATTTCCCTCTCTGTTTTTGCCTCGTCCGAGATATTACACCTTTCTCAATAACCTCCATGTCGATGGAACATTGAACTAGAACCATTACTTCCTTAAGGAAAATCATTACGCCCATACAATATTTTTGTTTCTTTGCAAATGTAACATTCCTTATTACCCCGAGGGGGCAAAAATGTTCTGCGTGTCCTCCGCAGTAATTCCTGGGGAGCGGATCTGACCACCCTCCTCCGTTTATATCAGTCCCTTGTCCGTTAGAAACTAGACTATGGGTGTTTCGTTTATGCATCTACACGTCCGTTCCTCTTACGCCGTTTGAATACCATCCAACACCGTGGCTTCCGTTTGGCCACTGGCGACTTTTACACTAGCCCAGTTGAGAGTCTGTATGCAGAAGCTGCCGAACTACCACTGTCATACCGACGTGACTTTCTCCTCAGCAGATACGCATGCCGTTTGTCTGCGTGCCTGGCGAACCATCCTACGCCTCCGTCTCTATGGAGTTCGCTTTCGGCTCTTGCTCCGGCAGCTAACTTCACTCTACCTGCCACTTCCCCGATGGGTGAGAGACCGTGGTGTTGTGTGTGCCTTCGTCATTGGCACCGAAGATTTTCGGCATCGGCTTCCAGAACACTTCTCACTATTTATAGCACAGCTCTTCGCCATGTATCAGGCCACGCAGTACATCTGGGACACAGACTTTTCAGTTGCCTCAACTGTTCCGACTCTCTCTGTGCCCTTCAGAGCCTCTGTGTGCTGTACACCGTCCATCCCTTAGTGCAGGTGGTCCAGGAAAGCTGACATTTGTTTTCTCTTGATGGAGCCACTGTGATGGCTGCTAAGGCTGCAGTCCTCGTACCTCGGCGCGTTAGTTCTTCCATTCCCTCCTATGAACTCTGTGTTGCCGTCTGCCAGCAGGTGGTGTGACTTTGGCATCACCACTGGTCCTCCCTTCATGGGAACAAGCTCTGTGGAATTAATCCTCTCCCAGCGGCTTGGACGACTTCCTTTCGGCCCTCTCTACATCTACATCTACATTTATACTCCGCAAGCCACCCAACGGTGTGTGGTGGAGGGCACTTTACGTGCCACTGTCATTACCTCTCTTTCCTGTTCCCGCCGCGTATGGTTCGCGGGAAGAACGACTATCTGAAAGCCTCCGTGCGCGCTCGAATCTCTCTAGTTTTAAATTCGTAATCTACTCGGGAGGTATAAGTATGGGGAAGCAATATATTCGATACCTCATCCAGAAACGCACCCTCTCGAAACCTGGCGAGCAAGCTACACCGCGATGCAGAGCGCCTCTCTTGCAGCGTCTGCCACTTGAGTCTGCTAAACATCTCCGTAACGCTATCACGGTTACTAAATAACCCTGTGACGAAACTCGCCACACTTCTTTGGATCTTCTCTATTTCCTCCGTCAACCCGACCTGGTACGGATCCCACACTGATGAGCAATACTCAAGTACAGGTCGAACGAGTGTTTTGTAAGCCACCTCCTTTGTTGATGGACTACATTTTATAAGGACTCTCCCAATGAATCTCAACCTGGTACCCGCCTTACCAACAATTAATTTTATATAATCATTCCACTTCAAATCGTTCCGCACGCATACTCCCAGATATTTTACAGAAGTAACTGCTACCAGCGTTTGTACCGCTATCATATAATCATACAATAAAGGATCCTTCTTTCTATGTATTCGCAATACATTACATTTGTCCATGTTAAGGGTCAGTTGCCACTCCCTGCACCAAGTGCCTATCCGCTGCAGATATTCCTGCATTTCGCTACAATTTTCTAATGCTGCAACTTCTCTGTATACTACAGCATCATCCGCGAAAAGCCGCATGGAACTTCCGACACAATCTACTAGATCATTTATATATATAGTGAAAACATATGGTCCCATAACACTCCCCTGTGGCACGCCAGCGGTTACTTTAACGTCTGTAGACGTCTCTCCATTGATAAAAACATGATGTGTTCTGTTTGCTAAAAACTCTTCAATCCAGCCACACAGGTGGTCTGATATTCCGTAGGCTCTTACTTTATCAGGCGACAGTGCGGAACTGTATCGAACGGCTTCCGGAAGTCAAGGGAAATAGCATCTACCTGGGAGCCTGCATCTAATATTTTCTGGGTCTCATGAACAAATAGCCGGCCGCGGTGGTCTCGCGGTTCTAGGCGCGCAGTCTGGAACCGTGCGACTGCTACGGTCGCAGGTTCGAATCCTGCCTCGGGCATGGATGTGTGTGATGTCCTTAGGTTAGTTAGGTTTAAGTAGTTCTAAGTTCTAGGGGACTAATGACCACAGCAGTTGAGTCCCATAGTGCTCAGAGCCATTTGAACCATTTGAGCCATGAACAAATAAAGCGAGTTGGGTCTCACACGATTGCTTTTTCCGGAATCCATGTTGATTCCTACAGAGTAGATTCTGGGTTTCCAAAAACGACATGATACTCGAGCAAAAAACATGTTCTAAAATTCTACAACAGATCGACGTCAGAGATATAGGTGTATAGTTTTGCGCATCTGCTCGACGACCCTTCTTGAAGACTGGGACTACCTGTGCTCTTTTCCAATCTTTTGGAACCTTCCGTTCCTCTAGAGACTTGCGGTACACGGCTGTTAGAAGGGGGGCAAGTTCTTTCGCGTACTCTGTGTAGAATCGAATTGGTATCCCGTCAGGTCCAGTGGACTTTCCTCTGTTGAGTGATTCCAGTTGCTTTTCTATTCCTTGGACACTTATTTCGATGTCAGCCATTTTTTCGTTTGTGCGAGGATTTAGATAAGGAACTGCAGTGCGGTCTTCCTCTGTGAAACAGCTTTGGAAAAAGGTGTTTAGTATTTCAGCTTTACGCGCCGCGAGAAGATCATTTTGGCACTGTCATTTAGCCATCACCATTTGTTAAGTTATGCTTCCCTACCACTGTTTACTCATTGCCCTCAACCTCTGACAGTGCGCAATTTCCTGACGGAATGCCCTTTTTTTAACCACTTACGTTCTCATTTATGTTTGCCGTCTGAGTTATCGGCGGCTTTAGCGAACGACGGACGGACTGTCGACCCCGTTTTACTTTTTATCCGTCGTAACAATATGGCTAAGGATATTTAACCTTAGGTCAGGACCTCCATTTTCTGTATGACGTATTGTATGGCCCTTTCTCCAAGTCCCTGTTTTTAGCCACCTTTCCTTCCGTCGATTGGGCTTAACGTGTAGAAGTTTTCAACTCTGACATGAGCGCATATGACCCTAGTTGTTTTGTGCCCTAAAACAAAACAAAACGCAACATTCCTTTTCGGTTGAGGGTTCTTTAAACGGCCATTTTTTTAAAAAATTGTTATATGTAATCGTCTTTCAGATTTAATTTCATTTCTCTCAAATATCCTTTTTTTAAAATCAATATTTAACACATAAACCACAACGCCAGATAATAAAATGTTATAGCACTCTACGAGTTTTGCTTTGTTGTTCTCTTTATCTGCCCTATTTTGCATTATTTGCCAACAATTGTGTTGTTTTTCCGCTTTGTCCCCTTCGTACCCTATTCTATGGCGTAGTCCCTAATGAGACAGCGCTCAAACATGAAGCATTGAGATCGAATTGTAATGTTGAAAGAAACTTTCATCGCCAGTATTTGGCCTGTAAGTTTATATCAACAAACTTTGCACTAATGTTCTCAGTTATATCCCTGACCTCTCCTCATTTTCTCATTGCATGAAGACATGTTGGCAGTTGATGGTGATCCATCCGTAAAATGATGACTTAAACAGACACTTCGTTTTTTTGAAAAGGATTTATTCTGCTCCTTATTTCCATTCCATTCCCATCTGTACCAACGTTGCAATGTCACTACACTGCATAAACGTTTATCTCAGTTGTCACCATGATACACATACGCTTCATAGAAAGTCAGAGGAAGGCAACGGCCAACCACTGCTCTAGGGAATAGTCCTGGAATTAGTACTTTCTTCTGGAATCCCGTTGCGTGAGTATGTAACTTAAGGTCCAGTGAATGTTACGTAAAAGCTAGGTGTACGTTTTCCAGAAATCATAGGTGCACCTTCACGAACACAATAAAATGATGATCATTGATGGACAGACCGAAAACTCTGTTATCGAAAACCAAAAGAAGTCGCGCACACATCCTAGAATCTATATTTTTTAGGGATGCGGCCTAGAATCTAAGGGGCGACGCAGAAGGTGCGTTCAAAAACTAACGGGAATTTATATTTTTTGGAAAGAATTCTATTTATCAGTCGCTATAAAAGTTATCTTATTCAAATTATTTATTTTATTCATTTATTGATTTAACCTATTCCCATCAGATACTACACATTTTACCACCGATTCTTCTAATCCCCGAAGCTCTTCTGCATCTCTGTCTTCGTAATAGCATTTACCTTTCTCAGTATGCGTTTTTTTTCCCATTAGTGCTACTAAAACGAAGGCGTTTGAAGGATTCTTTTGATTTTGGGAACATAAAAAAGTCACATAGGACCATGTTTTGCAAATATGGAAGCTATAGCATCATTACAGTATAGTTTTTGGCCAAAAATTTGCGAAGAAGGAACAAAGTGTTGGGAGGTGCATTATCGTGATGTAGACACAGTTAAGTTTTTCGCAACTAGTCCAAGTTGTTCTTTTTTTTTTTTCAAGAAAATGGCGCTTAACTCGTAAGTAGTACTTATTGATTGTTCGACCTTGTGCCACCAACATGTAAGGCACTGCGCCGATAAAATAGAAAAATAAAGTTAGTACAACATATACATCTACATGGTTACTCCGAAATTCACACTTAAGTGCTTGGCAGAGGGTTCATCGAACCATTTTCGAACTACTTCTCTATCATTCCACTCTCGAATGACGCGTGGGAAAAAGGAATACCTAAATCTTTCCGTTCGAGCTCTGATTTACCTTATTTTATTATGATGACCATTTCTCCCTACGTAGGTGGGTGTCAACAAAATATTTTCGCATTCGGAATAGAAAGTTGGTGATTGAAATTTCGTAAACAGATCTCGCCGCAAAGAAAACCGCCTTTGTTTCAGTGACTGCCACCAAAACTCGGGTATCATATCAGTGACACTCTCACCCCTATTGCACGATAACACGAAACGAGCTTCCCTTCTTTGCATTTTTCGATGTCCTTCGTCAATCCTACCTGGTAAGGATCCCACACCGCGCAGCAATATTCCAGCAGAGGACGGACAAGTGTAATGTCGGCTGTCTCTTTAGTGTGTTTGTCGCATCTTCTAAGTCTTCTGCCAACAAAGCGCAGTCTTTGTTTCGCCTTCCCCACAACATATCTATTTGGTCTTTCCAATTTAAGTCGCTCGTAATTGTAATTCCTAGGTATTTAGTCGAATTGACACCCCTTAGATTTATGCTATTTACCGTACACCCAAAATTTATCGGATTTCTTCTAGTAACCCTGTGGATGACATCGCACTTTGTTTAGTGCCAATTGCCACTTTTCCTTTACGTACAGAAATTCTCTCTAGACCATTTTGTAATTGGAATTGATTGTCTGATGTTTTTACTAAACGCTAAATTACAGCGTCATCTGCAAACAATCTAAGGGGGCTGCTCAGGTTATCACCTAGATTATTTATGTAAATCAGGAACAGCAGAGAGCCTATGACACTACCTTGCTGAACGCCAGATATCACTTCTTTTCTACTCGACGATTTACCGTCTATCACTACGAACTGTGACCTCTGTGAGAGGAAATCACTAAACCAGTCACTGAACTGAGACGATACTTTATGCTGTTGTTGTTGTGGTCTTCAGTCCTGAGACTGGTTTGATGCAGCTCTCCGTGCTACTCTATCCTGTGCAAGCTTCTTCATCTCCCAGTACCTACTGTAACCTGCATCCTTCTCAATCTGCTTAGTGTATTCATCTCTTGGTCTACGATTTTTACGCTCCACGCTTCCCTCCAATACTAAACTGGTGATCCCCTGATGCCTCAGAACATGTCCTACCAACCGATCCCTTCTTCTAGTCAATTTGTGCCACAAACTCCTCCCCACTTCTATTCAATACCTCCTCATTCGTTATGTGATCTACCCATCTAATTTTCAGCATTCTTCTGTAGCACCACATTTCGAAAGTTTCTATTTTCTTCTTGTAGAAACTACTTATCGTCCACGTTTCAATTCCATACAAATACTTTCAGAAACGACCTCCTGACACTTAAATCTATACTCGATGTTAACAAATTTCTTCAGAAATGCTTTCCTTGCCATTGCCAGAATACATTTTATATCCTCTCTACTTCGACCATCATCAGTTATTCTGCTCCCCAAATAGCAAAAATCCTTTACTAATTTAAGCGTCTCATTTCCTAATCTAATTCCCTCAGCATCACCCGACTTAATTCGACTACATTCCATTATCCTCGTTTTTCTTTTGTTGATGTTCATCTTATATTCTCCTTTCAAGACACTATCTATTCCGTTCAACTGCTCTTCCAAGTCCTTTGCTGTCTCCGACAGAATTATAATGTCATCGGCGGAACTCAAAGATTTTATTCATACAAGTGGTTCTCTTTTCTCCAAAGGTCTCTTTAATTTTCCTGCGTGCAGTATCTATCTTACCCCTAGTGAGATAAGCCTCCACATCCTTACATTTGTCCTCTAGCCATCCCTGCTTAGCCATTTTGCACTTCTTGTCGATCTCATTTTTGAGACGTTTGTATTCCTTTTTGCCTACTTCATTTACTGCATTTTTATATTGTCTCCTTTCATCAATTAAACTGAATATTTCTTCTGTTTCTCAAGGATTTTACTAACCCTCGTGTTTGTACCTACGTGATCCTCTGCTGCCTTCACTACTTCATCCCTCAAAGCTACCGATTCTTCTTTAATTGTATTTCTTTCCCCCGTTCCTGTCAATTGTTCCCTTATGCTCTCCCTGAAACACTGTACAAGCTCTGGTTTAGTCAGTTTATCCAGGTCCCATCTCCTTAAATTCCCACGTTTTTGCAGTTTCTTCAGTTTTAATCTACAGTTCATAACCAATAGATTGTGGTCAGAGTCCACATCTGCCCTGGAATGTCTTTCAATTTAAAACCTGGTTCCTAAATCTCTGTCTTACTATTATATAATCTATCTGATACCTTCTAGTATCTCCAGGCTTCTTCCATGTCTACAACCTTCTTTTATGATTCTTGAACCAAGTGTCAGTTATGATTAAGTTATGCTCTGTGCAAAATTCTACCAGGCTTCTTCCCCTTTCATTTATTACCCCCTATCCACATTCACATACTATGTTTCCTTCTCTTCCTTTTCCTACTATCGAATTCTGTTCACCCAAGACTATTAAATTTTCGTCTCCCTTCACTATCTGAATAATTTCTTTAATCTCATCATACATTTCACCAATTTCTTCGTCATCTGCAGAGCTAGTTGGCATATAAACTTGTACTGCTGTAGTAGGCGTGGGCTTCGTGTCTATCTTGGCCACAATAATGCGTTCACTATGTTGTTTGTAGTAGCTTACCTGCACTCCTATTTTTTATTAATTATTAAGCCTACTCATACATTGCCCCTATTTTATTTTGTATTTATAAAAAGTATTGTTCCTCCTGCCACCGAACTTCACTAATTCCCACTATATCTAACTTCAACCTATCCATTTCCCTTTTTAATATGCGCGCTATTTGATTAATAGTCGCTTGTGAGGAATGGTATCAAAAGCCTTCTGGAAATCTAGGAATATGGAATCGATCTGAGATCCCTTGTCGACAGCACTCATTATTTCATGGGAATAATGAGCTAGCTGCGTTGCACAAGAACGATATTTTCTGAATCCGTGTTGGTTATGTATCAATAAGTCATTTTCTTCAAGGTGATTCATAACGTTCGAGTGCGACGTTCAGATTTGACAGCATTTGTTGAGGTTTTTTCGATCTTCGCGATAGAGAATGACTCCAGTGGTAGGATTAAGCCTTAGTTTCATCGTCATATCCTTAAAACTACGTCCCATCACCTTTTATGAA
Organism: Schistocerca gregaria; assembly: GCF_023897955.1. Lineage (NCBI taxonomy): Eukaryota > Metazoa > Arthropoda > Insecta > Orthoptera > Acrididae > Schistocerca > Schistocerca gregaria. The sequence goes on from NC_064931.1 coordinate 195,684,355, forward strand.
ACTTTTCAGTAATTATGCATAGCTGTTGGCTCCAACTACCGACTACTGAGTAACGTGCATTCGGATTATGCTCGAGACTCAACAGTTATGGAACAATTTTTTGTGTGACAGGTTTCATACCCAAATACCCGAAAAGAATTCGTAGCACGAGCCAGTTCATACGCCAACATCATTAGTGATTTCTGCGACTGTGATTTGGCTATCGTTCTTGATCGTTTCTTTCTCTTTTTCTACAGTTTCAGTGGTTGATGATGCGCTGCGGTGCCAGAGCGCTCATCGTTTCCTGCTTCCCCACGGCCTTCGTTGAAGCGCTTCTTTCATCGGTAAAGCCTTTCACGCACAGCAGCTTCACCAAAAGTAGTACTGAACATTTCTGAAACTTTGGTGCACATTATTCTATTCTTACAGGAAAATTTAATACAAACTCTCCGATCCATTTTTTATGCAAAATATATAACTGTCTGCACTACCAAAACACAGAAAACCATCTTGACAGCTGCAACAGGCTAAATATCCGATGCGGCTAACACTCTGCAAATAGTTTTCTGCTATGTTTAGCAACACAGCACCGAAAAAATCGCGTAAATCGGAGAAATGCAACTCGCTAAATAACAAAATTGCCGTTACTTTTTGAATGCATCTCGTTCGCCTCAGCCACATCATCGGATGTACTCGTAAAGGTTCCATATCTCGAATGTGTATGTAGCGTGCCTGTGTCGATGATGAGCGATTTCATGTCATTCGGTGAGCGTCTAAAGAGTTTCTTTATCTTCTTACATGAAGCAAAGCCACATACGTTTCTGGAGTTGTTCCTTCGGATAACATTTTACTTTTCAGGTAAGTAAAAAATACCCATTCTTTTTAGTTTAGCGTATTTTGCTGCTATAAAGTGTTTCCCATGGGAATTTTAAAAAAATTAACTGTGTAATTAAATCGGAAACTTATTTTCATCAGAAATTGCTTTCAAAATGGTTTTCTGAAGTTAATGGAACAGTCCTTAACGAAATTCCATGGGCAAATTGTATCGGCAGATGTGAAGAACGTGTGGTCCGATATTAATTTTTTAAATGCGTCTTTCAGTATCGTTTTCTTTTTTGTGTATTAAGTGATAATGTATAAGACGTCGCCAGAATTGATTTATTAAGAGACAGTTGGAAACAAATGGAACGAGTACAAAATCAATAAACGAGAACAGCGAAGAATAGTTTGTTTCTGGTCGCAAGTGCTACCGATTTGCGTCGTGAAACGGAACGAGAGCTTTTATTCTCGGATGTGATCTTCGAATGCTCGACGCCAGTTTTCGGAAACACGTTAAACCGGAAAACCTCTCTGTCCTCAGATTTCCTAACACCGTTGGCTGGCAATAAAGTAGAAAGTTCGGTCTGTGCTACCAGATATGGTTTCGCAAGTGCAATTTCTTTTGCAATTAATAAGCGAGGCAGGCTGGTGTCAGTGGCTCTTTGAAGGTGAATGCCAATGAGAAGCAGCAGCGGTTCCGCGAGCCACGGCTCCTTTCTGCGACAAAGGGGCCAGCCGTGTGTGCTAAATGTCAGCCAGGCATTCCACCACACCGCCCCCCAGCCCGCGGCTGTCAGCCGTTTGTTTTTACTCTCCCTGTTTCCATACACATTCTTCCAGTACAGTCTTTTTATTATGTTCCGGGCTACTGAACTGCGTTCTTCTATATTCACTCAGTCCGCTGACGTTTGTCAGGTAGGGTATTGCCCTGTTACGAAGAGCTATATAGCTATGTCGATATCTGTGACTGTGGACGTATTTCAGATTTACAACAAATTGACTGCCTTCTACAAGTCTATTGGTGATAGATACACTAGTGGCCATTTACAACAACTGAAGGTCGCATGCAACAAAAATCAGACTAGCATGGACTGTACTACGTACTGGTAACTACACTCTAGTATATACGAAGTATTAGCACAAAGTTCCTCGAAGTAGCTCCATCTACATTGGGTGGGCAAGAAGTCCCTGTATCTCTTAGTGTCGAATGATAATTAATATGTTTTAGCAGAAGCACTTACATACGAAGTGTCCAGTACATCATTATGTTCCCTATCAGATTGTAAACACATTTCCACAGCCTCTGTGTCTTTCTTAATATATTTTGGAGCTTGTCCGGTGTTATAGTGCGAAATGTGTCCACAACAGCATTACCCTATTCTTAGTTTGTAGCATAACGACACGCGCACCTTAATAATTGCCCAAACGATTTGTCAGAAATTACAGAGGTACTTGTCGATAACTCCATATTTTCCTTTCCGTGCCGGCCGGTGTGGCCGAGCAGTTCTAGGCGCAACAGTCTGGAACCGCGTGACCGCTACGGTGGCAGGTTCGAATCCTGCCTCGGGCATGGATGTGTGTGATGTCCTTAGGTTAGTTAGGTTTAAGTAGTTCTAAGTTCTAGGAGACCGATGACCTCAGCAGTTTAGTTCCATAGTGCTCAGAGCCATTTGAACCAACCTTTCTGTGTTATATGCCCGTAACGCTACGAGGCAGCGCTCAGTATCATTTTGGGCAGTGGTCGTTATGTTTTGGTTCATCAGACTATATCAGTTAAAATTACTACGTCCTACCTAAATCTCTACTCAACGGCGTCTCCTGAAAAATAGTTCTCTTGGGAGCGAATAAACCGACTCCAGTGTTTTGTCCCCACTGAAATTTATCCTGAAAGTGTCTTTGTTTGTGAGTTTAGTATCTTCTGCGAATGCTTATGAATCCTTTCCACAGTATTAGATCTTTAATCTTGTTTTTAGTTAAAAAGAAGAAAAACTCGAATAACAGAGGCTGTAAGCTATCGTGATTTGTCGTGGTGAAGTTCCCAGTGGTTCTTGCGTCAATCTGTGGACGCTGTTTCCTCATACCCTCAATCAAACGAATTAGAACACCACAGCAGAACTCTTTTTAGTCGTATGACTAGGAGATAAGAACATAACAAAAAAAAACAGGAAAACAGATCCATAATGCCGTAAAGTTTCGTTTTTTGGGTCGATGTGTAGAGGGACCATTGTATTTCGTCGATAACTGCTTAGTTTCAGGGTCACAGTCATAAACCCAACTTTAATTCCTAGCCAAATCTCTGGAAGTAGGTTTAGCTCGTAATGAAGTAGTCACTTAAATTTCTTGATGACTATCAAGTGACGTTGCTTTGAACGTGTTGAAATAGTCATGGGACAAACTTAGCCTCAATCCTCCTCATGTTCAATTATTCTGACGGAATGCGTTTTCCCGCGCGGAGTGGCCGTGCGATTTGAGGCGGCCCCTCCCGCCGGAGGTCAGAGTCCTCCCTCTGGCATGAGTGTGTGTGTTGTTCTTAGCATAAGTTAGTTTAAGTAGTGTGTAAGTCTAGGGACCGATGACTTCAGCAGTTTGGTCCCTTAAGAATTCAAACACACACAATGCGTTTTCGCGTACGATAACTTATTCCCTCGGTGTCGAAGACGTCTCTGATAGTGTGTATACGATTTATAAGGAATCAGATGGCTCACTTTCTGATTATTTTCATCTGTGAGGCCAATTGCCAACCGGTCTGAGCGGTCATCATAATCAGTGACTAGAGCGTTTCCTCCAGAAGCTTGCTTCAATATCTGACGCGTTATTGTAGCGCTTTTCCCATGCTTAAAACAAAAATTTATACAGACATGCCATTGTGCCTTCACTTAAGTCGATACAGTTGCTTTTCAACTGTTCTCGTGGTCAACACATTCTCCAGGTGTCTCACACAGTGCAAACAAATGACCATAGGTTGTCGATAAAGGGGCATCCCAACACTCACCAGTCACTATAGTTGATGGCATACAGTTAATTCAGAACGCAATTACACCCATTCGAAGGACTATATAAACAGTCAACGATGGTACATGAAATACAGCTATGGGGTAAATGATTTACCTAAAAATTTTGTGTTGCTAACGTGCCTTAATGGTTTTACCGACTCTCAGTTACAATTCCTGTGTTTACCTGTTTCTCATGATGCCGCGTAAGATTGAAAGTAATAGTACATTAATAAAATACACTGCTAGCTATAAAAATCTGCAACATCAGGAAATATGGCAAATAACGAAGTTCGGATAACTGTGCTTATACAGTGCAGAAGGAAGAATACACAATTACATTTGAAGGCGAATTGTGGGTGCACTGGTTGCGAAATTTAGTACCCAGAGCTGCCATCTCGGGCAGTAACAACAGTTCTGAACCCGCTGGGCACTGAGTCAAGCTGATCTTACGTGACAAATACGTCTTTCCACGCTGCTTACCCCTCTGTGCCAGAGCTCATCATGCGTAGTGGCTGGCGAGTAGTGATCCGGCAGTCTCTCGGTAACTTATCACCACATGTTTTCAATGGGTGAGAGATGCGGAGAAGATGCTGGTCAGGGCAACAGTTGAAAACCCTTTTTATCGAGGACGTTCAGGACAGGAAATACGCTATCTTGAGTCATCTTGTTGGTGACTGAGGAGATCTCTGAGTTAGGGCAAAGCCAAAAATGGTTCAAATGGCTCTGAGCACTATGGGACTTAACATCTATGGTCATCAGTCCCCTAGAACTTAGAACTACTTAAACCTAACTAACCTAAGGGCATCACACACATCCATGCCCGAGGCAGGATTCGAACCTGCGACCATGGCAGTCACCCGGTTCCGGACTGAGCGCCTAGAACCGCGACACCACCGCGGCCGGCTAGGGCAAAGCCAGCGGACGAAACACATCAGAAGTGAAACGACTACTGTCCAAATTACCGACTTTTCGAAAAAGATGTGATCATTTTGTGTATCCAATCGCACAACATACCATCACGCCACGTGTTGTGCCCGAGTGATGCTGACGAATGGAATCTGGCAAATTACCTCCCCCTTGGAGCCTGGACACACGGATCTGCCCGTATGACACGGCGCCACTCCTCTGACAAGTGTCGGCGTTGAGCGCACCACAGTCGGTTCACCTACCTCTACTGCCGCGTCAAGGGAAGCGTCAACAAAGGTTTCCCTGCAGACAGTGCACGGTGCTGCAGACGCCACTCCACTCTCCGCGAGGACGTCATGCTGCTAGCAAGTCCATTTACTGGCTCAGGGTACATGATGACTCAGGGTACCATACTGCACGGGTGAGGCCAATATGTCTGTCCTCTCGCATACTGGTCATGAGAGACCATTGATATCCCGCATGGCGTTGAGAATTGACCCCCTGAAACCACCGAGCTCATATTAGCATGACATTTGTGGGATGATGACTAACGCGAACACCATTAAACACTGAGGTGACAAAAGTCTTGGGATATCTCCTAATGTCGTGTCGGACCTCCTTTTGCAAGGCGCAGTGTAGCAACTCGATGTGGAATGGACTCAACAACTCGTTGGAAATCCCCTGCAGAAATATTGACGCATGCTGCTTCTACAGCCGTGCACGAACTGGGCTCTCGATTATGTCACATACAGAATCTTTCCAAGTTCTTCGGTTCAAATTTCCGTCCAACCAGATTTAGTTTTTCCGTGATTACCCTAAACCACTCCAGGCAAATGCCGATATGGTTCCTTTTAGAAGGCCGCGGCTGTTTTACTTCCCTATCCTTCCTGAGCTCGATCTCCGTCTCTAATCACCACGCTGTCGACATTAAACTCTAATCATCATTCTCTTTTTTTCCAAGTTCTTAACTCTCATTACAGGCGCTCATTATGGACACCATTTGCAATACGATAAATGCCAGTACAAGTGTACAGTTCACTGAAGTCGCCGACACAACCTCCCTGAAAAGAAGCGACAGCAGCCCGCTTTGCAAATCTATTCGTTCGATGCAAACAATTCGGTATGACAGTACTGAGAGGATGATCTCTGTGCATGGTCTTACACGCTTGTTCCATCATGTAACTACGCCGCAGCGCGTATTACAAATCGGACCTTTGACCGATGATCTATGATCTATCTAATGATACGAGTCAATTTTCTGTGTGTATCATACAAGGGCTATTGGGAAAGTAAGATCCGATTGGTCGCGAAATGGAAAACCCTGTGAAAATCAAAAATGTTTTATCAGAAACAGTTAGCTACATCTTCCAGCTACTTCCCTACATAGTCATCGCTCCGATTTAGAAATTTGTCGATGCGTTGTACCAACTTTCCAGTACCCTTGTTATAGAAGGTAGCCGCTTGTGCTTTTCGCCAATTCTCTATGTGGTCTACAGCTCGTGCCAAAATTCTATCTTCATAGCCAGCGGTTCAGGCGAGCAGAGATGAAACTCACTGGGAACCAAGTACGGGCTGTATTGCGGGTGACCAAACACTTCCCATGGTATACGCTACAGGAGCATCTTCATTGCCCTGCAGAGTGCGGCCGAGAATTTTCATGAGAAGGAAACAGTTACGTTATCCCGACTGCATGGCATCTCTCACCAGGCCCTTATACATTGTGGGAGACACTGTTTTCTTGGCATCTTTACGTGCCGACTGTGCGCTCAGAACTGAAAAGAACGTCGTGGCGCGATCGACCGGCATACTAGAGACACTGGAAACACGGCCCAACACATCTATATCTCCCTATCGGACCTTACTTTTCGAATCGCCTGCGTAGTTTTCGCACACTCTTCTTCAGAAACCCCAAAGGTACTTACCAAAAACTCTGTATGTAAACAGAGCACGAACGAATGGCGAATCATTCTACCGAAGATGGGGACGACAACTGGATACACTTTCAGAAGAGAAATTGGCAAAGTGCGGATTGTTACTGCCTGGTGCCTGGGAACGAGCACCATGGAAACGGCGAAACTGGTCCGCTCTTCACTGTCGTGAGCATCTATTGTAAGTGACTGGACGGCTATGAAATCTCGAGTAAGCGACAAGGTGTTGTCTTTCCACGCCTCAGAATGTGGAGGCTGGAGGCTCATCCACTCTGTAGAGCAGGATAGGCGGCGATCTGTGACACATCTGACGACAGAGTACGAAGCTGGTGCAAGCACAAGAGCTGCGGAAGCACAAGTCTGTAGGGGCAGTATTATGCTATCGCAGATATTCACCTCGGAGCTGGGCTACCACGGCACCTGTGGTTGCAATGGAAGGCACCATGACAGGCGTGGACCAGGCGAACGTTTTAGAGGACCAACTGCGTCCCTTCATGATTGATGTCTTCTCTGATGTTTATTTCAGGACTTCCTGCACAACAAGGCGCACACCCATTCGCACTGTGCATGTCTTCGTAACCTATTCCATTGTTAATAATTACTAGAGAAAAATAATTAACTCTGTTGGAATCATTTTAGCTTAAAACGATAGTTCCTCGTTTTCTGTATTCGTCGACTGCTATAGGAGACGGATTGAAGTTCTTTGTTTCACTCTCAAGCCACAGAGCTTGACCACAGCTCCATTCACAGTTTTTAGTGTTTGTTACACTCAAAGGTTTGTGGTGCGAAAAGAAAAAGGCAAAATGTGACGGCTGCTGACGTTAATGATCTAGGTGTTTGATGTTTAGGGTTTTTTATGTGCGTGCGTATGCCAGCGTGATGAAAGTTAATTGAACACGCGCCCTTCAGGTCTGTCGCACGAGAATCAAAGAACATGAGCGTGTCCCACAACGAGACGACTAAAAAGTGTCTGTAAGAGTTGCAGCGTGAGGTCAGCATTTCCTGATGATATAGTTTTTATTTGAGTTAGGGATCGTTCATCTGTCCGATTTATTATTCGGAAATTGAATTCCACAGATATTAAAGTAATTTTCATTGCTGCCTGTTCGGTATTGGAGTGAATTAAACAGTTTTCTTCAAAAAGATGCCCCATGTTGCTTTAGTTACCCTGGCTAGTGAAAAAAACGTAAGAAGATACACGAGAACACGGTTGCACCTTTCACTTCCACGTTCAGAGCCCACACAACATTTAAGGGTGCAAAATACAAACGGCGTTTTGTTCCACTGGTATTTACTTAATAAAAACCAAGATTAGGCTTGTTAAGTAATAGTGTTGTGAAATTAATATTTTGGTTCATTATTACACAGCCAGACGTATGCTAATGAAGCAACATTACATATTTATAGGGAAATTCCTTGGAGTAATTTCTAATCAAGGTGCAAATAAATGAATCTGCATATGCATACAGATTAGTACTGAACTGCGTATGTATTGCTCATAGTTTTAATTCTGACAACTCTATGAGCGATAAATATAACAAACGAACTGGACGAGAGCAATCTTTCAGATAGAAGAACAGCATGACGCCGCAATTGGGGACACGTGGCAGCTGGTTGCATGCAGTGAATATTTTGTACAAAGTCATCTGTTTGGGTGAAGTGAGAGCGAAGCTGGTACTTTCAGACTCTCCCTATAAGACAAAAATTACGTTAGTCATAGACCTCATGCGGAAATCAACCTGACCAGGAAACCTAACAGATGCATATTATTCTGTCGTAACAGTACTACAGTTGGGTTGGCAACACTGAGGGGAGGATATTCCAAGAGATCTATTTGGAAGACAAGCCTGTAGTTGAAAAGATATTCATGTGAATCGGGACATAAAACGCATAGTAATTACCGTTCAGTTGTTTTCCAGTGACGATTTGCGAAAATGCCATGTGAACTTGCTGGCACTCCGCACACGCTGAGAAAACGCAGTTCTGTGGCCTCCGTCGCAGCTAGAGTCCAAGCTGTAGTCGGCAGGTAAACTCGCCTAGTGCGCCAAAACTATGGCTCGAACGTTCCTCACGATTCTCTTAAGCTCAAAGGATATAATGGAGTCAGGTACTTACCAACCTTTTCTTAAACTTTCAGTATTCAGTCACGAGTTCTCAGAAATGATTCCTATGTTAGTTTCGAGACAATCTGTGCTTACTATTACCACCATGAATTAGTACTAGATATCATAGGCTAGTTGAGATAGTAGGGAAGATACCATTACATGGCTGCGCAGAATTTTGTGCGCTTCCTTGATCACGACTTCTTCATTTTAGACTCATTAAGAATATATAGCATTTCTGGAATCGATTCCAGGTCATAATAGTACTGATTATCACCATAAGTTGCATGGAACCGATGTCATTGATCCAAAGCGTATCTATGATTAATATCACTAGTAATGGTTCACATGGTTCAAATGGTTCTGAGTACTATGGCACTTAACTTCTGAGATCATCAGTTCCCTAGAACTTAGAACTACTTAAACCTAACTAACCTAAGGACATCACACACAGCCATGCCCGTGGCAGGATTCGAACCTACGACCGTAGCGGTCGATCGGTTCTAGACTATAGCGCCTAGTAATGTGAGCGTTTATTTTTACTCAGGAGTCATCAAGTAATATAAATCTGGCTAACGTCTATCATCTATTATTTCAGTGAGTCACGCAAATACAGTCAGTCGCAGTGTTTAATGATGAATGAACAATGTGTCAGTTGGGGATCAACTAGAGGACGCTAGCATAAGCAACATATGTCAAGCAACGTGTGGCACACACAAAGACGGAAATATGTAAGGAAAACGAACTTTGAAATTGTGGTATCGGTAGTTCCGATGCCTCAGCGTAGGTGCACGCTCGTAGGTTGGAACTACGAGACCGGACGAACTACGCCGACCACAGCTCCCTCTAGCCGACGCTGTGAAACTCAACGAGTTCCTCTCTACTTCTTGCCTAGTTGATCAAGAGCAGACGACCTAGCAACTTAGCTTATACTTGTAGGGGGGCTAGCCATTATAGACTTTGACTCTGTAACTTCTAGTAACTGTTAGCTTTGATACATGGACGGCTTCGCACTACATGCTCATCTATATCAAAAGTTAGGTAATGTGTTTGTAGATGTTTATACACCAGTAAAGGTGCTTTAACATTACTTGCAGTACCGAAGTGCTTTACCTCACCTGCTCCTACTCGCTTCCTTCATTCGGCCTAATTTACAGATCATAGGAGCAGAGCCACGCGCCGCCTTCCAGGAGAAATCTAACGATAGTAATCAGTACATAGGGTCTTTGATCAGTCAGTATAAGCAAGAAATGTCACTTCGACATCCGGTAACACGTGTATTGTGTCATATATGTCAGAAACAAGTTCGACATATTTATTCCTGGCATTTTGTAATAAATAAATGCCAGTGGAACACACTTTTTTCTTTTCGTCTTTAAATACGAAACTTAACAGCTACGAGAGGAGATGGAACTCATTTACACTCTGTTTTAAAGAACGGTTTTTTTAGAGATGCCGCTATATATACCAAGAACGTAGCTTGGGAGACGTATCCGATAATACAAGGCGTTTCACAGTGTTTTAACGATTTCAGATTTGAATAACGCACGCTGAAGACAACGTACAACGACGGTGGCGCCGTCTGTTAGCAGCGCTGAGTGACAAGTTTCAAATGGTTCAAATGGCTCTGAGCACCGTGGGACTGAGGTCATCAGTCCCCTGGACTTAGAACTATTTAAACCTAACCAACCAATGTACATCACACACATCCATGCCCGGGGCAGGCTTCGAACCTGCGACTGTAGCAGCAGTGGGGTTCCGGGCTGAAGCGCCTAGAGCTGCTCGGCCACAACGGCCGGCTGTGCCAAATTTCATCCTATATACAGATCAGCAACCATGTCGTACTGGTCGAAGCAACATCGTGCGTTCGCGGTGTTGTGCTATTTTCGCTATGGCTAATTTGTCGTGTGCTTGAAACGTCCCTTTCGTAAAGATTTCTAGAGTTAACCACGATATCCAATTCCTGTTGGTGGAACAATACTGAACTGGGTAGGAAACTTCTGTGCAACTGCTAGTGCAACGAATCGAAAGGCAATCGGGCGTCGGATAACCTTCAGAACTCCCGAGAACATCTAACTTGTGCATAGTAGTTTATAGGCAAGCCCACGTCGTTCGTTACGAAAACTAGTCCAAGTGCTGAACATTTCGCTTATGTCCACTCATCTCATAATCGGTTGTGATCTGCCTTATCATCCGTATAATTTTCAAACGCGCTTGTGTCGAATGGCCGCCACCCTCGTCTGATTTAAGAGTTCCAGATTTTTATCTATGTGGTTACTTGAAAACGAGAGTGTACTCCGACCGGCAGAAGGGCTTGGAACGGTTAAAAGAACGAATTCACAAAGAAATTTCCAGAATTCCTCCAGTATTTACGAAAAATGTTTTCAAAAACTGGGTGAATCGCCTCGAGTATTGTGTAGTCGCTAATGGTCGTCACTTGTTCGCTGCACTATTTCGAAAGTAAACCTGAATAAATGATTTACCTTGTGTAAAATGTTCAACTTTGTTTCACGATTAGTTTGCTTGCTATTCAGATTTGAAATCATAAAAACATTGTGAAACATGCTGTAAATTTTGGAATGTAAACATAATACCATGGCCAGGTATTCATATACTATAAAACTTGATGTATTAAACCTTTCTCTCCTGTGGTGTTTCTTTTTTCTGAAAACTTCGATACGAACGTACGTCGTTTAGTGCCAGAATTCAGCTTTGCCCATTCCCTGTTTTCTCCGCGTCCATGCAACCTTGCTCACAACTTCTTATCTGTTAACGTGAGTTGAAATTTATTAGAGCTCATAAGCAGGCTGCCAAGATAGAGATAAGAACGAGTCTCGTCTTAAAAGGGCTTCACACCACAGCACGGTCAGGTTAGTGATGTCATTATACTCTTGTCCCTGTGCTAAGAGTGGTTTCTCTGTTCCACTCTCAAAGAATACTTCGCTCTAACATGAACCAGCAAATCTGTAACGCCTTATAACTACAATAAGATTTGTTGATTGGTGGCATTTCCACTAATATTCATTTTTCCGCTGTGGGTAAGCAACATGTTTATGAGAAACGTAAGGTTCAACTGTTATTGGTGATTTAATTAATCTACCCAGTCTAACAATAAGTAAACATACAAGTCCGCGCCAGAAGTGGAGCACAGATATGTTGGAAGTAACTGGTGTTATTGAAGCCTCATTTCCGAAGACTGATTTGATACAGCTCTCTTAGCTGGCCTATACTACGCAGATCTCTTAATCTCTGCATAACTGTTGTAGTCTGCATCGATTTGAGCTTGCTTAATGTGCTCGATCCTTGGTTTCCTTTTACAGTTTTTACTCGCTGAGACATTCCTCCATTATACTCTTTCCATATTTATCCTTAGCTTCCTTCACAACTTGTTCAGCATTGTGGATAAGCTGCAAACCTTTTTTCAATCATTCCTCAAGCACTGCTTCCCTTTCATGTCGTTATACTCTTATAACTTCAGTCTTGTTTGTTTACAAGTTGTCGGTTCAATTTCGCTCTTCGTATTTTATCCCTACTACCTCTGGAATGTCAGAGAGTGTAATCCAATCAACATTGTCAAAAGATTTCTCTAAATCTACAGATGCTCTAAATGCAGGTGTGCCTTTCTTCAGTTTACCCTCTAAGCTAAGACGTATGGTCAGTTTTTGCCTCATTTATTCCTACATTTCACTTAAGCAAAACTGATCCACCCCAAAAGGAACTTCTACCAGTTTCCCCATTCTTCAGTAAATACAGGGGGGGGGGGGGGGGACGTTCAATAAGTTCAAATGGTTCAAATGGCTCTGAGCACTATGGGACTCAACTGCTGTGGTCATTAGTCCCCTAGAACTTAGAACTACTTAAACCTAACTAACCTAAGGACATCACACACATCCATGCCCGAGGCAGGATTCGTACCTGCGACCGTAGCAGTCGCACGGTCCCGGACTGCGCTCCTAGAACCGCGAGACCACCGCGGCCGGCGCTCAATAAGTAGTCCAACTTAATTTTTCTCGGCCAGTTTCGGTTGACAAAGCGGATTTTGCTGTGGGACGTCATTGATTATTCTCACTTCAGCCCCTGTAGTTCATGAAGTACCGATAGGTGGCGGTACTATACGTAGCCTTCAAAATGGCGTCTGTATTTGAGGTACAGTCCAAGCAGAGAGCTGTCATTGAGTTTATTTTTGCGGAAAAAAGGGTCAGTACATCGCGAATAATTTCCCTTGTATATTGTGAAATAAAAGGTAAGTTCACAATATAGCACACAATAAAGCAATTTCAGATCACTTTCTTATCTGAACGTTTCATACTTAACAATCTGATGTGCGCTAAGTGGTGAAGACGGAGTACACAAAGCACTGGGACGTCTTGACCACCACAAGGTTTGACGGGAGCGGTCCACACCCTGAAGTTACTTCCTCCTGATTGACAATGTCTGCCGGTAAAGTCCTAGTGTAAGTTATAATAAGCAATGAGCATCAGCTCCCCTCTTCATCAGTCCTGACGTCCAGGGTCATACAAGCGTTCTTTAAGTTCTCGCAGGAAATTATGCAGTATGGAAGAAGTATATTAGGAGTCAAGTTGCGTTGATCCGGTAGTAATACATATGCCCACAAAGCCACTTCAATTGTGCTGCTTCGTTGATTCACGATAGTGTGCGATGCACTCTACAACCCAGAAGAATTTCCATTGTGCTCGTGTATGACTAACTAGCAAACTAATCCATCTTTGACAATTATCTGTCTAGACCGACTCACATCTGCATCTTACATTCCTCCAGGCATGGGTTCGCTGCTTATTTATAGAGGACTGATACATTATGGGAAAGCACACACATTCATTGAACAAAGTTAATGGCAGAAACTATTATTTTATTCTTCTTGTTTCTTCCTCGCCCATTTCCTCTTCTCCCTTGCGATGTATTCTTTTGACCACATAGGCACGACATTCACTGGCACACGTACGAATCTCCATAGTAAAAAATACTCAGGGCACGCAATGAACCGTTATTTTCTACTCAGAATGGTACCTATTCGTTTGAGCTACATGTTTAAAGTTGCAAGTAAGATTTACGCAAGAGAAGAGCATTCCTGATTTCCAAAAATCATTTTTGTGATCTAATATACAGGGTACTTCAGCTGCCCCGCCGGCCTCTGTGGCCGAGTGGTTCTAGGCGCTTCAGTCTGGAACCGCGTGACCGCTACGGTCGTAGGCTCGAATCCTGCCTCGGGCATGGATGTGTGTGATGTCCTTAGGTTAGTTAGGTTCCAGTAGTTCTAAGTTCTAGGGGACTGATGACCTCAGAAGTTGAGTCCCATAGTGCTCAGATCCATTTTTTTCAGCTGCCCCTACGTATGGGTATTATGCAACCTGCAACGCCTTCAAATACCTCAGGCAAGATTTTCATTTTCTCTGATTTGCTACACACAAACTTCTAGTCATACAGAAAAATAGCTAGAACCTTTTTGTTGGAAATTTAAATTTTGTCCTGGGATACATTTTCCCTAGAGGCCATATTTTTCTATTTATTCAAGAGAAAACTACACTGTCGACTCAAGCGGAAACGTATCCCAATACAAAATTCAACTACATTACATTAACGTCTAGTTCATTTCTCTGTAGAACTAATAGTTTACATGTAGCGAGCGAGAGAATATGAAAATTTCACACACAGTTTTTGAAAGCATTGTGGGTTGTATAAAACGTACGGTAGGGGCAGGTATGTCTATATCTGGAATTCATTACAAATTTGTCAGATGCTTAAGGACGTGCACTATTTGCTTGCAGTTACTTGGAAGAGAGGAGAAGTGATCTGTCGGTAGTAGAGCTGATGAACAAAGACAATTAGACACCTACAAAAGATACACCTTCATCAGTTTATTTTCAATATGTACACTTAATAATGAAGATATACATAACTTTATATAGCTCTTAAATCTTCTATGACATCGTTTTATGTACAATTACAGTAAATGACAGAATATACAGACTTGTATGCTGATATAAACTACTGGCCATTAAAATTGCTACACCAAAAAGAAATTCAGATGATAAAAGGGTATTCATTGGACAAATATATTATACTAGAACTGACATGTGATTACATTTTCACGCAATTTGGATGCATAGATCTTGAGAAATCAGTACCCAGAACAACCACCTCTGGCCGTAATAACGGCCGTGATACGCCTGGGCATTGAGTCAAACAGAGCCTGGATGCGGTGTATAGGTACAGCTGCCCGTGCAGCTTCAACAAGATACCACAGTTCATCAAGAGTAGTGACTGGCGTATTGTGACGAGCCAGTTGCTCAGCCACCACTCACCAAACGTTCTCAATTGGTGAGAGATCTGAAGAATGTGCTGGCCAGGGCAGCCGTCGAACATTTTCTGTATCCAGAAAGGCCCGTACAGGACCTGCAATATGCGGTCGTGCATTATCTAGCTGAAATGTAGAGTTTCGCAGGGATCGAATGAAGGGTAGAGCCACGAGTCGTATTACATCTGAAATGTAACGTCCACTCTTCAAAGTGCCGTCAGTGCGAACAAGAGGTGACCGAGACGTGTAACCAATGGCAGCCCATAGCATCACGCCGGGCGAAGACGAATACATGCTTCTAATGTGCTTTCACCGCGATGTCACCAAACACGGATGCGACCATCATGGGCCGGCCGCGGTGGTCTCGCGGTTCTAGGCGCTCAGTCCGGAACCGCGCGACTGCTACGGTCGCAGGTTCGAATCCTGCCTCGGGCATGGATGTGTGTGATGTCCATAGGTTAGTTAGGTTTAAGTAGTTCTAAGTTCTAGGGGACTGATGACCACAGATGTTAGGTCCCATAGTGCTCAGAGCCATTTGAACCATTTGCGACCATCATGATGCTGTAAACAGAACCTGGATTCATCCGAAAAAATAACGTTTTGCCATTCATGCACCCTGGTTCGTCGTTGAGTACACCATCGCATGCGTTCCTGTCTGTGATCCAGCGTCAAGTGTAACCGCAGCCATGGTGTCCGAGCTGGTAGTCCATGCTGTTGCAAACGTCTTCGAACTGTTCGTGCAGATGGTTGTTGTCTTGCAATCGTCCCCATCCGTTGACTCAGGGATCGACACGTGGCTGCACGATCCGTTTCAGCCATGTGGATAAGATGCCTGTCATCTCGACTGATAGTGACACGAGGCCGTTGGGATCCAGCACGGCGTTCCGTATTACCCTCCTGAACCTACCGATTCCATATTCTGCTAACAGTCATTGGATCTCGACCAACGTGAGCAGCAATGTCGCGATACGATAAACCGCAATCGCGATAGGCTACTATCCGACATTTATCAAAGTTGTAAACGTGATGGTACGCATTACTTCTCCTTACACGAGGCATCAGAACAACGTTTCACCAGGCAACGGCGGTCAACTGCTGTTTGTGTATGAGAAATCGGTTGGAAACTTTCCTTATATCAGCACGTTGTAGGTGTCGCCACCGGCGCCAACCTTGTGTGAATGCTCTGAAAAGCTAATCATTTGTGTATCACAGCATCTTCTTCCTGTCGGTTAAATTTCGCGTCTGTAGCACGTCATCTTCGTGGTATAGCAATTTTAATGGCCAGTGGTGTACTTGATAATCTGTGTACATTGGAAATGTTTAGTAGCGTCATCCTACGTCGGTGTAATTGCCCCCACTGCAGTCTTCCGTTAAGTCCATAGATGCATTGAATTTTGGTGAAACTGCAGCTGCTTAAAAAGATTCGCTGGCGAATCAGAGTCGCAAGCAGTGCGGCTATGTGAATTTAGCGCCCTCTGGTGGCGTGTGCGCCTGGCGCTACCAAACGGAGACAGCGAACGATTGAAGAGCGATCTCGCCCGGCTACACGCACGCTGGTGATTAAAGAGCAATCTCTCGCGTAGCTATGAGCGGTGCGCGGCGCGCCGGTTGCGGTCGACGATGGCGCCATCGATACCACAAGAATATATCATAAACCGAAAAACACAGCGAGATGGCGCAGTCGTTAGCCCACTGGACTCGCATTCGGGAGGACGGCTGTTCAAATCCGCGCCCGACCATCCGGATTTAGGTTTTTTGTGATTCCCTAAATCGCCCCTGGTAAATGCCTGGACGGTTTCTTTGAAAGGCCACGGCCGATTTCCTTCCCCATCCTTACAGCATTCCTAGCTTGTCCTTTGTTTCTAACTATCTCAACGTCGACGGGACACTTTAACCTAATCATCCTGCATTCTTTTCTCGAACTGAAAATTATTTTACTTGGTTTTAATTATCGCCATAACAATGTACATACTTCACTCCTGTATTCTGTGTCACGGTTGTCTCATCTACACCCCCAAACGTTAAAAGTTCTTATTATCCCTGCACCCACAGAGACACTTCGGCAGAAAATCAGGTATCAATTGTAGAAATGGAGAAACCTTTGTATACAGGGTGTTACAAAAAGGTACGACCAAAGTTTCAGGGAACATTCCTCACACACAAGTAAAGAAAAGATGTTATGTGGACATGTGTCCGGAAACGCTTAATTTCCATGTTAGAGCTCATTTTAGTTTCGTCCACCTACGTTCAATGGAGCACGTTATCATGATTTCATACGGGATACTCTCTCTACCTGTGCTGCTAGAACATGTGCCTTTACAAGTACGACACAACATGTGGTTCATGCACGATGGAGCTCCTGCACATTTCAGTCGAAGTGTTCGTACGCTTCTCAACAACTGATTCCGTGACCGATGGATTGGTAGAGGCGGATCAATTCCATGGCCTCCACACTCTCCTGACTTTAACCCTCTTGACTTTCATTTATGGGGCATTTGAAAGCTCTTGTCTACGCAACCCCGGTACCAAATGCAGAGACTCTTCGTGCTCGTGTTGTGGACCGCTGTGATACAATACGCCATTCTCCAGGGCTGCATCAGCGCATCAGGGATTCCATGCGACGGAGGGTGGTTGCATGTATCATCGCTAACGGAGGACATTTTGAACATTTCCTGTAACAAAGTGTTTGAAGTCACGCTGGTACGTTCTGTTGCTGTGTGTTTCCATTCCATGATTAATGTGATTTCAAGAGAAGTAATAAAATGAGCTCTAATATGGAAAGTAAGCGATTCCGGACATATGTCCTCATAACATATTTTCTTTCTTTGTGTGTGAGTAATGTTTCCTGAAAGTTTGGCCGTACCTTTTTGTAACACCCTGTATATGAAACACACGATAAAAAACCAAAAGCCCCCATCTCGTGGTCGTGCGGTCGCGTTCTCGCTTCCCGCGCCATGGTTCCTGGGTTCGATTCCCGGCGCGGTCAGAGATTTTCTCTGCCTCGTGATGGCTGGGTTTTTTGTGTTGTCCTTAGGTTAGTTAGGTTTAAGTAGTTCTAAGTTCTAGGGGACTGATGACCACAGATGGTAAGTCCCATAGTGCTCAGAGCCATTTGAACCATTTGATAGGTATATTATTTGTTAAATTGACTGGTGAAGTCAGTTGGATATTTCTGTCAGGCTGCAAACATATTCGCGGAAGAGAATAGAAACTGTGATTTGAGTTCTTTGAAATCGGATCGTCCGTTTCAAAGCTTTACACACTTCCTGTGTAAAACGGACCTGCTACTCAGTGCGCGGAGCCAATGACATAATTCCCTTTCATGTCCCTTTCGTATACAAAATTCACAGGTGCAGCGCAGCCGAAAAAAGCAGCCTCTGATTTATGAATTTCTCGTTGCAAGTCACAAGCACTTTGGGACATACGCAGTGCATAGTCAGAGCGACGTAAATACATTGTACTTGTTATCATATCGGTTCTACTGGTCGACGATTTAATGACAAAATCATTAGTTATCACCATGTTTCCATTTACTTCGTAATTTCTGCTATAGATTATCTCAAATTTTCTTATGGTACGCAGACTAACCAGAGTTTCAATCGCCGTTAAGTGGTCCTGAATAGTTAGCTGTAGAATCTGTCACAAATTGTGGTTACATCTTCAGTCCACTAGTAGATACACTACACAAGATTTTATGATAGAACAAGTTAATCATTCGGTACACAAGAGAGATCACTTCTGAAGCGGATCTCTGAACATTAAAGAATTAGCGCACATACCTTTGGAGCAGAATGAGAATCTGCTTCCATACAAAAGTTCTGACTGTACTTATACAAATTAAATATGTAAGATAGTTCTGCTGTTTCGCCGCCCGTTGTGGCCAAGCGGTTCTGGGCGCTGCAGTCTCGAAACGCCCGACCGTTACGGTCGCAGGTTCGAATCCTGCCTCGGGCATGGATATGTGTGATGTCCTTAGATTAGTTAGGTTTAAGTAGTTCTACGTTCTAGGGGACTGATGATCTCAGATGTTAAGTCCCATAGTGCTCAGAGCCATTTGAACGATTTTTCTGCTGTTTGCAAATCGATTATTGCCGAGAATAACGCGCTGCAGTAAAAAAGAATGTACGAAGATCGATTTTTAAAGTCCCTTGAACGAAGAACTAATTGAAGACGGATCAAAAGGTAGGATTCGGTAAGGTATGAGAAGGCTGTGTCTTTTACAAAAGAACTGTCTCGACATTTGTGTCAAACGATTTAGAGAAACCAAGGTAAATTAGAATCTGTGTGGCAGTTCTCTTCGCAGGAGATCTTCTGTGAAGTTTTGATAGTAGGAGATGAGGTACTGGCGAAAGTAAAAGCCTTGATGATGCGACGTGAGTCGTACCTGGGAAGCTCAGTGGGTAGATCACTTACCTTCTAAAGACTTTGGTCCCGTGATCGAGTCTCAGCACACTCTCCGCTACAGAGTGAAAAATTCATTCTGAATTTCATAGTGTGTCGAAAGGTAGTTGAAGTTAATCTTGGAACGAATGTACAATATTTAGAGATGGCGCGTAGGTAAGTGTTTAAATATGGAGGATATGATACGTTGCGGCTCAAACTTACGAGAAACGTAGGCGACACAGTTCCAGGTATTATAGGTGAGGGAATTTTACTAGTAGGCACAAGGGGCATAACTAGCTGCAGAAAGCGAGGCGGTGCTCATTTCATTGAATGATTTGGAATGAATGGTAGAACATGGGAGTATTCGTAGTCCTGAGTTACTAGAGGGTCGTGAGTAGGCAGTTAGTTTCTGCACAGCTGACATTCTTAGGTAGTTGTCTCGGGGACGGAAAACAAGGGTTGTTTTGCTCTAGTTTTCAGGCACTTTGCTTGATTGATGTATAAGCACCCTGGTTACGGCAGAAGGTGTAACTGTTGAGGTGGAGGAGCGATCGTTGGTATCAATCAGCTGTGGGGTGGGCAACAACGATGGCTGTTTTGGGTTTATTTGCATTTCATGATTTTTCGACGTTGTAGTGGTAACAAGATTGTTTCAGAGGGATCATTACCTCATTCAGATAAAGAAGCAGAAAGAATTCGATTATAGACTTACTGAGGGAAAAATCACGGCATTTCCCCGGAATGTTACGTTAGTTTAAGGAATATAAGTCATGAAAAACTGTTATCCGTAACAGATGTCTTGCATCTTTACTTAAGCGCCTCTCGAAATGTTTGTTACCATGTCTTAGGTAGCTTCGGCAATGTTTCGAGCTCAACTGCAAAAGTGTTTTCGCAGAAAAATAAGAAAATAAAGTGGTCTTCTCATTCCATTTGCACGATTTTCCCCTGATAGTCTATGAGTGTGTGTTGTATGAGAGGCTAAAAAGCTTTGAGTCACAACCTAGTTTCCACAGACTGATCCGCCAGAGGAAATAAAAATTTAAATTTAATATCATCACTAGCGACAGATACTGGGCGTTAGCAGAACGCAGTATTAAATTTAAACGTTTCGTCCAGGGGTCAGTGGCGGCCGCTTTAGCGGCCCGATAACTAATTTGCTTCTGCACGAAATCCGACCTTAGCCAAGTCTATTACGCAGCTGGAATTGATATCGACTTTTGCGTTTGTTCGGCGCGCGAATGCGGTGCTCCAATTGACGACAGTGTTGTGAAAGACCTTCCACTTTGCTGCCGAGCATTTTATCCGAAACAGAAATCGCTTCCTCGAAGTGCTCTACTCGTATTAGACACTATAATAGGCAGTCTGTGTGGGCAGCTATCGCAGAAACCAGCTCATGTGCGTTTTGTGGATAAACTACTCACGTATATTCGCGAACAAGTCCCGAATTTATGAAGGCATGTGTGTTTCGACTCAGTAGTAACATTTTCAGCAAGTTACGTATGCTGGTATGGTGACAAAACGCCCATAATGGTTGCACGTTTTTCACGTTACATAACAGTATTAGTTGTGGGCGTACCTTGCTATATTAGTGTGAAGTACTTTATAGGGAAGCCACCCACACTGTTCAATAGAAGATAATACAGTGCAAGCGTAACAATTTTTATTGTGGTGTAGCTGGATAATCCTGAAACGGGCGAGATCAGCTACTTGTTAATAATGAAATAAAGTGTTTATTCGAAAGTAAAAGAACAATCTACACAGGAAAATGACATCTTTTAAGGAAGGTAAAGGCGTTCTTTTAATTACCCTAAAATTCTTGCGTCATAGCTTTCTTGAGCCTTAAGTAAAACATTTCACAATTCTTTCATCATCGGTTTCCGTCGACCTAATTCACCAACTCTCTAAGAATTCGCATTATATATGGAGCTGATTTCCAGACATTTGAACAAAATAATCGAAGCCGTTGCAGGTGAGTGAGTCGATTGTTATCAGCACTTTCTCAGCATATTAAATGCTGAAGAACTGAGATACACTACTTGTCATTAACATTGCTACACCAAGAGGAAATGCAGATGATAAACGGGTATTCATTGGACAAATATATTATACTAGAACAGGTATGTGATAACATTTTCATCCTGAGAAATCAGTACCCAGAACAACCACCTCTGGCCGTAATAACGACTTTGATACGGCTGGGCATTGAGTCAAACAGAGCTTGGATGGCGTGTACAGGTACAGCTGCACATGCAGCTTCAACACGATACCACAGTTCGTCAAGAGTAGTGACTGGCGTATTGTGACGATCCAGTTGCTCGGCCACCATTGACCAGACGTTTTCAATTGGTGAGAGATTTGGAGAATGTGCTGGCCAGGGCAGCAGTCGAACATTTTCTGTATCCAGAAAGGCCCGAACAGGACCTGCAACATGCGGTCGTGAATTATCCTGATGAAATGTAAGGTTTTCCAGGGATCGAATGAAGGGTAGAGCCACGGGTCGTAACACATCTGAAATGTAACGTCCACTGTTCAAAGTACCATCAATGTGAACAAGAGGTTATCGACACGTGTAACGAATGGCACACCATACCTTCACGCCGGGTGATACATCAGTATGGCGATGACGAATACACGCTTCCAATGTGCGTTCACCGCGATGTCGCCAAACACGGATGCGACCATCATGATGCTGTAAACAGAACCTGGATTCATCCAAAAAATTACGTTTTGCCACTCTTGCATCCAGGTTCGTCGTTGAGTACACCATCGCAGGCGCTCTTGTCTGTGATGCAGCGTCAAGGGTAACCGCAGCCATAGTCTCCGAGCTGATAGTTTATGCTGCTGCAAACGTCGTCGAATTGTTCGTGCGGATGGTTGTTGTCTTGCAAACGTCCCCATCTGCTGACTCAGGGATCGAGACGTGGCTGCACTATCCGTTACAGCCATGCGGATAAGATGCCTGTCATCTCGACTGCTAGTGATACGAGGCCTTTGGGACCCAGCACTGCTTTCCGTATTACCCTCCTGAACTCACCGATTCCATATTCTGCTAACGGTCATTGGATCTCGACCAATGCGAGCAGCCGTGTCGCGATTCGATAAACCGCAATCGCGATAGGCTACAATCCGACCTTTATCAAAGTATGAAACGTGATGGTACGCATTTCTCCTCCTTTCACGATGCATCACAACAACGTTTTACCAGGCAACGCCGGTCAACTGCTACTTGTGTATGTGATATCGGTTGGAAACTTTCCTCATGTCAGCACGTTGTAGGTGTCGCCAACGGTGCCAACCTTGTGTGAATGCTGTGAAAAGCTCATCATCTGCATATCACAGCAATTTCTTAATGGCCAGTAGTGTAATAAGCAGAGACACAAATATCTGTGACTGTATGTGTGACGGAGTAGAGTGACCAGCGTTCCAATGTAGTCCCCGGCAACGACTGGGTTTTTCCTGCTAGGAAGGCTGTAATAAAATGTGTGAAGAAGTAGTGTCTTCCTTTTTCAAAGTCAATATTAAAGACCAGGAAACCACTGTGCTGACCACATGCATTTCTTATACTGCTTTTACG
Organism: Schistocerca gregaria; assembly: GCF_023897955.1. Lineage (NCBI taxonomy): Eukaryota > Metazoa > Arthropoda > Insecta > Orthoptera > Acrididae > Schistocerca > Schistocerca gregaria. Next base: position 195,707,355 of record NC_064931.1, read on the forward strand.
ACTTGGTAGGCAGAGGGTAAAGATCGGTTGGTCAACTTGTGAGTGTACTGTATGTTATTAGCGCTTTAGCGGGTTCATTTACAGAAGAAAGGCAAGGTATATCGGAGAGGAAAAGATGTTCACCATTAACTTTGTGGAATTGCGAAGGAAAGATTAATCTATGCTGCTGTAGATGACTGTTTGAGCCTGAAACCTAACAACGTGTTTATGTTACGTTTACTTCAACTGGTAGGTAAAAATGTTGTAAAAAAAAGCGCCGATTTTTGTACCAGAAGAGAATTCTAGCAGTAATTCAGTCAGAAAATATCTGTCATATTTATATAAGAAATTTGTCGACAGATATTCCAGTTGTATTCACACGATACTGACGCTTTACATACATGAAAAGTCAAGTCATGGGTTAATCTCTGATGTGTATAATTTTCAAGTGTAAAGTCAGAGATGCTAACGAGAGAAAGGGTGATTGGGTGGCACTTGATAGGTGCTGGTTGTATGTGCTTCTTGGATAGCAGCGAAATGGTCGTCGAAAGGATGTGTAGCCCCAGCAACAATCTGTCGCAGCTGTCCTCAACGATACACCATCTGGTGACAGAAATCTCGGCTTCGTTCCCAGGAAATGAGACTTTGATTACCGATCGCCAAAGCTTGATGACGACTCAGAAACTTCGACTTGGTAAGTGAATAATAATTTTTCCAGCTTACCGGACAAAAAATAAACACACCAGGAGGAATCACTACAGGCATCATTAAATACCTTGTAATTCCGTCCTTGGACTTAATAACCGCCTGGATTCGATTAAGAAGTGATTTCACAAGTGTATGCACGCTCGTCGCATCCAGTTTAAGCCACAGGTTGAGGATTTGATCGCGCAGTTCCAGCAAATTGCGAGGATGCTGATGTCGGCGATTCACCAGTTCTTCCTACATATACCACGGATTTGCTATCAGGTTAGGTCAGGTGGTTTAGCAGGGCAATCGAGATGCAACTTCGTGGTGGAGTGTTCAGAAAACCAGGCACATATTCTTCCAGTGCGATGAACTTCGCTGTTGTCTTGAGAATTAGGGGTACCTGTAGCGTACTCATCATCAAGATGTTGATTGAAAGGCAGTACCTGATTATTCCGAATGTTTAAATTAATATGCTACTTCATGTCAGTGGTCACCTCAGTGAGCAGGCTTAATTAATGATAAGAAAAACACCAAAGATCCACGTGCGACTTGGACCTGACCTTTCACCGATTCAGAACGATATGCTTCCTTTGGCCTCCGGTGCACTCGACAACGTGCGACATTTGAATACAGGCAAAAACATGATTCGTCAGACCACATTACGTGTTGTGTTGCCAGTCATCTATCGTCCACGTTCGGTGATTTCTAGCAAATTGAAGACGCACAGGTCTGTGTGTCTGTGTCAGCAATGCTCTGTTGCAAGGTGACTGACTGCAAATGTTCATTGCATGCAGTTCCTATCGCAATATTCTCTCGCTGAAAGGTGGTGATGTACCCTTCCTTATTCACTGCCTGCAGCAATTCCTGTCGGATTTGGAAGCGATTCTGATTCACAGGCCGTGAAACGCTTCTCTGGTCCCTGTCAGTCAGGATCTATTTTCGACAACAATTCTGATGACGTGTTCGTGGCTACGTGTTACACCACTGCGTGAAACACCAACAAATCCAGCAACCTCACACACCGTATGGCCATGGGCGGGCCAAACACGATTGCCCCTCTTTGTAACTCAGTCACTTCCTTACATTTAACCGTGATCACGTACAATGCTTGCTTGAATCATAAATGTCTCTCTAATCGCCAGTTCCTTATACTCACGTAGAGGTCATTGTGCCATCTGGTCAAAAAATTAGACACCCCACTGTGCACGCACAGACAAATAGGCTTAATTATTCATATGTGCGTCCGCAATGGGGTGTCTAATTTTTTGTCTAGTAACTTAATTTCTTCACTGGTATTTACCGCCGCATCTTACACCTTTCTGTGAATATTATATGAATGACGAATGACGAGAAATGGTACAGTGTTGGTGGCTCGAAGGTAATGCATACTTCAAGCCGTATTGATTTATTTTTTTATATTAGCTTAATATAAGAAATTTTTCGATCGCTGTTTCAATCCTATACATAAGATACTGACGCTGTACATAAAGCCATGTCATTGAACAGTTGCTGAGATGAATAGTTTTGAAGTATGAAAATGAATTACATAAATCCGCGTTGTCTGTTCTTTCGTCGTCGGTGATTTACATCTACATCATACTCCGCAAGCCACCTAAGGGTGTGTGGCGGAGTGTACTTTCGGTACCACTATCTAATCCCTCCAACCTTGACCGAGCGAAGTGGCGCAGTGGTTTGCACACTGGATCCGCATTCGGGAGGACGACGGTTCAATCCCGCGTCCGGCCATCCTGATGTAGGTTTTCCGTGATTTCCCTAAATCACGCCACGCAAATACCGGGATGGTTCCTTTGAAAGGCCCCGTCCTTCCTTGAACCTATGAGACCGATGACCTCGCTGTCTGGTCTCCTCCTCCCCCCCCCCCCTCCCCCCAAAAAAACCAAAACCCTTCAACCCTGTTCCTCGCTGGAGTAGTGCGTGGGAAGAATGATTGTCGGTAAGCCTCCGTATTGGCTCTAATTTCTCGAATTTTGTCCTCGTGGTCAATACGCGAGATGTATGTGGGGGGAGGGGGGGGGGGAGTAATGTGTTGTCTGACTCCTCCTGAAAAGTGCTGATTCCGCATTAAGTCTGGATGCAGCGATATCGCTTGTTCCTTCCCTTCCCTTTCTTTTCTCCTCCCTCCATCTTCAAATTACATACAGTAAAAATAAATATTGCGGCAAGGAGGCAACGCTAAACACTAGCTTATAATCATATTAAAGAGTGATTACAAAAGTGTATTTAGTGTCATGCATGGAGTTTTCTCGCATAGCTTGGATTAATATCCATAAAATATTGGATTTTCCTATTGTTTCCGTATAATATTTCTGTCCTCAGGAATGAACTGTAGTTTGCAAGACACTAAAGGAAATGCAAAATAGAGGTTAAATTTGATTCAGAATCACAATCGTTCATTATGATTCGTTTTGTATGTTACAGAAAGCTAAGATTTAGGAATTTTTCGCTCTCTCTTACTGGGGACACACAAACGTCAAATTTTAAGCGTTTATGATTAGCTTACCTTCTCATAATGTTACATTAAGGTGCATGATGCACGCTAGCTTTTGAGAACTATTGGATCACCCTAGAGTTTTGACTAGATACTTCTAATCCGGAACTCTTCGACAACGTACTTATAATTCATACGAGTGAACCTGTGCGTGGCTTTAAGTGCAGAATTGTAAAGTGTGTGTTTGGGAGTAAAAGAAATGAAGCTATTTGTGGCCTCCAAAGTAACACCTTTTATAACGTGAATTATTACTGTGTCCGGTGAAATAACTGAAGACAATAAATAACAAGTATTTCCTCATTATGTTGGACGCGATGCATACCTAAAATTCTTCACTGGCCTATCGGGCACAAATTTCGCTAGGAGGCGATTTAGGTACATTCGTGTTGTCAAAACAGCTCTCTGAGCTCCGTTTTGCGCCTATTGCTGTATCACAAGTCTCATCAATGACTTCTGTCTTGCTCAGTGTAGCTAGTTACTCTGACGAGGCTGTGTGGTCGAATTCAGGACGGACGCTGTTCCAGCCAGTTCCGTCAACACGACTTGACCGCAAAAACGAATGAAATGGAACTTTACAGACTTAGTTTCGTTTAGATGTCGAATACATTAAAGGATAAGTGGTCTTTCTGCAGACTGATGATAATTTTGATATAATATCTTTAATGGGATGTTAATGCTTTGAAATTAGAAAAAATTCACTTGAACACATTTAAGTAACAGTTGTTCAAACGCGAGAACTACCGTTGTTACTATCTTTAATAATAGAGGAAATCGGGGCGGAACGGGATACTTAATGTTTAACAATTTCTATAAAATAAAGGAACACAAGGAAACACTTCTTCAAGTGATAAAAAACACCTTGTAGTGTAGTATAATGTACCTTATTTTAAAATCACTGAAAACAATACATTTTTCATTTTTTACAATTTTTCAAAGAAAGTCTTGCATATTTCCCGTTCCGCCCCACCCGCGGGGCAGAATGGGATAAGGGTATTTTTTGTTAAATTTTTGCATAAACGTTGAATTTGAATTTCGAATATCGTATTAAACTATGACAAAATGTTGTATAACAGGCAATTGAGCCTAAGGAATGTGTAATTTGAGCAATTAAAAAGTCATTCTTCAAAATAAGAAAATATTTTAGTGTCATTCTGAAAATTGTACAATGCTTAATAACCACCAAACCACTAACTACTAGTCCTTTCGACAATAGTCACAAATCAGTATTTCCTCTTCATCTTCACTGTCTATGGCAGCACATGAATTGTGTGCCCACTCTGGCATGCGACCCAGCCCTCATTTGAAACGGAGTAGAAGTCCCCACAGTAGAGACACTCAGCATCTTCTCTCTCTGATTCTCTCTTGTCCATCATCTTCTTCCTTTTATTTTTCTTAAGGTATTTGATGTCCTATGTTTTGGATTTTTTGGGTGTACAGTTTGCTATTTTGGCCTTAAGTTCCATTGCACCTGACGTCTCTGTCCTGGCATTGTTTATGTTTGTGCACCCTCCTCCTTTCTGTAGGCCTACTTTACGTGCGACAGCATTCTGCAGTTCCTTCTTATAAGGAGAATCTGTTAATACGGCGGTTTTTCCTTTTCGTCTTGTAGTCTCCCGTGTATTTAGACAAATAAGTGGGATTGGAATGACAGCCTCGGGCGATATTTGGAAAGCTGAGCTGTTCGGCGAACATAGCTGGTTGGGAGACTTTGGAATCCATGAACATCCAGGCTGGGTTTGATTTCTACTTGCATCAAAATATGACGGGGCAGAACAGGGCACATTCCCATTCTGCCCCGTCCCGTTCCTCCCCAAGAGCACTTTCGAGGTTAACAACGTTTATGGAGTGTAATAACTGACGTATTTAAACGCATTAAATAACTAAATTATAACAAATGCCATGCACTTTAAGGGAATGTGTCATTTTAGGGTATAAAATTAACAGCTTACCTGGCGTTGAAATTCACCAAACGTTAGAACAACGCAAGCTGTAACGTGACGGACAGCAATTCACTTAGATCTCGCACTTCAAACTAAATCATAATGGCTGCCCTCACTTGCCTTCCATTCGGAGAAATAGTTACATGCCCGTACAACAGGTTGCAACACTGTCCAGTCTAGAAAAGAGCAATTTCCCAATGGGCCCCGCTATCCCGTTCTGCCCCCAGTTCCCCTACATATTACTAAGCGGCCATCCCAGAACCCAGTACCAGTTGCAGGCTGCCTATCAATCGGCTGCAAAGGAGCAACAAATATATGATTTTTAATATTTCACATAATTATTGACCCGTGAGATCACCGAAGTTAAGCGCTGTCGGGCGTGGCTGGCACTTGGATGGGTGACCATCCTGGCCGCCGTACGCTGTTACCATTTTTCGGGGTGCACTCAGCCTCGTGATGCCAAATGAGGAGCTACTCGACTGAATAGTAGCGCGTCCGGTCACAGACAACCATCATAACGGCCGGGAGAGCGGTGTACTGACCACATGCCCCTCCTATCCGCATCCTCCACTGAGGATGACACGGCGGTCGGATGGTTCCGATGGGCCACTTGTGGCCTGAAGACGGAGTGTTTTATTGACCGAATTTAAAATAATTAAAACCCATCATGATTTTCTCGACTAAAAGAGTGTCTTATGTCGAAAGTGTCACACAAGAAGACAAGTACTACAGTTAGGAAAAGTGTGTTTGTTTTGACGCGGCGCAACTGACGCCGCACAGAGACCAAGACTTCATTCATTCAGTATATGAGAATGAGAGCACCTAGCGACTTCTGACAAACTTTTAACTTCAAACGTTTTCTAAACCTTTTCTCGCTTGTATGCTTAACGTAAGATATTTAACACATTAATTCATTTTTAAGGTAATGAGATGTTTGAAGCTGTTTATATTTAAAGGTCCGCAGCTTGTGGTCTCGCGGTAGCGTTCTCGTTTCCCGACCACGGGGGGTCCCGGGTTCGATTCCCAGAGGGGTCAGGGATTTTCACCTACCTCGAGATGACTGGGTGTTGTTGTGTCGTCGTCATCATCATCAAAATCATCATCATCATCATCATCACCATCCTCATTTATTCCATTACTGGTAAATCATCTCCGCTAGGACCTTGCCTAGTACGGCGGAGCGGGTCTCCCACATCGTCCCCTACTGTCTGTCATGGAGTATGAGACCTCATCATCATCGTCACATTTAAAGGCTCGGGTTTTTTTGTTTTAATTAATTTACTGCAATGTAAATACGTATTTTACTGCTAAGTCCCAAGAAATATTTTAATAAGTGTCGGCATATCGTGGGCTTCATAACGGCGAGAGTTAAAATATCCGTTTTCTGAATACGAGGATATTGCTAACTTGAACGGATAAATGAAAAATAGTGATTACACATACCAGAAACGTCCTTGGTACTGAAACACAAAGCAAGTATTTCTATCGAGTTATGACATAAATTTCATGAAACAGTATTGTACCTTACGTTGTTAATTGTGTAGCAGAGGGCACAAACGATGGAAAATAAACACAATATCTCTCTGTATAATACTTTCGACTGTAACGCTAACACCCGTCGCAGGTGTTATTTTTGAACTGTAACAAAAGCTGAAGGTGACATAGCTTTGAATAAAACGAAAATGCCAGTGACGCAATTCTCTAGTCTCGTCTAACAAGAAACAACGACACGCAAGTAACATCAAACAGCAGTGAATGTCGTAAAACGAGTTTCACTTACTGTGCTACGCTGATACCCCCCTCTCCCCTCCCCCCCCCCCCCCCCCCATCACCCAGGACGGTTACGTATTGTACGTACTGTGTTTAAGCAGCCCTTTGTTTTACAGGTTGAATCTCGTACATATGTTGGGTCATACACCTCGTTTAGTAATTCTAAACGTGATGAATGTCTCCCCGCACAGTGACAAAATGAAGAAATATTATGTCCTGGAGAAGTGCACTGATGATCCGAGGCCACTCATACCGTGTAAAGCTTAATGACACTGTATTTCCCAGTGCTTGTTTGCAGTTGCCATTTCCAGATCGGCATTCACGGCTGGCAGGCAGGGAATTTTCTCGAGCCTCCTGGACCAAAATGACCAAGTTCCCCAAAGAATGCGATGATATACTCCTACAAAATTACCATTGTATGATGTTAAACTGAACGATAACAGTTCAGACACAGATGGTGGCTTATGTTTGCTCAGTTTGGGGCTAATGAAACAGATTCGAAAAGCCTTACCCGCAGATCAAGAATATTTCATGTATCTATGCGAAAACCTTACTCACCTGTCCGAAGCGAAATAATTGAAAGAGGTAGTGATCATTGGACCTGACAACCGAAAAAAGATCTTCGAGTCCAAATCTGAGCAAAAAAAAGACTCTTAGTGAAACAGAGGCTTAGGTATAATTCAAGGAGGTTGTTTACTAAGTTCTTAAGCACTAAAAAGGACTCGAATTATATTGCCGTTGTAGCCAACATCCTGGACAAGTCAACGACTCAGGCTGTTCGATGAGGATAAAGACTGACCCTATAAACAGTAACCTTGGTTTTTTTCCGTCAAAATTTGAGTAATGTTTTTCTTGAAACTTTGCCGGCTGATCGAATATTCCACCATCTTTCTCCAGTGCACCCGGGGCAGCAATATTTCAGGTCCGTCAGGGTTCAAAAAGGCTCTGAGCACTATGGGACTTAACTTCTAAGGTCATCAGTCCCCTAGAACTTAGAACTACTTAAACCTAACTAACCTAAAGACATCACACACATCCATGGCCGAGGCAGGATTCGAACCTGCGACCGTGGCAGTCGTACGGTTCCAGATTGTAGCGCCTAGAACCGCATGGCCACACCGGCCGGCTGTCTGTCAGGGACTCAACCGTACGGCTATCAACCGGAATACCAGCTGTACGGCCGAAAGCTGATACAATAGAAATTTATGTGATGTCAGTGAGGAACAAGGTGAACGCCATCAGCAAAACATCAAAGTGGTGGAGAAGCGTTATTCGAATCGCTGGAATACCAATGTGATGGAAGAGTAGTGATGGTCTCTTCTCCCGAGACGTAGAACAGGCAATTCATCGGAGAAAAGCTGTGCCAGATGCTTTAAGTAGAAGAGGGACCCTCCCGCCATTTGCCTGGTGCGATTTAGGGAAATCACGGAAAACCTAAATCAGGATGGCCGGACGCGGGATTGAACCGTCGTCCTCCCGAATACGAGTCCAGTGAGCAAGCCACTGCGCCACCTCGCTCGGTAATCCAAATGAACTGATCACTGACTGGAAATGGTTGTGTTCGGCTACTTGGAGACCATTTACAGCCATTCATGCACTTCATTTTTTCCAAACAGCAATGGAATTTTTATGGATGAGAATTCGCCGTGTCACCGGGCCACAATTGCTCGCAATTGAGGTGAATAACATTCTGGATAGCTGGAGCGAATGATTTGCCACCGAGATCGCCCGACACGAATCCCATTGAACATTTATGAGACATAATCCAGAGGTCAGTTCGTGCTCAGAATACTGCATCGGCAACACTTTCGCAATTATGGAAGGCAATAGAGGCAGTACACCTCAATATTGCAGCATGAGGCTTCAAACGACTTGTTGAGGTCCTGCCACATCGAGTTTCTGCACTACGGTGGGCAAATTGAGTTCAGACGCGAATTAGGAGGAATCTCGTGACTTTTGTCACATTAGTGTATGTTAGAGGACTCTGTATGTTACTGACTAGGTTTTGGAACATGGGTCCTGGAAATTTTGTCATGAAAGTTGCCCTCGATGTTCAGTGCATCTCCCACTGCTACTGGTTGAACATATCTGTCATACTTGCGCCACTCCACAACCTGTGGTCCCTACTTAGCGAGAGTCTGTGACTGACCACACACAATTTCTAGTCCGGAACGAATGCAAAATATTATTCTAAGTTCGGCCTTTCAACCAGTCAACGCATCAGTCTTCGAGTCTGGTCCCGCTTCCCACATACTTAATTGCAATTCTTAGCTCGGTACTGCTTCTTGGTGGGACAGTTCGATACTAGTATCTACATCCTACCAATCAAAAAAGTTTCCGGTGACGTAATGAGAAGTCCTCTGACATTATTACATCACTTAACTCTAGTGTCCGTACTTTGCATATGCTCGACTCATTCCAAAGCGTCAGCTAAACCCTTTACCAACGCTTAACAGCCATCCTTAGTGACCGAGTGGTTCTAGGCGCTACAGTCTGGAACCGCGCTGCCGCTACGGTCGCAGGTTCGAATCCTGCCTCGGGCATGGATGTGTGTGATGTCCTTAGGCTGGTTAGGTTTAAGTAGTTCTACGTTCTAGGGGACTGATGACCTCAGCAGTCAAGTCCCATAGTACTCAGAGCGATTTGAACCATTTTTGAACGCTTAACAACAACATGAAGCATCCAAGGCGATGTGTAAACTAGTCGAAAGTCCGACAGAAATTCAGTGACCGGCTACTGGTCATATCAATGACAAGAAATTACGGGCTGCCAAGGCCTCTCACGTCGCACTTGAGTAGAGACCAATTAAATAACTACCACGAAAGTTTGTTTCATACGGGTAAAAAACCTACAATACGTTACTGCGTCAGGGGAGTGGCTGACTGTTTCTTACAGTAAGGCCACGGTTAGTTTCCTCACCCAAAGTTCTCTAGCAGAGTTCGGTCCCTACTTCGAATTTAGATCGAAACGGAAAAGACATTCTACACTCCTGGAAATGGAAAAAAGAACTCATTGACACCGTTGTGTCAGACCCACCATACTTGCTCCGGACACTGCGAGAGGGCTGTACAAGCAATGATCACACCCACGGCACAGCGGACACAACAGGAACCGCGGTGTTGGCCGTCGAATGGCGCTAGCTGCGCAGCATTTGTGCACCGCCGCCGTCAGTGTCAGCCAGTTTGCCGTGGCATACGGAGCTCCATCGCAGTCTTTAACACTGGTAGCATGCCGCGACAGCGTGGACGTGAACCGTATGTGCAGTTGACGGACTTTTAGTGAGGGCGTATAGTGGGCAAGCGGGAGGCCGGGTGGACGTACCGCCGAATTGCTCAACACGTGGGACGTGAGGTCTCCACAGTACATCGATGGTGTCCCACGTGCCCGTCGACCTGGGACCGGACCGCAGCGACGCACGGATGCACGCCAAAACCGTAGGATCCTACACAGGGCCGTAGGGGACCGCACCGCCACTTCCCAGCAAATTAGGGACACTGTTGCTCCTGGGGTATCGGCGAGGACCATTCGCAACCGTCTCCATGAAGCTAGGCTACGGTCCCGCACACCGTTAGGCCGTCTTCCGCCCTCGCCCCAACATCGTGCAGCCCGCCTCCAGTGGTGTCGCGACAGGCGTGAATGGAGGGACGAATGGAGACGTGTCGTCTTCAGCGATGAGAGTCGCTTCTGCCTTGGTGTCAATGATGGTCGTATGCGTGTTTGGCGCCGTGCAGGTGAGCGCCACAATCAGGACTGCATACGACCGAGGCACACAGGGCCAACACCCGCCATCATGGTGTGGGGAGCGATCTCCTACACTGGACGTATACCTCTGGTGATCGTCGAGGGGACACTGAATAGTGCACGGTACATCCAAACCGTCATCGAACCCATCGTTCTACCATTCCTAGACCGGCAAGGGAACTTGCTGTTCCAACAGGACAATGTACGTCCGCATGTATCCCGTGCCACCCAACGTGCTCTAGAAGGTGTAAGTCAACTACCCTGGCCAGCAAGATCTCCGGATCTGTCCACCATTGAGCATGTTTGGGACTGAATGAAGCGTCGTCTCACGCGGTCTGCACGTCCAGCACGAACGCTGGTCCAACTGGGGTGGAAATGGCATGGCAAGCCGTTCCACAGGACTACATCCAGCATCTCTACGATCGTCTCCATGGGAGAATAGCAGCCTGCATTGCTGCGAAAGGTGGATATACACTGTACTAGTGCCGACATTGTGCATGCTCTGTTGCCTGTGTCTATGTGCCTGTGGTTCTGTCAGTGTGATCATGTGATGTATCTGACCCCAGGAATGTGTCAATAAAGTTTCCCCTTCCTGGGACAATGAATTCACGGTGTTCTTATTTCAATTTCCAGGAGTGTACATTATAAAACATCAAGGTGGTAATCGAACCAAAGCAAAGCATTCTTGACTATTGGTGTAACGACGTGGAACAGTAGTATTTGCATTTTTTTTTTCTGTTTCAGTTTGCTTTGAAGCCCTACATGGAATTTGCGCGTCAGCGCTCTGTGGTAATGTGTTCATTGCGTACTAAGCATAAACATTGAGTAAGACGAAAAAACTTTTACTTTTCTTTCCATGATTTAACATCTTTGTTAGTTGAAAGATGAAAGGTTCATCGCGATGGTAAATGACTCAAGGCCACTACTGTGCTCTGCAGTAACCTTAACAGATGAGTTCATTACGTCAGCGTTAACATGTTCGCACGCGGCCGAAATGTAGCTGATCTGTCTGCATTTCAGTGACAGCAACATCTGTCTGCCGTAAGTGCGTCTGTCCATTGTCACTGTGACGGCTGATTTACAGTGAATCTGACACTGTTTGGTGAGTAAGTTCATCTGCAAATGAGACATACTGCACCACAGAAGAAGATGGCCACCTAGGAACTCATTCTCCGACGCTACGGATAAAATGATTACTGCTCTGGTGAGCTGGGAGTGAAGACGTTACCAATCGCCGTTCATACTGACTTAGTGGGGAAGATGTATCCTAACTATGGTATTCAGGGAACAGTTTCTTGCTTTTAGTAAGAAAATTAGGCCTTCCTTGGCGGGTGCGGTACTTACAGTAGTACCTAATGGGCATGTGGTTATCATGTCAAGTCCAAGTAAAATGGGTCTGTCCGAAAACATGACGTGCTTCGAATTTTTTTCCAAATTATGTGACGCATGATGACAGTGGATCATATGCACATATTAACTTGACCAGAATTCCGACAACGAACGACTCATACCATACGAAGCGACCTTCTGTAATCGGACTGACTTCTGAATGCTTCGTCAAAAGATAAAACATTATGAAAATATAAAATTAAAATATGGGAGAATCATTCAACAAAAAAAACAGATTGAACCGTAACTCAAAAACTTTGACGCCGACGTTCGTAGGCATGTACATGATCACTCGACCGTTGTCCCGATTAAATGTATCGCAACTTGCCAGGTACATGATCGAAATCAGTAATTCTTCAATTTACGGACAATTTATTAGGTTTCTAAGCTGGTATGTTTTAGTACAACTGTTTTTTAGGTCTTTTGTCGATTCAACCTGATTAGAAATAGATCTTGCGATATGACAGCTCGTACCGTTTTTTTTCTTTCGTTAACGAACGTGTATTGATGTGAATTCCTTTACTCGAAGTACTTTAGAGTGACGCAACTAGTTCTGGGACACGGTGTGCCTCTAAGCCATCTGAGATACGTTATATGCGCAGTTACAAACAAAAGTATACTATGGCGACAGATAACTGCAATCGTACTGTGGGAAACCCCCCTACCTGCTCGGATTTGCTAGTAAATAGTAGATACAGTCACCCATTTCTTTCGGCATTCCAGCGCGAGACTTCCTCAAGTATTACGTTTGAGTGACTCCAATAGCTATATGAATATGAAGAAATGAAATACAGCTAGTAGGTCTTTTCGAAGCAATCCTTACCTATCTGAGATACCTGACGACCACACTGTCAGTGTGGAGAAATGTGATCATCCAGTCAGTCGTACTGCATAAGTAACTGCGAACATGTGGATAAGAAGAAATCAAGAGGAAATGGAAGGACGGCTTTGTTATTGCCAAAAAGCAGGAAGGGCAAAAGCAGACTCTGGGGACTAAGATCGTCCAGTTTTAGATATCAGCGAAGAGAAACCTTTCTGTCGTCACAGAAATCATGGATATGGTGGGAAATGTAACTGGATACTAAAGCACCGCACTGCATGTGTTAGTCCAGTCGCATTTGTAATTTTTTCTTTAGAAATGATCGGTTTCCGCAACGGTTGGAGTACTCAGTAGCATAATCGCATTGTAAAAACAAAAAAGAAGAAGAAGAAGATGGGATAATGTAAAAGTTTTTATACCTATTTCTATGTCATCGTTGTTTGTAAAACCTACTGCAAGGCTGTATGTATAAAGGTAATTTGTCATTTCAGTTCATGTAATTTGCTACCAAAGGCACAATTCGGACTTAGCAGTGTTTTAATAACTGAAAACGCTAAACCGGTACTCTCTTACCTCTGTATGGCACTGGACGCGTTAAATAAAAAGTTGCGGACACTTGGGTTGGTTGGTTGGTTGACTGATTGATTGATTTGGGGGAGGGGACCAAACACGGAGCTCATCGTTCCCATCGGACTAGGGAAGGATTGGGAAGGAAGTCGGCCGTGTCCTTTCAAAGGAACCATCCCGGCATTTGCCTGAAGCGATTTAGGGAAATCACGAAAAATCTAATTCAGGATAGCCGGACGTGGGTAGAAAATTAGGCGTTTTCTTTGATTCAACTTAGGCGTTTGGCTGTGTTGGTCACAAAATACCGCTGCACAAGTTGGACCATTGTGGAATAAGAGGACTAGCTCACAATTGGATTCTCTCTACTTTAAAAATGGACAATAAAACATAATTACCCACAGTAATGAGAACAGCTATGAGTGGAGTCTGCTTGGCGAATGGTTAAATAAGGATGCTTCCCAAGTCATTACTAGAATCATTACTGTTTCCCATATAGGAGTATATATAATATGCATAAAAATTACTCGTTCACTTGCCGCGTCAGATTCGGGTAAAATTCCAAGCTTTCACTTACATCCACCGTTATCTTCGTCAGGTACTTAAACTAACTATTATGAACTGCCACGGTTCCCTCTTTTATACCCCTAGAACGGCATACGATTGGCTGGATTACGCCATAATGGTGCGTATAGAGGTGGAGCGCTCTACGTTCATAGATACTCGTATTGCTTGCGCTCTCTGTCTAGCGTTGCTTGGAGCGTACATCCATCGCATGAGGCGGTGAACAACGAGAAGTATTCCTCTGTGTTTTTTCCTTGTCAGGTGCACGCTTCCATGCATTGCTACGTAAACAGCTGGTCTCTCTGTTGAAGTTGTTTTCACAGTCTGATTTAAGCAGCTTCTCTGAGCACAGAGCCCCAGTAGTTCGAAGCGTGAGCCAGTATTCTCTTTTGTACAAACAAGATCGTGTGTTTATTTAATAGACTGTGCTCTGTATAGAGCCCGCCACTTCTTTACACGCCATCATGACTTAATCCAGCCAATCGGATGCCTTTCTGAGGGTACATAAAAGAGGGAACCGTGCCAGCTCACAACAGCTAGCTTTAGTCCCTGACGAAGATGATGGTGGATATCATTGGAAGTCTGACGCGACAAGGGAAAGAAAAATATTTATGCAAGAATTCCGCCGCGAAAAACTTCGTAGTCGTATAAATGATATGCCTTCTCGTAAGACAGGTGATTCTAAAATATTTGTGTTTGCTGGTAACACTAGCTTGGAATTGACGGATATTCAGTACAACGTAGGCAGTGTGTCAAATACTACAGTTCAAGACATACATTCGTGGCTTCCAGAAAATAAATTGATGCTACATCACTGCAAGACTCAGTTTTTACTGTTTCTAATAATGCGATGAAAACTGACATTTTGATTAGACAGAATGGGCATATGATCAGTGTGTCTGAACATTCCAAATTACTAGGTGTCCAGGTAGACGGTAAAGTGTCATCGAAATGCCATGTTCTGGATCTTATTGAAAAACTGAATGCTTGTGTACAGTATGCTTATTTTCATTTGCTTACGACGTACTGCATTATACTGTGGGGTAACGCTTCCCATTAAGAAAGCTTATTTTAACTCAGAAACGGGCAGCTACCAAAAGAATTGAAATATCTTACAGTAATCCTCGCAATTTCTACTCCAAAGTAGAGTATTTCCTCATGGCTCACTAGTCCTATTCTGTCGGGCAGGTCCTCGAAAGAAATTAAGCTAACTCCTTCGTCATATTGTTGATTTTTCTAATTCATATTCAGCAGCTTGTCATCTACATATGATTCCTGTAAATTTTAGCTGGTCGGTGTGGCCGAGCGGTTCTAGGCGCTTCAGTCTGTAACCGCGCGTCCGCTACGGCCACTGGTTCGAATCCTGCCTCGGGCATGGATGTGTGTGATGTCCTTAGGTTAGTTAGTTTTAAAGTAATTCTAAGTTCTAGGGGACTGATGACCTCGGAAGTTAAGTCCCATAATGATCAGAGCCATTTGAACTATTTTTTGTAAATTTTATTTTACTTACGCAAAACTCTATCACAAAATAGTTATTTTATACCCAGTTGCTATGTCGCTGACGTGAATTTTTTTTTAAATCTTGCTATTACGAAGAATTTACCATCGAATGTTTACACGAAAATACTTTATTAATTACCGTACATTAAACTACAGCCTAACAACGGATCAGTGTCTGCAAGTAATTAGTCAAATCACAGAATTTCTCCGTAATTACATGAGGTACGCTTACGCCACACACATTAATTATGTGTGGTTTATTATGGAGCTTTGAACCAATCGTATATTGTAAAACGTATAAAGACAGCTTGTTATACGGGAAGACGATCCATATCCGTATTCAGTGCAAGGAACAGATTAACGACCGTTCCTTTGCAACATGTCGGGAGTGGCAAAAACTGTTATCCATTCAAATAACAGGTCGCTTCCATTCTCCGCAGTTATAATCTCAAAATAGGGGTAGAGACTATACAAGATTTTCAGACAAATGACATGTACAACTTTTCTCATCCCATGAACCTTGCCCCTAAGCTCATCCACCAGACTAGTTATGCACAAGGTCGACGAACTGCAATTATTTTTCATGAGTTCATTTGTTACATTAATTAATCACGATTCAGTTACTATTAACACATAAAATTCAATAAATATTTTTAAATTTTTTGAAAAAAATTAAACTTTTATCGTGTTACATCCCAAATAACACGATATTTCAAAAGTTCTCGAAGATAAATGTGACTAATAACAATATGAAAATATCATATAGTGCAGTCAGTTGCAAGATAACTGCGCTGAGCTTCAGATGGAAATATAGGGGTATTTTTCATATGTCAGATTGTCGGATTCCATAAGTTCTTGCTTTTTAGACCAATTTTTACGACTTACGACTGCGATTGGCTGCTTTGTCCTATATACTTAAGGAAAATATAATTGGTGAGTAATTAAATTTGCAACATTCTTAGCGATCAATGTTGTCTACGACTGTTCGGAACTATTAATTGCGAAGTGCTCTTGGTGCGTATCTGCCGTAAATTACTCCTCCTTACGAAGACTGGCACATTCGAATTCTCGTTGGCAACGTAGAATAGAACATTTCAATAAACAGGATAAACTTTACAAAGTCAGTCTTCTATTTAGGATCTTAAAAACGGAAAAAGTCAGAATACCAAGAAGGAAGCGTGCGACGGAAATTAACTTCGTACTGTTCATTGGCTACATGACAGTACACAAACTATTAAAATAACAGATTGCGCATGATATCTCTCTCCGATAGTTTAGTGTAAATGTGAATCCCGCACGTTCTGCAACTGGAGCGAATGCGCGTAGTGGCTTGGAATCGAAGGAGCTTGCTTATATTCCCTGCATATGATTTATACGGGGTAGTCTACTTAAACGTTTAGCGCGGATACCTCTGGTACAGTAATAGATACTTTCGCGGGTAGGAATGTAAGATAGGGGTAAATACAATGAGACATTCTAAAACCTAAGCAAGTATAAGTTTCGACACAAACTTATGATTTTTTTCTTTTTAACGTACATACCGTATTATTTCTTATGCAATCAGTGACATGAAAAATCACAAAAAATGGCGTTGGTTGCGCCGTAATACGTCATTTACATCCCGAGAGGCAGTTGGCGCTTGAAATAAACGAAACGCTCAGCTAGTGCACATCCCGAGATGCAAGTGTGATCCCCATATATCAGTGTTTGTGGCAGGAAACCCTATTATTACTTTCGACCCTCGTGACAACAATGAAAGTAAAATTATGTTCGACAGTCACATTGCGATTATGAGCAGCGTGGGCTTCACGCTTGCATCTCGAGATGTGCAATAGCGGAGCGTGTCAATCGTTTCGAGCGTCAAATTCGCTTCGTCATTTCTCGGGATTGTGTTGCAACCAACGCCACTCTCTTTGTGTTTTTTCGTGTTACTGATTAAGAAGTAACACGGTGTGTCCATTAAACATTAAAAGAAACATAAATTTGTGTTGAAACCAATATTTTATTGCGTATTAGAATGTCTCATAGTAGTTGTTTTCATTAGGCCCTGTTGTTCATTCATACCAGGGGAAGTCTTTTTCAGTATCTATTTTTGTTCCAGAGATATTTGCGTTGAAACGTTTGAGTAGGCCACCCTTTACGCTGGTCAACAAAACATAATCGCTGATTTCCGGTGGACTGTGTCGTACAAGCTGCTCCCCAAAAATATCTCACCAATTTTCGATGCTAGACAAGACAAGCCATTGCGCAATACAAGGATACAGTGGTACTCGTGGTGGGATATTTCGAAGAAGGCTTGTACATTAGACGCCTTTTGTAACTTGGAATTGTGCTGCTGAAATATGACATGTGATCTGCACAGAAGAGGAAAAATACTACGAGCTCTAAACCTTCCATGCTGAAGCCATTACAGCTGTGCTGGCCATTAAAACTGCAACGCCATGAAGACCAAAAGCAACAAACGTCAAATTAGTATTAAGTGTAGAAAAAAGTTAGTTAATGTAGATGAGTAGGAAAAACAAATCAATGATGTTGGAGTACAGCATTAGCAGTGTGCTGCTGGACACAGTCACGTCAATTAAATATCTCAGCGTAAAGCTGCAAAGCAATAAGAAATGGAGTGATCATGTAAGGATTGTAGTAGGGAAGGCGAATAGTCGACTTGGGTTTATTGGGAGAATTATAGGAAAGTGTGGTTCATCTGTAAAGGAGACCACATATAGGACGCTAGTGAGAACCACTGTTGAGTTCTGCTCTATTGTTTCGGATCCGCACCATGTCAGACTAAACGAAGACATTAAAGCAATTCAGAGGGGGGTTGGTGGTTTTGATACCGGTAGATTCGAACAACACCGCAAGTATTATGGAGATGCTTGGGGGCGGAGAACGACTGAGGACATTTAGACACACAGCGTTTGAGCCTGACTGCAGAACGATTCTACTGAGGCCTACGTACATTTCGCATAAGGACAACGAAGATACGATAGAGAGATTATGACATATAGATAGCCGTTTTTATCTCGCTCTGCTTGCGAGTCAAACAGGAAAGGAAATGCGGTTGCTTGCGGAGTATGTATCCAGATAAGGATATAAAAGTAGATGTAGAAGTGTTCAGTTTTATGTATGCACATGAGCGGTTCTAGGCTCTACAGACTGGAACCGCGTGACCACTACGGTCGCAGGTTCGAATCCTGCCTCGGGCATGGATGTGTGTGATGTCCTTAGGTTAGTTAGGTTTAAGTAGTTCTAAGTTCTAGGGGACTGATGACCTCAGAAGTTAAGTCCTTTAGTGCTTAGTGCCATTTGAACCTTTTGATTAGCATTTCGTCCCGACCGCACAAGTAACGCGTTTCCGTATATAAGGAAACATTACGTGGCGCATTTCTGCATTTCAGAAACTGCATTTGAATGATGGGTGTTAGTGAGAATATCGTTAAGACTCATTTAAGAAGGGGAAACGCTTAAAGATGTGTGTCGGAATTTGAGACCGGTAGGATGGCGTTCTATTGGTTAATCGTTCGGAGGCGTTGCTGCTCACGTTGTTCCCATGACTGTCACCTGACTACGGAATCGATTGGTTCCGGAGTGCTGTAGCCAACGCCATGCAAGTTGTTAGAGGTCCCGAGTGACTAGTGCCCGAGACAACTGGGATAGAAGTCTAGAGTAGTGCCGGTGGCGTGTTTCGTGCACGAATGTTGTCAGCACTTGCCGTGATGTGTGACGGGGGTAAAGCAAGGTGTGTCAGCTGTTGATGTTAGGCAGCCAATGAGACAGCAGCAGGCAGACGACGTGTTTGCAGTAACACATTCGGAAGAAAGACTGAAACACTACTGCAAACGAGGATTATGTATTGAATTGCTCCTTGTTTGAGTCGCAGCTATTTAAACCGTGTTGTTGTCTACAAACCAAAGTCGGTGTCGCAACCCATGATATATTCGAAAAAGCCATGAAATATTTCTCTGCTTCTTGTTGCTACACAGTCGATCTGCGCGAGAAAACTGAGTAAGTAGATCAATGTTTTTTTTTTTAAGTAATAATGGGTGAAAGTAGGTGGATCAATGTTTATTAATATATTGAAAGTGCGACTCTATTACGGATAAACATTAGCCGGCCTCTGTGGCCGTGCGGTTCTAGGTGCTTCAGTCCGGAACCGCGCTGCTGCTACGGTCGCAGGTTCGAATCCTCCCTCGGGCATGGATATGTGTGTGATGTCCTTAGGTTAGTTAGGTTTAAGTAGTTCTAAGTTCTAGGGGACTGATGACCTCAGAAGTTAAGTCCCATAATGCTTAGAGCCATTTTTTATAAACATTGATCGACCTACTTTCTTCCATTATTTAATTTAAAAACGTTGATCCACTTCCTTAGTGTGCTCACGCAGATCGATTGCGTAGTCAGTTCACCACCACATTTCATAAATTTTCGTGTCTCTGCATTTAATAAATGAGAGATGCAGCAACGAACGATGTCGCCATCCAGAACTAAATCACTTAAATCTGCTTCATAGCACTCGCTGCTATAATGACAAAATATTTCTCTCGAAACTCACTGTTACACCGAAAAACAATAAACTAGACATAAGTTTTAATGACGCGGCTAGAAATACATTGCCTCTGTTGTCGCCTTTCATTGGCTGTGTCAAAGAATCATCCCATTTGCTACACGCAACTGACGCGTTGCTCACCAATGAGCAGTACATAAGCACCGACGTGACTGCCGCTTGCCCTGATCAAGACTTCAGCGGACAACTGGCAGTGTACAATTTTGCAGCAGTTTTTATGGCTCCGTCTGTATCCAAATGCACGGTATGACGACGTCTGCAGTAGCACGGTGACCAATGACATGGCGTCCGTTTACGCGGCAATAGAGAGAGGCGCAAAGACAGTGCAGCACGGTGACACCACGTCGTCGTTACAGATGAGTCTCGGTTCTGTATACAGCATCACGATGCAAGTATCCGTACTGGATGCTTTGAAGATAGCGAAACTTGTCAGGTTGCACTGGTCAGCGTCGTACGGGCTGAGGATCCCGGTCAATGGTATGGGGTGCCACTGGATACGCCACATGATCATCTCTGCTTCGCATATGCGGAAATCTGTGAAGCAGTACTTAAACTTGTGATGTGTTAGTCGGTGGCTGTGTTCTTCCTTCGAGGTCTCCTTGACGTCAACTTCCGTCAGGATAACGCAAGACCGCAGTGTCCTTGCTGTCCTTACCTTCCTCGATCTGTGACTCACTGAAAATACGTGGTCACGGGTTGCTGAGAGACTGGAGCGCCACCTCTCACCCCTGCGACTCATCACCTCTGGCCTAGAATTGAAGCATCGTCGAATTACGTGTCCGTTAAATCTCAGGAAAGCGCAGTTCGAGTCGATCGATAGATCTGTTAAACCTGCTGGTGCTAGCAGAGTTGGCAGTTCAGTGTACTAAATTTCGTCCCCGTATAACCCCAGATCACGTACAGATTTAATCAAGTATCCTTCCTGCTGTACTGTATAAGAACAACAGTGAAATTTCGGTACTTGCTGTCCTTCCTGGTGTTGCAGTTTTAATGACCAGCAATGTACTGGCATACCCTTAATACATCACAACCTTTACGTTGTTCAGTCACATTTTTGCGACCCCCTGTCAGGCTCCTAAAGAACCATCTTTTGCAGTACGGACCGCAGTGAGACGTGCAGGAAGAAAGTCGGTGAGGTTCTGGCAGGTATCGACAGGGATGTGGAGCCACGCCGACTGCAGCGCAATGCCCAGCTGCCCTAGGTTTCTCGGTTGAGGATCCACGACGCAAACAGTCGCATCGAGGTGGTCCCTCAGATCCTCGATTGGGTTTAAATCCGGGGAGTTTAATGTCCAGGCGAGTGCAGTAAACTCCAACTGGCGCTCTTCGAATCATGCACATACACAGCATGCTGTCTGACAGTTTGCATTACCCTGCTGCTAAGATGCCATCGTGCTGAGGATAAACAAACTGCATGTAGAGGTGGAAGTGGTCTTTAATGGCAAATGCAAACTTTTACTGGTCCATTATGCCTTCAAGAATAACTAAATCATCCAGGGAATGCCCTCTGGCCTGGGCCCTTCCGACGATTGTTGCAGGGTGTCTGCTTTCACACGATTCACGCTGTACACTGCAAATGCCATTTGTCCGATGGAGCATAAATGGTGATTCATCTGAAAAGGCCACTCAGTGGACGTCCAGTATCGGTAATGGCGTGCAAATTCCAAAATTATTCGCCGATGGACAACAGTCAGCTTGTGTGCATGAAACGGGCGCCAGACGTGGAGGCTTATACGCAGCAGTGTTTGCTGAACGGTCATTGAATATACACTTCTGTTGGCTCCTGGTTCATCTGGGTAATCAGTTGCTCA
The DNA here is from genome assembly GCF_023897955.1 of Schistocerca gregaria. Taxonomy (NCBI): domain Eukaryota; kingdom Metazoa; phylum Arthropoda; class Insecta; order Orthoptera; family Acrididae; genus Schistocerca; species Schistocerca gregaria. The sequence goes on from NC_064931.1 coordinate 195,729,190, forward strand.
ACAGTTGTAAATCCATTCGCCCATAAATCTCCGCAACTGTTGTTCACCCCTGTCATCTACGGCCCATGGTGCACCATAGTTCCTCGGCGCTGGTTCTGGATAACGCCATTTTGCCATGCACAGTATACTTTAATCACGGCGGCACGCTGACGTACTACAGACTTAGCCTTTTCGGGAATACTTCCACCACAGGCTGAAAACCATTGATAGTGCCATTTTGGACGTCAGAGAAATAGCTCCGTTTCCGCATTACGACAGTTTTTCGCGTCTCCCCGACACGCTTTATATACCCTCCACTGCTAGAGTTGCCACCTGCCATCTATGCTTGTTTACTGCACATTGACGTCGAACATAGGTCGTGCTCACATTTATGTTACAGAACCGTGCAGTTTAGGGTTGAATGACCTCTCAAATCTAGCCATTGCGCAGGAAAATGCTAGACCCATATTTATTGGAACAATGGTGAGGAAGTCGGTTACAGGACTTTCATTCGACTGAATTTCGATTGTTGTTTGTCAGTCAGAGACCATTATTAAGTTGGCTTAACGGAAGAGATACAAAATGTTCAGCTCATCGCTTTTTAGCGTAGGCACACGAAAATGTAACAGAAACGGTCAAGAACCTGCCATGAGGGACAGTTACAAGAGAGATGACGTGCGTCACAGAGCAACATAAAAAATTCTAGAATCCGCGTTCCAGGAATCAGCTCACGTCATGACAACTTCGCCAAACGTGAGACAATTTCATACATATACTTAAAGGTGACATCAGACTTTCTTCCCGCTTATCATCTTTGGTTTTTGTTAGAATGGGAGGTGGGGGTTGAAAATAACAGCTACACTACGCATCTTTTCGAGATTCTTCACTGTCTAAGCTTGGCTGACACTGACCTAAGAGAGAGCGCTGCTGAGACTGTGGGTATGCTATTTCTCTTCAGGCATAATCGGTATTCGTACCTAATATGTTCTCAAACGCCGTGCATGAAAACGAGATTTTCCGTTGATCTTAGTTGGGTTTCTGTTGGTGATAAAAAGGTAGGATAAAATGATTTTGATAGGCCTTGGGTTAGGAACCATTTGTATAAACAACGGAAGGATGGTCGTAGTGTCACTCTCCTATAGTACAAAGTCAATGTATGAATATTACACACTTCCTCCTGCATAGGCAAATGGAGCAAATCGGCTGGTTCCTTTTGCATTTGATTTTATCTACGGTGGGCTTCCAGGAGCTTATGGAGACACCATTAGTTCATGGGCGGTTCCTCACAAAACCACACAAAACGGGTTTTTTCTGTATTTTCGCCGTCACCAGCGGACCAAAATCAAGACCCGGAATCCGAGACGGTTGTGCACAGAAAATATATGTAATTTTGACAATGTATTCCTAAGACCTCGATCTCGAACAACCTCGAAAATTTTGTTTATACCTTTATCCGTTTCGGAGATACAAAGGTTCAAACTTACACTACTTGTATGCGTCAAATATGCACTTAAAATCCAGTATGAGGCAAAAACGAGTTTAGAAAGTGACGTTTCACGGAGAAATATGGTGCAAAATACCTCCGTTATCATCTGGGAACCCCATATTGTAATACTGAAGCACATGCAAAAGTTTTTTGCATGTAAAATCCGGTCTGATGCGTAAAATTAGTTTTGCGTTATTTCAGTTTCACGTAAGTAAACCATCGAAATGTTACAGACTTCTACATTTATTTTTCTATTTAGTTATTTGCCCTGATGTAGCAGGGAAAAGAAGGGAACCAGGGGGAAAATGCTCCTATTGGAGCACAAAAAATTCGGATATTTTTGTCTATTTAAGAGACTCCGACTGAAGAGTGGGGTACCAGCTGCCTCGTGATACCTTCTTCTGTACCTTTAAAAAATTTTCCAATAATTTCGGCATGAGAACATATTCGCGCTTTTTATGCGGAGAGACAGTGGCAGTGGCAGAGAGACTGAAATTTGATAAACACTGGAAGATAGCACACAGGGGTTGTGCTATAGAAAGAGCGAAGGAGACAATGGCAGTGTGAGCGAAAGAGAGGATCACAGTGGCAGTGGAATACAGTTGATAGTAATAGAACAGTGCTAGGAGAAGAGTGAAGGAGACAGGTCCAGGGGTAGGAATAAAGAGAAAGGGAAAATGGAAGTGAGTGGTAGCCAGTAATAATAAGAGACAGAGCATATGACAGCGAGAACTAGAAAAAGAGAGGTAGTGACAGTGGGAACAGACAATAGCAATAGGAAGGAAGGAATGAGATATTAGCAGTAAGAGAGACCAAGAGGGAGACAGTGACAGTGGGAGGAGATGGTAGTAGTAGGGCAGAACGAAGGGGACTTCTGCTCTGACTGAGAGACACAAAGAGATAATGACGAGTCGGACTGAGAAAGGGCAGCTGGGAGTGAACGGGCATGAGCGGCTTGTCGATGCAATAGTGGGTGTGAGTGAGATACAATTAGGGGAGCCGGCTGGAGTTTGAGGGGAGTTGTATGTTAAAAAAAAGCACGAATATGATCGCATGCCAAAAGTTTTTGGAAAATTTTTGAAGGTGGTGAGGAAGGTAGAATGAAGCAGCTGGTGCCGCGCTCTTCAATAAGCTTTAAATAAACAGAAATATATTCACATTAACACTAAATATTTAAGAAGAGCAAGACGCGAAATACGGAAGACCTTCGTATTTTGGCATTATTTTTGGGTGCTCACAGTGTTCACAAATGTTAGTTCGTCTTCCAGGAAGAATGTTTCTGGCAAATGTTAGGGATATTTGCTCTTCTATAGAAACGAGTAGGTACAATATACCGTTTGCGCCACTTCTTGTCATTTGGGCTGGACAGAGCAGCAATTGTGTGGAGGGCAAAATAGAATCATTGGCGAGCAGGAGCTTAATGGCGGGAGCAATTTGTCACTTCTGTGTCGATGTCGCTTATTAATTGAAACGCTACCGCCGTGGTGATTACACGCGAGAGCGACGGGCGGTCGGGATTCGCTTGTAGCGCGTAGAGATTACCCGAGTCACTACGTCAATAGCCGCTACAGTCAGAGCGACAGCACGTCGAGAGAGAGGGAGGGGACAGTTGAGGAACCAGCCGATTTGGTCCATTTGCCTGTGCAGGGGGAAGTGTGTAATATTGATACATTGACTCTGCGCAGGAGGAGAGTGACACTACGACCATCCTTCCGTTGTTTATACAAATGTTCCTAACCCAAGGCCTATCAAAAACAGTAACAAAGCTTTTCTCTTTGAGACTTACGTTCTAATGCAACGTCATATAGCTACATCTATCCAGAGCTGTGTAGCTGGACGCACACCGACAGGTGAGCAGTACATCCATGGACAACTCTACGCATGTACACACAAACAAGTGAGGAATGGGATATTTTCTCGTCATCAACAAACTAAGAGGATGACGAGATCGTATCCGTAAAATGGAGAATGAACGGCCGCGCGGGATTAGCCGAGCGGTCGGGGGCGCTGCAGTCATGGACTGTGCGGCTGGTCCCGGCGGAGGTTCGAGTCCCTCAGGGGCCGGCCGCGGTGGTCTCGCGGTTCTAGGCGCGCAGTCCGGAACCGTGCGGCTGCTACGGTCGCAGGTTCGAATCCTGCCTCGGGCATGGATGTGTGTGATGTCCTTAGGTTAGTTAGGTTTAAGTAGTTCTAAGTTCTAGGGGACTGATGACCACAGCAGTTGAGTCCCATAGTGCTCAGAGCCATTTGAACCATTCCTCCCTCGGGCATGGGTGTGTGTGTTTGTCCTTAGGATAATTTAGGTTATGCAGTGTGTATGCTTAGGGACTGATGACCTTAGCAGTTAAGTCCCATAAGACTTCACACACATTTGAACATTTTTTTTAGCATGAACGATTCGCATAGGAAGCATGTAAATGTAGTCACTACATCTAATGGAAAGGGTGGTGTTTGGGAGACGTAGGCTACGTAACTTATCGACAGCAAGAAACTCAAAATGTAAGAACTTAATACATATAGCACAACATACGTGATGGAAGTGACTATAATTTAGGGCAGCACAATGGCGAACTTAATGTGCGTGATTACGAGTCTTGAACAACTCAAACTTTGACCTACAAAGTGATACAGTACTTTCTGTTATGTCTTCCTTGCACGTTGTGTGGTTCTTTAGTGGATATAGGAGCGAGGAAAATATGCTTTCATGAACAGAAAATTCAAACATTAATTTATTCTGCATCTAATATCGTGTAGTAAAAATGATACATAACTTCGTTGCTGTATTTGCAGTATCATTTGCGAACAGTAGATCTGAATGTAGAAATATATACAGACACAAAAGATTTATAAATCTGTCACTCTTCAATACCACGTCTACTTAGAAGATGTCTAGACCTGGCCACTATGGATGTCTGTAAATGTTGTTCAACTGGAAAACAGACAAAATAGGGTGAGTGCATGAATATTCGAAAGCGTTCTCGTGCTGCAATGGCGGGTGTAGGAAACGTGCCGGCGTAATTGGCGGCGCACGAATTTAAAAGTGCGACCGACCAAATAGAAACCGATACGGAACTTTCTTCGGTGAAGTCAAGATATTGTGTAATGGAACACAACTCCGTCTTCTTCATCCTGCCCTTTAACCCTTATCTTCACGGGGTCGGCATTTTAATTATTGGATTTGGCAGTGTTAATGGTAGAGCGTGGGCGGATGCCCTTCCTGTGCCACGCTATTTGGCCCGCTCGACTCTATCCGTGTACCACATATGTCCGCGTTGAGTGTTAACTCACATGAAAGAGCGTGGACATTTAAAAAAATGTTTGTGAATCGTGTAACTGAAGCGGGACATGGGTGCCAGTTCAGTATTCACGTAGTCGGGTGTGGGAAACCGCAAAAAAGGCACGCCCAGGCTGACTGCGCGCCAGCCCTCGTTGTTAATCCGCCGGGCGTATTCGTTGCGGGGCCAGAACGGCTCTCCCAACACCGAAAGGGACGTGTTACCGCACGCGCTATTCTGGTGGGTTAATGGAACATACGTAGACACAGGAAGTATTTCATGAAGGCATAATGTATAGTATCAACGCAATAACTTGAAGGAAAAGTGAGTCAGCATATTGTTACCTTTTACATGTAGTGCTCTGCAGGTTGTCAAAAATATAATTGAGGTAAACTGCCCAATAGAATATACTTTTTATGTTATTTTCTTATTTCCTTGCCGAACTAGTATGGGACACATGTCATCCTATAGCTGCATAGTGTATTGTATACGCTTCTTTTAGAGCATGGTAAAGACATTTGTTGATAATATTCATGTAATCATCAAATTAACTGATCCTGGTAATCAACACGCATCTACTGAGGTAAGGCACATCGCTCTTGCAAACTCGACGACATAAAAATTTTTACTACCGTGGTAATAAAAGTAGATAATTACATGAATGTTATCAGCAAATGTCTTTAGCATGAGCTAAGAAAAAAAAAACAGTGCCCTATACTTACCCGCAATAAAACAATAAAATTACATCCGACGAAGGGCGCGGGGGCCGCGAGCGGGGGGGGTGGGGGTGGGGGGGGGGGGGGGGGGAGGTGCGGCACAGCCGCGCGAACAGTGGCATGGCGCCCTAGACCGCTCTACCCCGCGCGGCTGTCTATTGGATGTCTTACGTCAGTATACAGGATGGTCAGAAACAATCCGAAAGCTGGAAAGTGTGTTGCAATAGAGATTGTGCTAATAAATAGTCGTTAAGAAAAGAATTCGATACGTTGAGGCGTTTCCGCGTTATTTAGCATTGAAGTCAGCCAATCACATCGTCGCGCGCGCGGATTCATGTACTTGCATGTTATGATTAACCTAAGGACATCACACACATCCATGCCCGAGGCAGGATTCGAACCTGCGACCGTAGTGGTCGCGCGGTTCCAGGCTGTAGCGCCGCTCCGGCCGGCATCGTTTCCGAGTTATGTAACACTGAAGATAGCCTGTCAGGTCGCCGCGCTAGCAAATTCAACCAGCCTGGCGGAGACGATGTCGCCAAACGCGTGCTGAGAGCCATTTTTTTTTCAGAAACGATTCACCGTACTGAATTTCTTTCTTAACAATTATTTCTTAGCCCAGCCTGCTCTGCAACACCCTTACAAGCTTTTTAGACTATTACCGACCATGCTCCATGTTTAACGTGACATTATCCACTTTATTTTCATGCACGCTTTATTTGTAGACGTGAATGCATCCTGTGAGTAATAGATACAGCGAAAACATTCCCTCTAATCCTTCACTGAAACGAAATGTCCGTTATGTGGCCACCAACCCGCCGGACAACGCCTCCAGTCGACGAAAACGCTTACGAGCTCAACCGAAGATCTGACAGAGTCGCAGCTCAGCATTCCAGGCTAGCAGCAAGCAGCCATCATCTGCGGCACTGGTCGGCGCTTTTGAAGTGACAAGGTCTACACGGATATCGGTTAATGGACTTCGCACGGGAGTTGCTAGGTCTGGAACTGAAAGAACAGGGTCAGTCTCCTCGTGCGAAAAAGTTACGTGTGAATGGGAACATGCTCATTTTTAATACTTGCTGCTAGCTACGCCAAATACGACTGGCGTAGTCGGCTTCTGGTCGAAAGGAGTCACCTGGATTAACCGGACACAGCTGCAACATTTCCGCTTCTGTCGTAAAGGAATTACCGCACTACGCTTCCTCTTTTTAATCGTTTTTTTTTACACTTACAGTGACTTGTTACGGTACTGTCTCCCGGTAATTCAGGGTTTACTAAGGCTGCAGACGTGTACCTACAAACAAACATAAAATTAATTGAATGCTTTTTTTTAGGTAACAAATAAAACTTAATGAATAGCCCCCGTGGCTTCTTTCTGTGCCGTGTATGTTTTCTGCTCTGTCTATACCTTTTATAATGCTTTTAACATGAATAAACACAACAAAATAAATTGAAATGACACGAATAGAGCGAATGGGAATGAAATCTGCAAAGAGGAAATGATAGGAAATGCTACTGAAAAGCGTTCAGAAATGCTGAAACAGGAATTTAATGAATATGTTGTGATAAATCAAAATTTGTCCAGACCAGTATTCTAACGGATTTCACTGGTAGCATCGCATTTCCTTCATTTTTTCCCATTGAGTATATTTATTCTCTGGAAAATTAATACAAGAGAAGGAAATATCATTTCTTGGAACGAATTTGGCCGCAGTTCTGAAGGGCTGGATGAAAACTTAACACGTCTATCTCGTGTGCACCGAGAGAATTCCCAAACACGTGTGAAGCTTCGATAGATGGAAGATAACGGTGTCACTCGCTTCGTGGCTATGCCGTCCACTTCACCAACCCTGCCTAGCTACCAAATGCGGCGTCAGAGATAATCTCTTCCAAATCCGCCTATTTATTGGGGTCGACCGCGGTATACCTCGTTACGTTAGCGCTGTTTCAATTTTCCGGAATCCGATTCCGCTTGTTTACGTGACCGAAATAATTTTGGCCTTGCCTCTTTGAGAACAAATTCGGCTTACATAGACAGCTGCACTCTGTTTGCCCTTTACAGCGGACGACTAATCTGTAGCATTGTCTCTGTGGTCATCATTGTCGTTCAAGTGCACAGTTATTATTTCAGCGCGGTTCCTGCTTAGTTTGTTTTCATTCACCGGCTAAGAACACCGAATAGCGTTTCAGGTTTTCGTTCTTCTTTAGCAATTACTTAGGTGTTCTACAGACGGTAATCTCGTAAACTTTATGATGTCGAATGTGCAATTTAAGAGACAGCTATACGTATTTATTACAACACGTATAAAAGTGAGTCTACCAGAAAATGGACGTGGTGCCGACACTCAGATACATTGAGCATTACAATGAACAAGCATCCTGTACTGTACTGTACTCACTAATAGTTCACAGTACAGTAACATTCCTGTCATAATGCTTAAACTACGTGATCAGGTTAGTGAGTTACGTCAAGAAAAGTTAGACGTTCAGGGAGAAAGGTATTTAACCCTATAAATTCTGGGAGATTGCAGTTGCACAGGGCACAAAAACAAGCATTTTTCTCTACTGTCAAAAGTATGTGTGAGCATGTTTTAATCCGGTAGGGGGCGTAATCACTCCCAGCAGTCGAGGAATTGCGTGTAATACGGGGACGAATCAAACGAACGTAAGAAACTTCCTTCGTTAGCAATTATTAATCCATTTGATTTACAGCGTGCAGCCAATCTGGCACCAGATGATCATCGGCTCATACCACAGCTCTCACATGGTGCCTGTATCAATGTCAAATTCATCATACACATCCGTCGTCTGTGCTGTTCACAGACGAAGAAACGTTCGAGCATGATGTGGTCTTCAACAATAATTCACACATTTTGAGTGAGGTTAATACACATGCCACATTTAATCGAGCTGATCAAGTGCGGTTCTGCGTGAATGTGTGAGAAAGTGTTGATGGGGACTGTTTAATTGGGCCATATGTCTTATCTATTTCACTAAATGACATATGTTATTACAATTAACTCGTCAGAGCGTTTCCGGAGTTAGATGTCTTGCCAGTCGCTACGAGATAGCGAATGTGTTTCCAGTATGACGGGGTGCTCGCACATTTCAGTCCTCCTTTGCTTTGGTCCTTTAACCGAAAGTTTGCAGAAAAGTAAATAGCAGTTGTGTTCCTTTAGCACGGCCTACTCGATCTACTGATCTGACCACACTGGACTGTTTTTTGTGAGGGGAGATGCGCAACCTTGTTTACAAAACCACTGTTGAAAGAAAAGATGATCCGATTGCCCGGCTAGTAGCAGCAGTCGTATGAATTATGAACAATCCTGCAGCTTTTGACCATGTTAGGCAGGACATGACCCACCGGTGTAACCTCTGTATACAAGTCAATGGAGACATTCTTTGTACCTCTACTGTAATTGAAGTAATTGTGTTAGTTAACTTCGTCGTCTCTACCTAACAAAGAATTAAAACTTGTTTGTGTTACTTTTTGTCCCCACAGGAAAACACATTGTCCCATTCAACCTCCCAGAGTTTGCTAGCTTACTTAATTTTCAACCAGAGAAAATTCCCACTACCAGTTTAAAAAATCCTCACAGGAATATATGACATTAGAGAAAATTATTTTTTTAGTGTCCCGTGCGACTTCTCACAGACTATCGGTTTAAATAGTATTCACCCTGTATAGCTTTAATAAAACTTGTTCGTCTAAAGTATGGAGCTAGTGCTTTGCCCATTAGCCACAGACAAGCTTCCTTGTGAAACTGCCTCAGATATGCGCACGAGACGTCAGCCAGCGCTTGAAATCAGACCGGGATTTTCGTCGGCGAACGAAATATCTGGCGAACTCCACGTCACCTGTGTAGCAGGAGACTTCCCCGCCACTCAGTCACCGGCGCAGTTCGCAGCGGCCGTACGAAGCCATTCGACAGTTCCGAGCGCAGCTTCCAGCTGTTCGCGAAAAGCAGCCAACTCCTACATCACGACCTCGCAACGGCCAGAATCCCTAGAATATCTGCGCGTGGACCTAGCTCCCTCAGAGACAAAAAGACGTAGAGAACCCAAGGAAATCCTTCGCCTACGTAAAATCACTAAGCGGTTCGAAGGCTTCTGCAGTCACTTGTCGAGCATTCTGTTATGACAACGGAACACATCAAAAGAAAAAATTGTGTTTTAAATTTCGAGTTATAAAATTCAGTTCTGCAGAGTACTGTAAATACACGCTCTCGTCTTTCTGTCTCACAGACTCCGGTGTAGAGGACTCAAATATGTATCCATGGCGCTAAGAACAACTCAAAAAGTTGAAAATAAGTCGCCAATTCCGGATGGAATCCCACTTTTATTTTAATGCTAATAGTATTCAGCACTAGCTCCTTAGTTAGTATGCATTTATCGCGAATACCTCATTCACTGCAAAGACTCAAACGACTAGAGGAAAGGTGATTCCTGTATACAAGAGAAGTAAAAGAATGGAACAGCAAAATTACAGACAAATATCATTAACATTGGTTTCCCCTAGTAGTATTATAGTGCATATTCTATGTTCGAGTATTATAACTTTCCTTGGGACAGAAAAGCTTCTCATAGGGCCACTTTTTTTGTGTGTTGTCAGGTTGACTGGCTCATCTGTATCTTTTGTAACGGGTCAGCCAATCACGTGTTCCTGAGATCTTATTCTTGTTTTCCTCTTGTTTTACTTTTTTTAATTGACAATTTCAGAAGATATTGTAAGTAGGCTGTTTAGGTTTTTATATTGGTAACGCCACCGCCACGTAGCGATCTGTATGAAAAACACTGGCTGTGCTGTGTGCAGTCTGTGGCTGGGTGGCATTGTTGGAATTTGCTATTGTAGTGTTGGGCAGTTGGCTGTTAACAGCGTGTACCGTTGCGCAGTTGGAGGTGAGCCGCCAGCAGTGGTGGATGTGGGGAGAGAGATAGCGGAATTTTGAGAGCGGACGATCTGGACGTGTGTCCATCAGAAAGAGTAAATTTGTAATATCGGATATCATGGACTGATATATATATTATGACTTTTAAACACTATTAAGGTAAATACATTGCTTGTTCTCTATCAAAATGCCGGCCGCGGTGGTCTAGCGGTTCTAGGCGCTCAGTCCGGAACCGCGCGACTGCTACGGTCGCAGGTTCGAATCCTGCCTCGGGCATGGATGTGTGTGATGTCCTTAGGTTAGTTAGGTTTAAGTAGTTCTAAGTTCTAGGGGACTTATGACCACAGCAGTTGAGTCCCATAGTGCTCAGAGCCATTTGAACCATCTATCAAAATATTTCATTTGCTAACTATACCTATCAGTAGTTAGTGCCTTCAGTAGTTAGAATCTTTTATTTAGCTGGCAGTATTGGCGCTCGCTGTATTGCAGTAGTTCGAGTAACGAAGATGTTTGTGATGTAAGAATTGATGAAAGGCATAGGTTATTGTTAGTCAGGACCATTCTTTTGTAGAGATTATTGAAAGTCAGATTGCGTTGCGCTAAAAATATTGTGTGTCAATTTAGTTATGATCAGAATAAGTATAGTGATATATGTCTGAGTACGTTCAGATCTGCTCAGCTGTTTGAAAATCAAATAATGTAAGAGGTTTATCAGCACAGTAATTCATAAATTTTCTAAGGGGACGTTACAATATGACCATTTTAATCCTATCTTCCAGTATATGAGCTAGTGTGGCGGTGCGCATGATCATGGGTGAGATTAGGAGAGAGATACCCGAGCGCTTGTTGAGTAGCAGAATCCAGTATATTGTCGTGGACGGCGAGTGTTCATCAGAGACAAGAGTAAATGTAGTGGATGGTAGTTGTTTCCTCATTTATGGGAGAGAGATTGAAGTTTATGACGTTTCTCGGTGCTGCTGTCTCCGACTTGCAGTGGCTGGCACCACCACCCCACCCCCCTATCCTGCCATCTCTCCCCCCCTCACCACCTCTAGGCCAGTTGCCCTACCCGTAATTGGAGGACTGTTGTCCTGTTGGTTGGATGGTGGATGAGAGACTTTATTTATGACCTGTCATCCATAACTCCTCCAATATCACACTTATCCTCCCTCCCCCCCACCCTGCTCTTTAGGTCTGTTGTGATATGTATAAATGGAGCTTGTTATCCCATTGGTGGGGGGGGGGGGCATTAATAAGGGTGTTTGTTTTTGAACTTTATCGCTGTAGATACAATTCATTATCTAATTAGGATAATTTATGACTCATACTCTCACTCCTTCCTTAATTAGGGCAAATTGTGACCGAATATTGTTGATCCAAGGTGGCTTTTCTCTATGTTCAAATGGCTCTGAGCACTATGGGACTAACATCTGTGGTCATCAGTCCCCTAGAACTTAGAACTACTTAAACCTAACTAAACTAAGGACATCACACACATCCATGCCCGAGGCAGGATTCGAACCTGCGACCGTAGTAGTCGCGCGGTTCCGGACTGAGCGCCTGAACCGCTAGACCACCGCGGCCGGCTTCTCTATGTCTTCTCAGTCAAATATTGCAGTCCGAGATGGCGGAAATTTAAAATGTCGCATAAGTCTGCCCTAAATAAATTTTTTTCCACCTCTAAGATGCCATAATGGGCATGTAAAAATGGTGGGAAAATTAAAAAATATACGTTTTGTTAGATAGCTTGTTTGACATGTTTTAAACAGTTGCATGGTCTATTTATCTAAAGATTTCAGAGTGATTTGGTAGAATGTAACATATCACATATTTTAAGTGTAAGTGTGTGTGTGTGTGTGTGTGTGTGTGTGTGTGTGTGTGTGTGTGTGTGTGTTTGTGTGTGTGTGTAGGGAAGACCTTTGGGGTCTCCACTATCATTTATTGTTATTACAGACTCTTTTTTTAACAAGAGTGAACAAGATAGTGTGTCCAGGCCACATGCTTGTGTAACAGAAATTTTCAAACAAAGAACACTCTTGCTGCAGAACAATTACACTGTGGAGGTGTTGGTGGTCATTTTTTTAAACAAATTACGCTCTTGCTACGTAATAGCTATACTGCGAGGTATTGGGCTTCATTTTTAAACAAGGTACATTCTGTCCTATACAGGGTGTTACAATAACGTACGGCCAAACTTTCAGGAAACATTCATCAAACACAAATAAAGAAAAGATGTTATGTGGACATGTGTCCGGAAACGCTTAATTTACATGTTAGAGCTCATTTTAGTTTCGTCAACCTACGCTCAATGGAGCACGTTATCATGATTTCATACGGGATACTCTCTCTTCCTGTGCTGCTAGAACATGTGCCTTTACAAGTACGAGACAACATGTGGTTCATGCACGATGGAGCTCCTGCACATTGCAGTCGAAGTGTTCGTACGCTTCTCAACAACAGATTCTGTGACCGATGGATCGGTAGAGGCGGACCAATTCCATGGCCTCCACGCTCTCCTGACCTCAATCCTCTTGAATTTCATCTAAGGGGGCATTTGATATTTCTTGTGTACGCTACGCCGGTACCTAATGTAAACACTCGTATTGTGGACCGCTGTGATACAGTACGCCATTCTCCAGGGCTGCATCAGCGCATCAGGGATTCCATGCGACGGAGGGTGGATGCATGTATCCTCGGTAACGGAGGACATTTTGAACATCTTCTGTAACAAAGTGTTTGAAGTCACGCTGGTACGTTCTGTTGCTGTGTGTTTCCATTCCATGATTAAAGTGATTTGAAGAGAAGTAATAAAATGAGCTCTAACACGGAAAGTAAGCGTTTCCGGACACATGTCCACATAACATATTTCCTTTCTTTGTGTGTGAGGAATGTTTCCTGAAAGTTTGGTCGTACCTTTTTGTAACATCCTGTAAAACAATTACATTGTGGAGCTGTTGGGATCATCATTTTAAAATAAAGTACGCCTTTGCTACGTAACAATTACACTGTAGATACGTAGGTTTAAATTTTTTTTAATTATACATTCAGCCACTGGTTCCATGTGCAACAATTACTTCCTACATTTTTCTATGCAGTTGAATTGCACTGCCCAGTGTAACAGCAAGGAAGCAAACAATTAGAACGTTTCTGTTATAAACATTTGCTGCGTCCTGCTTGCCATTAGTGACCAGCGAACGTAAACTCTGGCCGCGACGTCAACCAAAAGGTCGCTATGAGCACTGCTACACATCGATCGTGAGAGAACCGAGTCAGCGCCAGGCCCTTCTTAGCCACGCCACAGCACCTTGGCTACATGTTGCGCCCCCTTCACACCCTACACCCCCACCCAACCAAACGGTGCGATTTTTTCCTCCACCATATCACAGGCCTTGACGACAACCTTCTCCCACACAGCCCAGAGAGGCCAATTATTGTTACAAAATTGCTGTTGAAAATTTAATTCTCTGATTTTTCATTAAAGCTGGGGCCCAGTTAAATACCTTTCTTAGGTCATACACTGGTGCATATGTAATGTGGGAAACGCTGTGCATTCGTCTGTGCAGTTCTGCGAGTCGCCTCGTGATATTACAGAGCACTTGCGCATACAGAGGACGGGTATTACGTTTACGCTCTATTTAAAAACAGTACAGTTTATAATAGATGGTGAGCAAGCGTAGATAGTACATCTTGAGGTTGTATCTCTCTTGTCTGTGTTTGCTTTTAACAATTAAATATGTTTTTGGGTGAGATCCGCCTTTAGAAAAACACAATTCGTTGTTAATGCTAAGCATAGAGAAAATACTGAAAGTCGAAATCGTAAAATTTAATCAAGAGTGTTTATTGTGTATATTTAAAATTGTGAAAGTATTGAAATACACCTGATTTCATAAATGGTGGTCAGACTAAAAGACACAACACTGACTAAAGCAAATATGATGTGACCAAGGTTTTAAATAGGCATGACAGACAGAGCACAGCGTCTTTTGTCAGTGGGCAGTTGGGCTGGTAAGTTGCAGGTGACAAACTGGAAAGAAAAACAGACATTGTAAAAACGCAATACAGCAAGAAAACCACACCATGTGGTTAGAAGCCATAATAATTTAAAAAAACTACTGATGATTCTGCAACTGCAGTGAAACATGTCTGGGACAAAAAACAAAATTGTGCTTTGCTAAAGCCGGACCCCACACAAAACCATACGTTAGATAGTACAGTTAGCACTCCCACGACATCCCTCTCACCCCGTTTGTTTTTCGCACATGCAGACAGATTTTTCAGCCGTGATATTTTATAATCTTTGTTATATCCACAACTAACACTGGTGGCTGTTTATCAAATGGGATCACATGCGTAACACAGATTTCTTCCAGTCTATTAAGATTCAAGTGGCTCTGAGCACTATGGGACTTAACATCTATGGTCATCAGTCCCCTAGAACTTAGAACTACTTGAACCTAACTAACCTAAGGACATCACACAACACCCAGCCATCACGAGGCAGAGAAAATACCTGACCCCGCCGGGAATCGAACCCGGGAAAGTCAATTAAGAGTATTATCCTATCGTCACCTGTGAATTATATAGTAACTTCTCACATATAAGTTTTTAATAATTATACGTTGCGTACTATCACATTCGCAGGCCAGTTTTACTTCGTTCAACAGCCTTCCGTAATGTGGTAGCACAATGCAGAGCTACTTCAAGAGAACGAAAAGATTTACATGTGTAACAAACACAGTGTTAATTTTTCTCATGGACTATTCGAGAGTGGAATGGTCAATGTACTAGGTAGCTGACTTTGATGGTAGTTTTAGCCAAACTAATACGAGTTTTGGATAAATAATACGGACAATTTAGACATAGGAATAACATTGTTTACGTTGGTACAAATATCAAATCATTCTCGTCGACAAATGCACTTTAACCTGTAAGTTAGATCAGTGGTAGTGCTGTGCAGCGTTATTGTGTTCTGTAAGAACAGAAATGGGATTATCTGGAAGAATTGTAAGGACAGAAATGGGATTATCTGGAAGAAAAACAACTTTGTCGTGAAACCACGTCAGACAACTTTCGGAAAACTTTGTTCGAAGAATATTATATAGAGCAGCCACTGGTAAAAACTCACATTGTAATAAAGAAGAAAATCGTGACTGTCAGTAGAAAAAATTTAATTTCATAACCAAAGACGTTACATTTAATTATGAAGACGGAACAGAGGGTCACTGATTAACGAATTGTAGGTTAGAGCCCATAGAATGCAGCTAAGGTCTGATTAAACGATCAAGCATTAAGATGCGGAGAGGAGACACTGCAGCAGCTAGAGTGGTGTGGTCCATCGATTACGTCGGCGATTAAGGCATTTACATGGCGAAGAAGCTGAAAAGATGCAAACATGTGGCAAACGCTATGTGCTCGATTTTCTCCTAGTTCCTTTCTACCTGCCCGCACAATTTAACGTACAGCTCGTCATTTTTTAGACAAGATGATCTGGTTCGATAGTGCTGAACATGCGCTCGTGATTGCAACAATTTGTCTCCTACACAGATCAGCCTGAGAGTTGTGTTGTGGTTTCTGACATCCTCATATCTAATCCATAGGCTGGTTTCTCGTCCTCACGTTACAAACGGTATAATGCGCATTTCAAGTGTTTCGTTTTGAGGAAGTGTAGTGTAATATTCTTGGTGATTCTCTTGGCGTCCTGTCACCATGCAACAGTACCATTTCATTAGATACAAAGCAGTTTCGGCGCAGCCTGTCACTGACAATATACGCCGCTATCGCAACGAGAAAAAAAGCCACCAAAACTACAAACAGAATTTACGGCCATGAAAGTTTTATCACAGCTCTATAACCATGCCACACACGTGAATGTTGACAGGCAACTGATAAAAGAAATAGGCTAAACGAATACTGATAGTTCGCGAATGAAGGATAATCCTTAACAAAACCAAATGGCTCTGAGCACTATGCGACTTAACTTCTGAGGTCATCAGTAGCCTAGAACTTAGAACTAATTAAACATAACTAACCTAAGGACATCACACACATCCATGCCCGAGGCAGGATTCGAACCTGCGACCGTAGCGGTCGCTCGGTTCCAGACTGTAGCGCCCAGAACCGCACGGCCATAGCAAAACCAAATCTAACTACAAAACATATATATTGTACAGTTGCTATACCTCAAAATGACGTGTAACAAAGAGATAAAATGATGGTGTATACGACTTGGGTGTAATTGGTGCCGGTATAATAATAACAACTACTACTACTACGTGTGAATTACTCTAACATAAGTTTTGCAACAATAAGGGACTAAACAAATGCGCCAAGGGAGGAATGCATGCATTATGTTCCACTACAGTAATTTCGGCGCCATGACAGCATCGCCGACTAGCGATGTTAACTTGAATCGCTTTAATGGATAGGAGCGCTTTTGTTCATTGTATACATAAACGAACTGCTAGATAGGATGAGTAACAGTCTGCAATCATTTGCTGACGACGCTGTGGTGTACAGGCAAATGTCATCGTTGAGCTTGTGCAGGAGGCTACAGGATCACTGAGACATAATTCCTGTTTGGTAGGATAAATGGCAATTTGCTCTGAATGCAGAAAAGTTTAATTTAATGAAAATTAGTAAGAAAGAGAAACATGTAATGATCGAATACAGTGCTAGCGGTGTGCGTTGTGGCACAGTGACGTTGTTAAATATGTAGGCGTAATTTCGTAAACGTAACGGGAAAATAAGGTTGGTAGTAGGGAAGAGGAGTGGTCGACTTCGGTAATAATTTGAGGAAAGTGTAGCTCATCAATAGAGGAGACTGCGCATAGAACATTTGTGCGACCCGTTACTGAGTATTGCTCCAGTGTTTGGGATCGCCTCCCGGTCGTATTGAAAGAAGATATCGAAGCAATACAGAGATGTGCTGCTAGATTTTTTACTGGTAGTTGTAATTAACACGTGAGTATTACGGAAATACTCCGTGAACTCGAATGGGAATTCTTGGAGGGAAGACGACGTTTTTTCGCGAATCGCTATTGAGAAAATTTAGAGAACCGGCATTTGCGGCTGACTGGAAGAATCACTTTGCTGCCGCCAACATTCGTTTCGCTTAAGAACCACGAACAAAAGATAAGAGAAATTTGTACTCGTAAAGAAGCATACAGATAGTCGTTTATCCCTCGCTTTATTTCTAATTGGAACAGGAAAGGAATGTGCTAGTGGTGCACAAGGCACTCTACGCCATACACCGTGTACTGCATTTCTCAGTATGTTCGTGAGCGTAGATCAATCGCCCGCAATTTTTATTTTGATGAACAATTTCTAGGGCACAAAATGTGGAAAAATAAAGAATTCTTGCTAGGAACGAGCTTTGTAATGAAGATACCTTGGCCGGCAGGTGTGGCCGAGCGGTTCGAGGCGCTTCAGTCTGGAACCTCGCGACCGCTACGGTCGCAGGTTCGAATCCTGCCTCGGGTATGGATGTGTGTGTTGTCCTTACGTTGCTTAGGTTTAAGTAATTCTAAGTTCTAGGGGACTGATGACCTCAGATGTTGAGTCCCATAGTGCTAGAGCCATTTGAACTTTTTTTTTGAAGGTTATTTGACTAATTCAAATTGAATTGCGTAGAATAATGACACCACACACCAAAGGGATTTTAAGATGTTTGAATTCCCCCTTTTGACAATCACTAAAGAGAAGGCAGTCGTAAGTGCACACGGAAGAAAGATTGTTTCGTCTTGCTCAGTTCCCTCGACTTGTGTATTGACGTTTGGAACGATATAGAGCCCTAGAGAAGTGTGCGGAATTAGATCGCTGTATCTCCGTACGCGACAGCCGTAAAACAGTGTTTATGTTCCTGGCACGTAAGTCAGCGCGCGTTAAGTAAACACCGCCAACGGCCCGTGGTCGCGTCATCTCGTCCAGTCAAGGAGAGATACTACTGCTATGTTTCGTGGCGTGTGACACGGGGATATGTCCTCGTTGCCGCCTTCGCAGAGAGAGCTGTGGAAATCGCCCACCTTGCATTTGTTCAGGCTGCAGCCCGAGACGTTAAGCCATAAGGTTCCGCCGAAGAAACAACAATCTCTGTCACGACAAAAAAAGCCAGCAAACTCTTATTTTGCAAAAGACACGAAACGTTTGACGTTAAAAACACGACGAAATGTAATTCTTAAAAACCTAAAACTGATCTAGAATATTCCACGTTCTCTACAAAACACAAGTCGCTCTCTTTTTGCGTGTACGGTGTGGGTCACGTAACACTCAACGCACGAAGTATTTTATAATTGGTTGCAACCGTAGAAACAAGGTTTTAGCAAGTGATTGTATGCTAAGAGGTGAATATTTTCCGACACGATCAGCACTCGAATTATTTTTATCCGCCGATCCATGAAAGCAAATATACTTTCTTTGAATACTGATATGCACCTTAATTCACTGTGCTCGATAGCTTGTGCAAAGAGGTGTACAGTTTTGTACAATGCTTTTACATCTTTAGCGAAATGTATAGCAAATTTAAAAAACGGTGTTGTGTCGGAGGAAATAACACTCGTCGGCACAGTAGTGGTTCCTTATATTACTTGTGGACGACGCCAAGTTGACACTGTAACACACACAAAATATTACATCACTTTATTAGAACTAGAACAAAATGAAGTAATTGACTTTGTAACATTCTATGGCCGCAGGGATGTCATATATATTTGTTACTATCGCTGAACACTTAATGTATTATTTGATACGGTACAAGATAATAGCCTTTTTCTCTCAGTGTACATTTGACTATAACGTTTACTACATAGGTGTTGCGTAGTAAACCGTATCACTGCTGGCTGTAGAGAGATGATGCTGTCGTCTTTGTCAATGTTTGCATACTGTGCTGAGTGGCACTCCCCTATGACGTGAGCAACCATGCTGCAGGGGTGGCGTATGGAACTGTTAAGGATGTGTCTGCGCTGATGTGTCTCATTCGTCGTTCTTATTAATAATAACCGGGTAATAGACCGGCATATAACTCTGCCATATCAGAAGTGCTAAAATTTTTGGGTTTTAAATATTTTTTTACAGGTAACGTTAGTTCATATAATTTCTATTGCTTTAAAATATTAGGTTATTACAGAACACGGGAAAAAGCAAACAGCGCTATTTTAAAAAGAGCGCCAACAGTTAGAAACTAGCGACAAACAGATGACGTAATGATCGGTACAGCATTGCTGAGACGACAACAACGTGTCTGTTGCCGTGTGGCGTGGCATATTAGAGAGTGTGTGAGTACCTGAAGTGTACAAGACTTGCTCCCGCATGATCTACACGTTAGTTTATAGCTGTCATTCTCGGACATTGGTTGTATTGCAGAATGACATCTCTAGTTTGGAAATATTTTACGAAGTGCGGAAGCAGTTAAGTACAATGCTCCATTTGCTTTAACAGATTAAAAACGGTAGTAACCACAACAAATTTGCGACATCAACTGTATAGAAAACAACCATACCACTGATACAGCTGTAATTTTACTGAATTGCTATTAATGTGGGATAATAACTGAATTCTTAATTCTGCGGTCGCTTCAGGATGAAAAATGGATACCTTTCAAATGCGGTGATGTAGTAATGTCATCAATGTGTGAACTTTTGCTCTTGCCATTGCCTTGCCCCTCTTCTTCACCTCAGCCATCTTTTTTGGAGAGAATGAGATGGATATCTGCCACAATATCAATCCGATGCCGATCGAGATCTCCCACTCCTTCACCTTCATCAAAATTTTTCAGTCTTTGTTCGAAGTCTACGTTTGTTACTGGAAATAATACCAGTAAAAGACCTAAAATCGGTTATTTCAAAAACAGATTATTTTGAGCTGTTTGAACATACAGGTTGAACTGGAGACGTAGAAAACGGGTATAATCGAAAACCAGTTGATTCAGCGATAACCATCATCTCTAATACGTAGCACAGATTTGAGTCTCATTTTCTGTTATTTGCTCAAAACTATCGCTGAGAATATCAAGACCGCAGTATTGCCCTTTTACTAATTATTGAATGCCGTTGAATAGTGGATAATCACATTAAAAAGAAGCTGTATTTGCCTTCCTAGATAAAGGAAATTCAAGTGTTTGTTGTACAATAAAATGTAGATATCGTAAATTACTATCACTTTCCAGAAACATCATTTGATGTCTGGAATCTTTTATGAAATATTGTGTTTTGGGGCAATAGCGTCAATAAGTTACATCGATGTCACTGCTTGAGACAAATGATTGTCGATTCACTTCAGAGGCGGCCGCAGTGACCGAGCGGTTCTAGGCGCTACATACAGTCTGGAACCGCGCGACCTCTACGGTCGCAGGTTCGAATCCTGCCTCGGGCATGGATGTGTGTGATGTCCTTAGGTTAGTTAGGTTTAAATAGTTCTAAGTTCTAGGGGACTGATGACCTCAACAGTTAAGTTCAAAATGGTCCAAATGACTCTGAGCACTATGCGACTTACCTTCTGAGATCATCAGTCGCCTAGAACTTAGAACTAATTAAACCTAACTAACCCAAGGACATCACACACATCCATGCCCGAGGCAGGATTCGAACTTGCGACCATAGTAGTCGCTCGGCTCCAGACTGTAGCTCCTAGAACCGCACGGCCACTCCGGCCGGCAACAGTTAAGTCCCATAGTGCTCTGAGTCTTTGGGCCATTCACTTCAGAAAGAGCACGGTAAGTGACACAAGCGGTTTCTGTCGTATTGTTCGCATGCATTTTGGGGTCAGTCGAAACCTGTGACTTCCACTTTTGCTGAGTGTAATATCTGTCGTCTTGCACTGATTCAATCAGACCCCTCTCGCGTCTCTCATGGAGCAGAGATGTAATGAGGCTCCGACGTAACACTAGATCCTCAGGACGTGAAAACAGACTCATTTGTGAAGCTAGCGCTTCACAGATAAGATAACAGTAGCCTATATTAAATACTGCATAGGCTTTAGTGCCTAAATGGGAAGATTTGGAAACGATTTCATTCTTTATTCTGTTCTGTGTGTCCAAAATATATCTATTGAAGTCTCTCGTGCCTGATTATACAATATGAGCCTAAAGTGCGCTACCTACGGCAGTCGATGTTACAAAGGAATGTGGGGCCTCCCATGGGAGGATACGTGGTATTTCTCACTCAGAATTGTTCTTGTGCAACTGTACTATCGTGCAAGTGTACATCACCACTAGGGATGTATGCTTCATGCCATTAACATTACACGCATGCGGGCCAAGGCCCGGCCTGCAACTCGGCTTTTCTCGGTCCTTCTCAGAAGTACCCAAATGGTTCAAATGGCTCTGAGCACTATGCGACTTGTCCGCAGCTCGTGGTCGTGCGGTAGCGTTCTCGCTTCCCGCGCCCAGGTTCCCGGGTTCGATTCCCGGCGGGGTCAGGGATTTTCTCTGACTCATGATGACTGGGTGTTGTGTGATATCCTTAGGTTAGTTAGGTTCAAGTAGTTCTAAGTTCTAGGGGACTGATGACCATAGATGTTAAGTCCTATAGTGCTCAGAGCCATTTGAACCATTTTGAAGTATGGGACTTAACATCTGAAGTCATCAGTCCCCTAGGACTTAGAACTACTTACACCTAACTAACCTAAGGACGTCACACAAATCCATGCCCGAGGCAGGATTCGAACCTGCGACCGTAGCGGTCGCGCGCTTCCAGACTGGATCGCCTAGAACCGCTCGGCCACACCGGCCGGCTCAGAAGTACCCGGAACAGCACATTTCGTTTGGCATTGTGTTGCGGCATTCTACGGTCGACATAACACACTGAGTTCGGCAGAATCGTCATGTCAGCGCAGTTTACCCTTCGCTATTTGTTCGTGACATGATGTTCACAGGTCCACTGGCTGTTGGCAAAAATAGACGCATCTAACGATCTGTTGCCACAATCCTTTAAAATGAATGGGAGTGTCGGAAGAGAGGAATGAGAATTCGTAATTCGCATAATCTCTGGGTACTGCTTATTTGCTACGAAACGACGTTATAGAACCATACAGAAAGAATTTAAACTTTAAGATAACACTGAAAGAGTAAAAAATTACAACTATCGATCGACGAGATGCATTGTTCTGTGCATCAAGAAGCACTTCGAGCTAAATTTGCAGGCACTGAACAATTGAAGAAATTGGTGTTACGAATAGCAAAATTTCTGAAGTCGCACCCATTATTCCATTTTCAGTTGCAAAAGTTTTCAGTGGAAATGAACGAAGAGTATGGAGACTTCACATACTACGCAAAATATGTTGGTTAAGTCTAGGGGCATGCCTGGAGGGCTTTTGCGATTTAAATCTCGTTATTGTTGAATTTATGAAGGAAAAAGGAATGAAAGAACGAAAATCAGAACATCGGGAATGGACTGCAGACTTCACATTTCAAGTGCACACTGCCCACAGTAAGGCACTTCAAGATAAATTCTTCCTGACTTGATGGGGATGCATATAAAAAGAAAATAGCATTGTAGAGGTGACACATTCTGACAAAGACAGTTCAGTTCACTAAGCTTACTGGCGTTAAAGAAAGAGCGAGGTTTGAAGATAAAGATTTTGCGGACGCTATCAGTTTTACATCTGTTTTCGAGACCGTTTGCCAATCCAGTTGAAAGCGCCCCTTGTACAAAATGATGATGTGTTTTGGAGATGGAACCAATGGTCCAACCACTTAAAGCCCATTAGTTACACGATCACAGACATACATTCTGTAAAAGAGTAACGCGAAGTTGCTGTTATAGTAATTAAGTAAGGATACATTACAAAGCAATTGGTTGTATGAATCACGCAAACATAAGACGCCACTTTAGAAATGAGATCGGAGCTCTTGATCTACTGAATATCAGCTCTCTTTATTTAAGAGCATATACTGCAACATATTGACTATAAGTAAGAAGGAAAAACCGATATTATCCGTTTACAAGATTAGTGTTAGATTCTGGAGCCTGTCACATCATTTAACTATTTAGGGGTAATAGTAAGAAGAGATTTAAAATGAGACGAGTGAGTACAGCAGGTCGTAGGGTATGTCAGCTGAATAAGGATGCTGCCAGTGTGCAGTGCTTGACGCTAATACTGTAAATGAATGGAACAAATCTGTTTCCATACAAGACACGTATCATCGACATTTGCACTGTTGTGCAGATACGTTAAGTGCAATACAGACCCAAAGATAAAAGTGGCAAGAGATCAAATGAAAGGCATTTACGCTGTAATGAGTCACCAGGTGTCACAAATCACTTATACCAAAATATCCCTGATACGTCGCCAATTTTTTTCATGGAGTTTGGGGTTCACCTTGTATTTCGACGAGTTTGTGTTCTAGCGAGGGGGCATGCAGAGTACACAGATCATTCCGAGTGCTTAAGTCGAATCACTGCTCCGTTTCTAAGGAACTAGGCCTATTAAGTTTGCCCATTCCGAGTTATTGAATACTTGTAACTGCGTACTTCCGTAGTGAAATCAGACGGGTTATCAGAAAATATTTTTCTAACCTACGGTGATGTCCAATTCGAATGTTAAAAGCACAGAAAAGACAAATGGTTGACAGTAGTTGCTTCAGTGCTGCTCATACACCTCCTTCATTTGTAGGCTTTGACTAACTTCGTACTAACGCACAAGTAACGGATAAAGGTGGTCGACATATTCGTATGAATTATCAAATAAACAGACCGAGCGAGGTGGCGCAGTGGTTATCACACAGGACTCGCATTCGGGAAGACGACGGTTCAGACACGCGTCCGGCCATAACGATTTAGTTTCTCTGTGATTGCCCCAAATCGCTCCTGCCCAATGCCAGGTAGGTTCCTCCGAAAGGGCGCGGATGACTTCCTTCCCCATCCTTCCGTAATCCGATGGGACCGATGACCTCACTGTTTGGGCCTCTCCTCCTTGATTTCCTTCCCCATCCTTGACACCATCGGGATTTATCTCCGTCTCTAATGTCCTCGGTGTCGACGGGACGTTAAACCCTATCTTCCTTATTTTTAAAATAAGCTGGCCCGGCCTACATCTTGAAGACGAAAGTGCGTAGACCCTTTGACTGATACTGACTGATCATTACTCACTAGTAATGTTGACAGATGGTTTCGTGAAGGTGCCCTAATTCCAGGAGACCGCAAACCGAAGAACACAGAACAGAGATTTTGAATGGACAACAAAAAACGCTAACTGGACCCGTAGGTAATGTCGACTGCTATCTTTACAGATTAGAAATCCGCGATGCACAAAGATTTGGAGAGAATTGGGACGCATCCGTGCCAACTAAAATAATAAGCCGGCCGCGGTGGTCTAGCGGTTCTAGGCGCTCAGTCCGGAACCGCGCGACTGCTACGGTCGCAGGTCCGAATCCTGCCTCGGGCATGGATGTGTGTGATGTCCTTAGGTTAGTTAGGTTTAAGTAGTTCTAAGTTCTAGGGGGACTGATGACCACAGATGTTAAGTCCCATAGTGCTCAGAGCCATTTGAACCATTTTTTAAAATAATAACTCAGAGGCACTTATAAGGAGGTTACGTTGTGTTTGTTTGGACCCGAATCCCAGTACAAGGAACTAATGAGTTGAGTTGTCTGTGCTCCTTTTTGGGAGCGTGACCGCTCAGAGATATAGTATGACGCCTTGGACCATAGTGTTGTATGTTCCGCAGAAAGCTGATGGGAGGAACTGTAATCAAAGACGTGTTAAGAGTATCTGGAGAAGAAAATAAATTACTGATTACAGTGACTGAGAAGTGTCTCGTATTACTGAGTACACACAAATGTTCTCGTTCTAAATCTGTCCAGCTCTCCATTTTCCATGACTGCTGTCTAGTGCTTTTCGAAGGCGATAAACGCACCTACCTATCGTGCTGATTTACACTCATTTTAACGACACCTATTATTGTCGGAGGCATGCATTTCTGTTCGATGGGAACTGACGTGCTCTTACGCAACTAACATGAGACATTTTTCTGACATTATCGTTTTATTTTCTTAAATTCAGCATTCCATCGTTTCCCCATAGTATTTATCCTATTACAATTTAAAGCTTTAGGACGAGAAATGTGCGTACTTACATGGGGCCACATACTTCCACAAACCTATTAAGAACTTTTCAAATCCATACCAGGCAGATTCATTAGTATATTGCATTCCGAACGTGGACCATCACGCTATGAAACAAGTGGTCATCATATTTAGGTTGACCAGTGTCTGTCCAGAAACAGTGCGGTTCCACATTAAAATAAAAGTAAATCGATTTATATTTTTAACTCTCGCATTGACTGTGCTGATTCTTTAGTAAGGAATGTTGTTTGAGGAACGCTCTACTTAGTCGGAAGAATACATGGTTGATTATGATCGAACGAATTAGAAGTGTCTGCACGGACATAACAATTCAACGGACATGGCTTTCGTAGCTACGTACGTAAGAAGCGCGCCTATGTCAAGAGAGAAGTTAAAAACTTTAGTCGAGTTTGATATTTTTGTAACAAGCAAACGAGCACCTCTGGAACCTTTACAAGTGTGAAATAGAAATTGTGGAACACCTTTCATACGTGTATTCAGATTGTATATGCGTATAAATTGCACATGACCCTCTTTGCAGCGCGGATTGGCCGCGCGGTTTGAGGTGCCACTTCACGGACTGCGCGGCCCCTCCCGCCGAAGGTTCGGGTCCTCCCTTGGGCATGGGTGTGTGCGTGGTGTTCTTAGCATAAGTTAATTTACGTTAGTTTAAGTAGTGTGTAAGTCTAGGGACCGATGACCTCAGCCGTTTGGTTCCTTAGGAATTCACACACATTTGCACATTTGTACCCTTTTAAGGTAATTCCTACTTTTATTTCCATAAAGGGGATTTTGGTGCTATCGTGCAGGTAATTTTTAACTCCATCAGCAACAAATATACAATATTATAGGGTTTCCAGTAGTTCTCTCACACTGTACAGGGTGTTTAAAAATGAATATACAGGTTTTTAGGCTTCGTAGAATTTATAATATTCAGCTTACAAGTAATACATCAAATGAAAGAGCAGTTTAAAACAGTTTTTCTTACAGTTGTTTAATGTGAACACCATTCGTCATTGCCAAACATTAATCAGTTATGTCTGACGTAAATGTTGCAATAACGCTGTTTCTAACGTCTGGTGGATCAGCTGGTAGCATAGACACATAAACACGATCCTTTGTGAATCACCGAAGGTAAAAAATCACGTGGCGTCAGGTCCTGTGTGAAAGTGGAGGTCACGCAAAACACGTTCTATCATCCGGACCCCTGTGGCCAATCCAGCGACCGGCTACAACGTCGTTTAACCAGTCACTTACTGTGTTATACCAGTGAGGTGACGCTCCATGTTGCTGCCAAATAAAGTTACGTGGTTCACCTTCATACAGTTGAGGAAAGAGCCATAGTTCTAGCACATCAAGGTAAATAACACCAGTTACAGTTGCTTCACCGATAAATAAAAAATATTCGATTTTGGGGGAAGGGCATCTCGTAATAACTGTACCAAGTCGTAGGGATTTGCTAACCGCCAGATGCGCACGTTTCCACTTAGGTGAAATGTCTATTCACCACAGAAGACGACCCGATCCAGAAAATCTTCATCGTCATTCAGCAACATTTCGCTTGTAAAGTTGGTATGTAAATCGTACTCTATAGGCCTTACAGCTTGTAACAACTGTAAACGATAAGGACGTAGTGGTAAGCGTCTCTTTAAAAGTCTCCGAACAGACGTTACTGGAACTGCTAATTCACCACTAACCCTCCGAACTGATTTCTTGGGGCTGCACGTGAAAGACCCCCACTGGTTCAACACACATCTCAGTCATTCTTGATCGTTCCATACTCTTCCCTTGGGCACAGGTATAAAAACAAAACAATTTGCGTTGCTCTTTCATTTTGTGTGTTTTATTTACACTGTAAGTTGAATTTAATAAACGCTACAAAGCTTTAAACCCGTTTATTTGTTTTGAAACACCCTGTACTTTGACACCTTAACTAAGTATTTCTTATAAACTGCTCATATAAATTTGTCATGCAGTGAAAAACTGTACATTTTTCACGCTATTCAGCTTCTTGCCATTTAAAATCTACTGCATACTAAATATTTTAGAAATTACAAGGATTAGCCATCCCATCCGATTGTAGTAACGGCAACAGCAGCAGCAACTCGTACTTAGTAAAAACCCTTGAGCTACTGATTCAGACTAACGCTACCCACAAGCTTCTTTCCTGCCCATGTACGGGCCTCCACCCTAGTCGTAAATGTTTTACGAGCCAACACGCAGCAGCTGTGCCCGCCACCTATTTGCAAATAGCCACAGCCTGTTACTTAACAGGTCAGTTACTGGAAAATGAGTCTGTTTTGTGCCGCACTATTGAGTCAAGCCGACCAGTAAAGTATATCGTTCAGCTGGTTTTATGTTACTGTAAGTAACAAAGTAAAACATTGTCAAAATTTAAGGCGGAGGCTTCCTTAAGGCCAGATTGATTAGTTGTTATTTGTGGAGTATAGTTTAGGTGTTGGAGAGGGACTGAATATGAAAAAGACACATAGAAAACTTAGGGAAAAATTATAATAGAGGAAAATGCAAAAGGAGAAAATGTCAAAGTCTTAATTCAATTGACTGATGCAGACTGACTTCGCACTATAGTGAGTCTCTATGAGGAAGTAGAATTTTTTCTGCTGCTTTAGGATATTACGAACTTAACCAGAATTGTGGGCTTCGTAGCCGTATTTGAAACTGTGAGAGCGCAGGGAGAAGCATCTGATTGATATTTAAGGCACGATGGCAGGATTTACATTTACACCTCCAACAAGTAAAACGGATGTCTTTAGTAATGAAACACACGAAATTTATCACATCTATTACTATACCTTCTGTCCTATTTCCCACACAGAGAACATCAAAACACCAATGAAGTTTAGTATGTTACACGGGACCCCATTTGAGAAATATATGGTTTTAACGCTATATGACATCAAATTTTGGAACCTTTCGCGTCGAACCAACATATGGGGTGTGTTTTATTAAGTCATTAGCCAGCAGCATAAGACGATTGCACGCGCTAGGCCTAGAATCTTTACTGTACAGGGGTGGACAAAATATGTAAACACCAAAAACACAACACACAACTTTGCAGAGTACCGTAAGTAAAACTCGTTGGTATTCAGAACAGCTTCCAGTTGTCTAGGAATGGATAAATACAGGCCCTGAATGGTTCTCAAGGGAATGTTATACCTTTCTCCCCGCAAAGTAGAGGTAAATTCAGTTGACGATGCTGGAGGTGCGTAGCCATCACGAAATATTGTCCTCAAAGCAAACCACAAAGGCTCAATAATATTCAGATCTGGTGACTATGGCGGCCACGGGAGATGCGAAAATTCATCTCCGTGTTCACAAAACCAGGCTTTGACGATGCGTGCTGTGTGAACAAGGGTTCTACCGTCTTGGAACACTGCATCACCACATTGTATCTGATAAGCAAAAATTATCACATAATTCTTGGTAGTACTGCGACCTTGCATAGTAACCACGGGGTCCACGAAACACCACAACATATCACCGAACCCCCAAATGTTTCACTCTTGGGAAGTCAAATCGGCCAGAAGTTGGAAACAGTGTGAAACAAGACTCTTAAGACTAAATGACTTTCTCCCATTGCTCCGAAGCCCAGGTCTTAGGGCTTAGACACCATGTTTACCTGTTAGGGGCATTTGCATCACCGATAAGCTGTTTTGGAATTCCAGCTGGCCTTGCAGTTCCCTACTTATGGAACTCTCATCGTGCGCTTTTGGTGGTGACGGGGTACACGAGGGAGACATTCAGTACTGCAGTGACTGTTTCAGCTGTCGTTCTCTCATTTTCCTTCACAATACTTTTCAAGAATCGTGTGTGACGATCACTCAACCCACAATTTCGACCACGTTGTCACTTAGCTGATGAAGTTTTTCCTCTTTTCCTGTATGCGGTATAAATCTTCTACGGGGTGCGTCTTGAAACACGGAACACTTCGGTTACCTCGATTATAGAAACACCAACCATACGCTCACCAACATCATGCCCATCTTCGGATTCATTTACCTCCGGCATAATGCACTCAATTAAATGGAACACTGCTGTGACCACGACTGAAACTTGCAACTTGGGGCTCTGAGCACTATGGGACTTACAATCTGTGGCCATCAGTCCCCTACAACTTAGAACTACTTAAACCTAACTAACCTAACGACATCACACACATCCATGCCCGAGGCAGGATTCGAACCTGCGACCATAGCGGTCGCGCAGTTCCAGACTGAAGAGCCTAGAACCGCTCGGCCACACTGGCCGGCAAAACTTGCAACTTCTTGAGGATTTTGCACAAGTGGCATTCGTGGTCAGTTAAGCTAATCGGACTAAAAATTAGTCAGGCATCAATTAACACTGTGCAATTCCGCCCTGAACTTGGTAACCATCCTGAGGCGGTTAGGAACTGAGTCCACGAGGTCGCGGGTCGCGCAGATACTTCGCAGCCAGGTTAGGCCACTCGCTGCCGATTTGATCGCGCCATTCCACAAAATAGCGGGGATACTGAAGCTGGAGTTTCACCCGTTGTTCCAAAACGTCCCGCAGATTTTCTATGGGGTTCGGGGCAGGTGATTCTGCGGACCAATCGATATGTAATAGAGTGGGGAAGTTCTCAGAAAACTAGTCACATTTTCTTCCTGGCGATGTACTTTGCTGTTGTCGCCTTGAAAAATATTGGTATCACTATCATAGCCATCTTGCATATATTGACTGAAAGGCAACACCTGATCATTCAGAATGGTTCATTAAATGTGGCAGTTCATTTTAGCGGTCACCTCAGTGAGAGGGCCCAATTCGTGATAAGAAAAACAGTCCCAAAATGTCACAGACCCACCTCCGGCTTAAACCTGACCTTTCACACATTCGGGAGGAAATGCTTCCTTTGGCATTCGGTGCATCCGACTACGTACGTCATTTAAATACAGGCAAAAAGGTGATCCTTCGGAGCACATCACGTATCGCCAGTCAGCTGCCATCCACGTTCGATTATTTCCAACCCACTGAATATGAGCAGCTTTGTGCGCCTATGTGACCAGTGGCCTCTTGGAAGGAGGCCGACTCCAGATGTTCTCTCACTAACAGGTGGGTTTGGATCTTCATTCGCTGTCTGCAGCCATTCCTGTCGTGTTTGGAACCGATTTTGGTTCACAAGCCGTGAAACGCATCTCCTGTGCCCCTCTCAATATTTTCTTCCGACCACAATTGTGAAGTTGTGTTTCGTGGTCACGTGTGCAAAGCACTGGTTGTAGGTACCGTGAACCGTCCGCCGCGAAATATCAACAAATCAAGTAACTTCACATACCGTATGTCCATGGGCACAGCCAAACAGGCTTCGTCTTATTTGCCACTCTGTCACGTCCTTACATGTACCAATGTTTGCGTTAAGTGTCCCATTGAAATATAATATTTCACTCATCACTACTTCCTTACGCCCACGTAGAGGCAGTGCGCGCGGGGTCGAGCATATGACTTCGATCGCTGCGCCCTCTGTAAAGACTCAACGATTTATCTGTGCGTGCGGATTGGGCTGACTAATTTTTTGTCCGGTGAGCTTAGAAAGGCGCAACCTACAGGCTTCGCGAGCATCTTTATTTATGGCAAGTATGCATTTCTCACGACGTTTCCATATTTTTATCCAACCCCTGCACCCGCTGAGCCTCTTTCCATTACCTATGATGCTCACGATAACTGATCCGCCTGTGGTGCATACAAGCGCACCAACGATATTGGCGATACTACGACATGTAACGCTGCGCAGATCCGGAATTGACCGATCCGCTACTTCTTAATTGGCTCATTATCCAGAAACGTTTTAAAGAAAAAAATCTCTACTTGTGGTTACACGACTTTCCAGTTGCGTCTGTCGAAAATCGCGAAAGACAGTTCCTTGATAAGAGATCCAGGTATAATACACATTTTTCAACTTGCTGCTTTCGCAGTGGAAAGATAAAATTCTAATTAACAATCAGAATTTCTCGTTCGCGTTTTATTTCCCCTCTTAGTGAGTCCCTTCTTATGATAGGGTGTATATTAAGAATTTTAATTTCTAAAACCAGTTTCTCAGCAAGATCTTTGTCGGCGATATTTGTGTCAACATATCGTATCAGACTCTCATTAACCACGGAGTTTCGAGGGATGTAAGATTTTATTGATTTGTGACTTTCAATAGTTACAATATTGTTTGCCCATTGCAAAGATATGAACTCATTCTGTATGCGATTTTTAATTTTTGTGGACACAATGACACTGGCTTCCTGAACTCCAGTATCGGTCCCGCAAATTATTTTGCCTAAGGTCGAAGGGTGCGGCCGGTCATACCTACGCGCTGAATTACTCGAAATCTTGGATACACCTACGACATATACAAAAAAACGGACCACAGTCATCTGCTTCGTACCTTTGGGAAACATGCCTGTCCATTGTCTCGTTAATTTTGTGTAATTTTCCGGAATGTCGCTATTCCGATTCGTAAGGAATGCCTGGGTCGTTTAAACTAGTATCAATGCTGTTTTCCATGTCACTGTTATTACCCGAGTTATTTAGAGCTCATATATTGTAAATGTCTACGGTGTTACACTAACTAAACCATAGGTTTCCCCTCCATCGGCTACCGCATCCTTGATACGCTCCATTCTACGTTCATTGTGCTCGGAATTATTTGTTACATTTCATTAATTTGCTTTTCCTTGTCACGAAGCGATACTCTTGATCGTGACTTTATACTGTAAGAGGTTACGGAGGGGCTATTTCCTGATTGAGTGCTATTATATTAGCTATGAAAGCCATTCAAGATAAAGACAGGAGAATTCACTGGGTTGTTTCGTTCATGGGACATTGTATGTCCTATGCCGCCAATGTAAAATTATCGAATTTTGTGACCCATTATCTTGGAAACTTTTTAAGACACCAGCTTACAATTTTCCATGATTATTGAATGCAACTTACTAGATACATTGAACTAGAATTATTACTAGAATTTATTGTGGGGCATGTTATCTTTTTTTTCAAACTCTCAGTTTTTTGACACAATTTTGTAGATAAATGAACATAAAAACAAAACAACTCAGGATATTTTAATAATTCTAGTTCCATATGTGCTGAATCTCGCACATGATATGCTGTAAAAATTTCTTGTCTCTATCATCAGTACTTTTTTTAGAAAACGGAAATGTTGAGGTTTAAAACTTTTTTATTACAAATTCTTATACAGACTTACATTTCTGCGTCTTTTATGCACTAGAATTGCCCTGGCATATAGCCTGTGTCTTCTTCAGTGTCACAACATCCCAGTGATTACGTCCTCCTTTTCTCTCTTGCTTCTTTTGGCATTTGCTGAGCAGCTAACTCTGCTTCACGCACACGAAGCTCATCCAGTTTCCGCAGTCTTTACCTGTGTTCTGGCCAAGTCTTACCCCTAACTTCTCCAGAGCCTTAAGTCTTTCATAGTTCCCACCATTAAAAGTTATTACAGCACCAGACACTGCTAACTTCAGAGTCATAAGGCTAACAAATACATTTTTAGTCACACGGCACCACATCTACGTCTACATCTACATCTACGTGATTACTCTGCTATTCATAATAAAGTGCCTGGTAGTGGGTTCAATGAACCACCTTCAAACTGTCTCTCTACCGTTTCACTCTCGAACGGCACGCGGGAAAAACAAGCATTAAGGCTAACAAATACATTTTTAGTCACACGGCACCACATCTACGTCTACATCTACATCTACGTGATTACTCTGCTATTACTCTCGAACGGCATTCAGATTCTGGGTCTTCCCATGTAAACACTTCTTTAGTAACTCAGGATATGCCAAATGGTGGCCGCTGTGGCCGAGCGGCTCTAGGCGCTTAAGTCCGGAACCACGCGGCTGCTACGATTGCAGGTTCGAATCCTGCCTCGAGCATGGAGCTGTGTGATGTCCTTAGGTTGACCCCACTAGGTCAACAACATGTGCAGTCAGTCTGTATGGTGGGGCTCTTATGTACTCATCTGGCCAAGCCTCCTGACAACACAGGGATCACACTTCTAATACCTGAACTGTTTCCTCCCCACGGCATACCTAGGAGTGGTTGCTTGTCATTCTGGAGAATCGGAACTCCCAGCAACAGCCGCCATGCCAGACTGGTGGCTGTGTGGCACCCTTTCGGAGAGCCCCTGATCTGAGTGGGTAATATCAGGATGTTATTTTTTTTTAGTTTTTTTTTTTTTTTTTTTTTTTTTTTTTTTTTTTTTTTTTTTTGCGAGCCCTGATTCCTCTTATTTTATTGTCGGCCGAAGTGGTCGTGCGGTTCTAGGCGCTGCAGTCTGGAACCGCGAGACCACTTCGGTCGCAGGTTCGAATCCTGCCTCGGGCATGGATGTGTGTGATGTCCTTAGGTTAGTTAAGTTTAACTAGTTCTAAGTTCTAGGGGACTAATGACCTTAGAAGTTGAGTCCCATAGTGCTGAGAGCCATTCCTCTTATTTTATCGTGATGTTCATTTTTCCCTATGTAGGTGGGTGCCAACAGAATGTTTTCGCAATCGGAGGAGAAAACTAGTGATTGAAATTTCATGAGAAGCTCCCGTCGCAACGAAACACGCCTTCGTTTTAATGATTGCCACGCCAATTCACGTATCATGTATGTAACGCTATCTCCCCTATTCGCGATAATACAAAACGAGCTGCCCTTCTTTGTACTTTCTCGATGTCATCCGTCAGCCCCACCTGATGCGAATTCCACACGGCACAGTAATATTCCAGAATAGGGCGGACAAGAGTGGTGTGAGCAGTCTCTGTAGTAGACCTGTTGCACCTTCTAAGTGTTCTGTCAATGAATCCTAGTCTTTGGTTTGCTGTGCCCACAATATTATCTATGTGATCGTTCCAATTTAGGTTATTTGTAATATAACCGAAGCACTCATTCTGGGTCTTCGCATGTAAACACTTCTTTCGTAACTCAGGATATGCCAAATGGCGGCCGCTGTGGCCGAGCGGCTCTAGGCGCTTAAGTCCGGAACCACGCGGCTGCTACGATTGCAGGTTCGAATCCTGCCTCGAGCATGGAGCTGTGTGATGTCCTTAGGTTAGTTAGGTTTAAGTAGTTCTAGGTCTAGGGGACTGATGACCTCAGATGTTAAGTCCCATAGTGCTTAGAGCCTTTTGACCCATTTGATTTGCCAAATTTCTGTACATAGGTTTGATTGGCTCCGTTACTGCCAAAGGAAGTGGATGTTTATGTGTAAATTAATGCAGGGTGCCAGAAAATTCAGCCTGCCTATATCTACACCAAGTGTTTCGCGGAGGTGAACACAAAGCACGATACGGCTTTTCATCGGTTGATATCCGATGAAAGAATGTGCTCCATACAGCTCTTTTCATCTTCTGTAAATTGTCACAGTTACTTCTAATGGCTTTCTCTTTATGTCTCTGTAATTCATCAATTACTATGTCCGTTAGTCTTCCAGCACATTTCGTTGTCTTGCCATCAGTTTTGTGTTGCCCAGCTTGGTTTTTAGGTGTATTCGTAATGCCAACTTCTGAGACTTATCAATAGGCACAGAATAAAGCAATTCACAGCCTTTTAGACTTTGTAGTTCCCAAGATATGACTGCTGAACTGTGGCAGTATATGCATTGACGCGAAATTTGTCAGTCACACGTCAATATTCAAAATATTATTTGAAGATCTCACAATTGTCTGGTTTTAATGTTTTACACACCAAAATTTTCAGGGTAGTCCAAAGTACATATTGGAAAATGTGAAATTTCAACGAATTTCACATACAGTGTCCCATTCAGTGATGAAGAGCTAAAATTTGTCTTCGGTCTGAAGCTGATTTGCAGAGTTAAGAAGCTATCAGATGATATGTGAAGAAGGGGAAAGGGAAAAGAGACATAGCACAAAAAGGAAGGAAAGAGAATCGGGATGAAAAGGGGAAAGGCGGAAAATGGGAGGGAAAGGGGAAAAGGGGAAGCAAAAACAACTGAAATCAGTTTCGCGATTTGAAACGCTATCCGTCTGTAGTAGAGATCAGTATCATTGTTGCCGTTAAGTCAAATACAGAAGGCAATTTCGAAACAGTATTACATCAGACACGGTAGAAATAGTATTTTGTAAAATAATAGTAATCGTAAAGGAATGATCACAGGAACAAAACTAGAAACAAGTCAGCTATCAAGCAACTAACAGATTGTTTGTTTATGTACTCACGATTCTACAACTATTTGTGGCTTATGATTAACTTATGGTCTGGGATGAAATAGTATCTGTCGTTTAAGTGCAGAATGCACCAAACTGATTCAAAAAGATGTTATGGAATAGCATTTAGCGACTGGCGGCATGGCAGTACGCAAACACCGATTGGTTATGATCGTTGTTGGATAGAATGAACATATCCACTAGATAGGGATAAATAACATACGACGCTAAGAGTTTGTGCTCGAGGTTTATGAGAGAAGGAGATACAGAGGGAGAAGGGGTGAATTGGATCAGCACGCGGCAAAACACTCCATTTTATCAGTCCTACCATCCATCATTGGTACTCCTTTTTGCACTGTTTGGAATATCTATGTGGATGTTCTCTTGTCAGGGGGGCGAGCTATTCGTGATGACATTGTCCACAGACTAATCCATTTCATTTCGTTACGGCTTTGCAAGTAAATGTCCCTACGTGCTCGGCAGAGAATGCAGTGCAAGCTTTTCTGAGGAGCGTAAAACCCCTTTCCCGGCGGAGAGTCTGCCACAACGTAAAAATTCACTGCTTTGTGATTTAGTACGCAGGCCGGAACGCATGCAGGCACTCTTCCTATCACCCTTCCATCTCCTCCCCCCCCACCAGACCCACCCCCCCCCCCCTCCCATCACTTCAATATATCTAAGTGCCACACGAAAGATGCATTTGGATTTAAAGGAGATCGTATCCTGACTTCCAAGCGAACTGCAGATTTTGCTTAACGCGGGTCGAGCGAAGAGTTTTATTTCATATGACTACAAGAGAACAAAATAAACTGACATTCGCGCAAGAACTGACTCTCTCTCTCTCTCTCTCTCTCTCTCTCTCTCTCTCTCTCTCACACACACACACACACACACACACACACACACACACACACACAAATTCGTGATAAATTAGCTAATACTCGCTGCTATTGACGCTGTCGCTTGTACCTATCACGTAACAAGTACAACAAAAGAATAGGCGGTCCCACTTGTTTTGTAAAGACAGGTCATTCGGTATATTATTATTAATCGTATCAGAAGCGTAACATAAATCTAAAATACACAATGAATTTGAGAGGATAAAAGAGATAACATACTTTTAAGGCATGAAATTGTTTAGTGCAGAAACGGTCCAAGTTAACACAACTGGACTACAATTTTCTCATCAACAGTAGTGTGTTGAAATGAATATTGTAGCGGCTTCTCACTGACTAATCATACAACCTTGACTGACCCGTGAATTGGAATATCAAATAAATCTAAAAATGCAAATTTGTATATATATGCCCATATAAACTTCTTTCTTTTCATGGAAATATGTATAAGTTTGGTTTAGAATACTATGTTCCATACCATCACATATACCATGAATTCAATTTATTGAAAACGTAACAGAATAATGGGCCCACGAAGCTTACTGACCGTGGTGGGGGCATTACTGTAACTTAAACTTTTTTGTACGGTCCCTATGCTGTTTAAATTTGAATCATTCCGCATGAAAGGCCCCTGCTGTAGTTATATCCTACGAAAATGCCATTTATTTCACGTTTTGATGTATATTATTACTTCTCACAGTATAAACCTCAAACAGTTTTTGTTGATTGTGTTCGACAGCTCTGATAAATCTTAGAAATGACATTCCGTAACATGTGAAGCTGCTGTATAATTTATTTTTAGTTATACGACCGGTTTCCGTCAGAGACCATTTTCCAATAAAATTCCTTTTTGAGTAGCAGGTGTTATATGCATCATAAGAGAAACGTCAAAATATAATATTTATAAATATTATTATTTCTTTATTATTATTATTATTATTATTATTATTATTATTATTACTGAGCATCGAATCCCGCATATCTTATAAATTTCCGCAACAGCGTTTTGCGGAATCACATTGTCTTTCTTACAAGAATTCCCACGTAACTTCCCTGAACGTATCTGTTGCCTATTAGTATGGGTTACAGCGATATAGCGAAATTTATGCAGCCCTCAGGCCCATTAGATGAGGTTACAAATCGATGAAACAGAACTTCAGAATACCTCACACTAGAGTGTCGTATGCGGTTTCCTTGAACTATTAAAACACTGGCACTTTCACATATATACGAGCATACTGGAAAAATTGTTCTCTAGGAATACATTGTTCGATGGAATATTAATCATAACTGTTGGTCGAAATTTTTTTCATTTTAACGATTTTCGTAAGGTAAAGAAATGAATAACAGATTCCTCATTAACTTACGGACTTCAGGTAAATTTGTTACAGCTACTGGTTCGCCGACTGCGATAACGGAATGCAATGCGATACATAATTTCTGTGGAACGTTTCATCTGTGCTGTGCTCACAATTTGCAATTGCTCCTAGAGATTACACAGTTTCATCGCGACATAAAATTATTGAAAATCGCCGTATCTAGTAACGTAATTATAAGCGGATAGGGCGGGATATGCTACAGATACTCAGTGTACAAATGGGTAACATGAACATTGTAACTACGGTTATCGGCGAGAAGTTGGATGTTGTGAAATTCTCAGTGTTCCATTTCCTTACGGCGCAAGTGAACGAGATATTCAGCTGCGGCGAATAAACTGCGAGAGAAGCGTGTTATTTATGCCGTTCTGAGAAACAACTGTACAGGCGTGAAGGCGCCCCATCCGGTGCCCAGAAGTGCAGACTCCCTGCGCGTTTGACACCTACGCCACCTGTCGCACGAAGAACCAACAGCTTCGACCCTCGTGCAGAGGCTGTCAATCATACTGTGCGCTGCTGTCGAACGCTCCAACGCTCTCTGCCGGGAGCCGCCTGCCGATATACTTGTCCGCAATAGCGTGTCCTACTCCTTCCCTTGTCATGCCAGTACAGAGTCTATTTCGCCACCTCGGCATCATCCCTTGCACGCCCAACAGTTCCTCTTTGTGGTCGGTATGATTTTAACAAGCTAGCGCTGGGTGCCGTGCTGCGCTGAGTTAGTATCCTGTGTTCCTGTTCAGCAGATTAGTCAAGATGCGAATTTCCACTGTTTCTTTAGTAACGCTGTCCCAATACGAAGACATGGACGAGAGAATTTTGGTGTTTTTGTATACCATATTGCGTCCGGTGCTAAGACAAGCTCGGCCAGTGCAGATTTCTCTGGCTGGTCCAGACGTGTGTGTCGTCGATGTTCGACGGTGCGACAAGTTTGTCCGGTGTATGACGTCCCGCAGCTAAAGGGAATCCTATAGACCAGGGCTTCCCAACGTGTGGGCCGCGGACCCCTTGGGGATCCGCTGGCTCTTTCTAGGGGGTCCGCGACCACCTTTCACCAAATCGTGTAAAATAATGAGTAAAATTATAGAGTAAAGATGTGAAAATCAAATTCTTCACTATTTTCTTTTTTCGTGTGAAAAACATGTTTACTTTTACTACTTCAGGTCGTATTCCCAAGCAGCCTTTGCGGTTATTAAGCGAGAACGCATACACAGTTTAGTGCCGGAGAATGCGGCTTCTCTGATCGACAGTTTCGCGGCAATACGGGGGTAGTTTGTGCGCCGGCTCACGGCGCAAGATGCGCTGAAACCTTTTATTCATGCGCAGAGCGAGCTTTGGCGACTAATCAGCGAACAGTTTGGACGTGACGTTGATTGCTCTTGGAGGAAGGCAGCTCCAACGTGTGAAATATCAATTACAAAGTAAGTTTAATCAGGCTCCAGTGTGTTGAAAAAGGGGAGTAAATCCTCTAGCAAGTGTCTGGATACTGTGGGAATTCAAATTGGATCGTTAATTTCAAGTTGTTTTCATTCATCTCTAAACCAAAGACTATTCATACTTTAGGGGGGGGGGGGGGGGGAGGGAGTTCATTTGGAACATGGCACTTGCATTAAGAAGCTTTCAGTTCCCATGGGTTTCGCTCTGAAAGTTACAGTTATTGTGCTATTGACTGATTAGGGGTCCGCCATGCATTTTCGACTGAAGAAGGGGTCGGCCAGCTGAAAAGGCTGGGAAAAACTGCTATAGACACAAGGCCTCCATAAACCAGGATCTTCTTTGACTGGGAGCAAAAGTGCTCTACCTTTAATTGTCGGACAAAATACTTATTTAACTTTGTTTCTCCAGGAAACTTCCTATTTGCGAAGAAACAACTCCGCCGTATGAAAAGATGACCATTCCTCTTTCATCTTCACTTTCTTCCAGCTCCTCAGTTTGTCTAATACGCGCCGGGAATAAGGTATGCCGGATCTCCCGTTCGGAATATCCATTCTCAAAAAATATGGTACAGGGGTGGTGCAGATCATTAGATCAGCTGTCTGCATGTGATTCGTTATGCAGGATGGTGACAGCTGATGGCCTGTAAGTACACTACTGGTCATTAAAATTGCTACGCCACGAAGATGACGTGCTACAGATGCGAAATTTAACCGACAGGAAGAAGATGCTGTGATATGGAAATGATTAGCTTTTCAGAGCATCCACACAGGGTTGGCGCCGGTGGCGACACCTACAATGTGCTAACATAAGGAAACTTTCCAATCGATTTCTCATACATAAACGTTGCCTGGTGAAACGTTGCGATGCCTCGTGTAAGGAGGAGAAATGCGTACCATCATATTTCGGACTTTGATAAAGGTCGGTTTGTAGCCTATCGCGATTGCGGTTTATCGTATTGCTACTTTGTTGCTCGCATTGGTCGAGATCCAATGACTGTTAGCAGAATATGGAATCGGTGGGTTCAGGAGGGTAATACGGAACGCCGTGCTGGATCCCAACGGCCTCATATCACAAGCAGCCGAGATGACAGGCATCTTACCCGCATGGCTGTAACGGATCGTGCGGTCACGTCTCGATCGCTGAGTCAACAGATGGGGACGTTCGCAAGACAACAGCCATCTGCACGAACAGTTCGGCGACGTTTGCAGCAGCATGGACTATCATCTCAGAGACCATGGGTGCGGTTACCCTTGACGCTGCATCACAGACACGAGTGCCTGCTATGGTGCACTTAACGACAAAGCTGGGTGTACGAATGGCACAACGTCATTTTTTCGAATGAATCCAGGTTCTGTTTACAGCGTCATGATGGTCGCATCTGTGTTTGGCGACGTCGTGGTGAACGCACATCGGAAGCGTGTATTTGTCATCGCCATACTGGCGTATCACCCTGCATGATGGTATGGGGTGCCATTGGTTACACGTCTCGGTCACCTCTTGTTCTCATTGACGGCACTTTGAACAGTGGACGTTACGTTTCAGATGTGTTGCGACCCATGGCTCTACCCTTCATTCGATCCCTGCGAAACCCTACATTTCAGCAGGATAATGCACGACCTCATGTTGCAGGTCCGGTACGGGCCTTTCTGGATACAGAAAATGTTTGACTGCTGCCTTGGCCAGCACATTCTCCAGATCTCTCACCAATTGAAAACGTCTGGTCAATGGTGGCCGAGCAACTGGCTCGTCACAATACGCCAGTCACTACTCTTGATGAACTGTGGTATCGTGTTGAAGCTGCATGGGCAGCTGTACCTGTACACGCCATCCAAGCTCTGTTTGACTCAATGCACAGGCGTATCAAGGTCGTTATTACTGCGAGAGGTGGTTGTTCTGGGTACTGATTTCTCAGGATCTATGCACCCAAACTGCGTGAAAATGTAATCGCATATCAGTTCTAGTGTAATATATTTGTCCAATGAATACATTTTTATCATCTGCATTTCTTCTTGGTGTAGCAATTTTAATGGCGAGTGTGTATAAGGCTGCGTGTCCTAACGTGCAATCCTCTTTTCCCCCGCACCACCATCTCCAGGAACGACATTTCGCTGTTTCTCTACGTGTCAATCGTAAACTTGATTTTCGAATGAAGAGAATAAAGGTGTTGAAAAAATGAATCCAGATAACCGTGGTGTCATCCACGTATCGCCAAAAGCACGCTGACTTCAACTGCACTCACTGGAGTGCTCTGTCCTCCAAATCTTTCATAAAAAGATTGAGGACAATGGGTGAGAAAGGACTACCCATTGCGAAACAGTCAGTCTGTTGTAAGTATAGAACTCGGAATAAAAAGTAAGTCGAGGTGAGCACGAGATTCCTGCATTGGCACTTGAGTGAAAAGTCAGACCACGTCAAAACTAAAGAGAATATCTGCAGGTACAGATCTTAAGTCGACGGACGAAATCCTCTGAGCTGCGAATGTGGTGTTCACATTTTCCCGCTAAAGGGCTCAATTACGCTGCTAGCCAGATTGTATGTTGGCGCCCCCATGTTACTAACAATTGGTCGAAGAAGCGTGCTATCTTTAAGAATCTTGGGCAATCTATATTATCTGGGAGGAACAGATGTCTGTGTCGTCTCTTGGCCAAATGAGAGATGGTGCTGTTCTTGAGCAGCTCTTCTCCGTTGTATTTTGACCTTGGGGTTCCTTGTTTAGAGGACAATATGCAGACTCGTCCAATAACTGGTTTATGTTGGTTTAAGTTCTGGCCTATGTAATGACACGAAACGACATCACCTGGACCTGTGGATGAGACCAGTGACCTTTGTAAGGTAATAAATTATAGAAATTACTCTCTGCCACATATTAGTGCATTAAAATTCATAACCGGTTTTGGCTTTGCAGCCATTGTCAGATCCAAGGAGTACAGCTGCGATACATAGGCACGTAGTAGTGACTATCTCTGCTGCACACGTCGGATCTGGTGCCTGCAGCGTCTCTTGAAATATTTCATTATTCATGTTGAGTACAGATGTTCTTACCCGAGTTATAAGTAGATGCTCTAGCGGGTTGGAGACATTTCGAAAACGATCAGCACATAAAAATGTTTCTTGTGATTGTAACTAGATCTTTTGTTTTCTATCCCTGGCACAACGCTTGAGAACACGTACGGACCCTCCCCCCCCCCCCCCCCCCCCAAATACAAACACGAACACTAGAAGTTATTTGGCAGAGGATGTGGGTCGTATTTTAGGATTGTCCGTGGACGTTACTCCTGTTTACTGCGGGACGCATTTCGAAACAGCTGCTGTGAAATTCCAAAGGGCTACGGGAAAATCAGTAGCAAGGGCAGCAATTTGAAACAAATCCTACAAAACAAAACGAAGTAGACACAGAACACGGTCATCGTGTGATTGTACCAGCGACTATCGACCATCCTAATAGTGTCCTTCGGCTACATCCGTAGCGATATCAGATTTTAAAAAATGGTTCAAATGGCTCTGAGCACTATGGGACTCAACTGCTGTGGCCATCAGTCCCCTAGAACTTAGAACTACTTAAACCTAACTAACCTAAGGACATCACACACATCCATGCCCGAGGTAGGATTCGAACCTGCGACCGTAGCGGTCGCGTGGTGTCAGACTGTAGCACCTAGAACCGCTAGGCCACCCCGGCCGGCTATTGACGGATGAATACGGTACTGCAGTGCCTGTGTTAAGAAGAACGACATAATGTTCTTTCGGACATGCATGCAGTGCTGTAAAAAGCAGATGAGATTCGTTCAGGGCACGGTTGTTCGCAGAAGAACAGACGAAGTATTCGTTTTATGTAGTCTCGTCGTCACTGTTAGTAGGATGTGCAATCCGTAAGGCGAATTCATTGAGAGAAAAAGTAATGATAAAATTTCGAGTAGATACGTATTTTAGAAACTCTTTGTAAGTAACGTGCTCCTACTTACACGCGTGTGATGACTGTCTCGTCGCGCTGACGTAATTCTGCACTGCAGGGTCCGCACCGGAGGCGTGTTTATCCTGAACCTGTCCTTTGTTTCTCGGCCGAATGGCTGTCCAAATAACGGCGCCCGAACAGGACTTCCACGAGGTCGCCGGCGGACACAGCTGACAGTGTGTCCTCGCCGACTGCCACACGCTCCGCTCTCTACAGTATACAGTGCAGTACTGTGCGTTCATATGTATTTCTTGACTGTGTTGTCGCAGGTGTATGGAAAATCAGGTATGTCTCTTTTCCAACGTTTTGAATGTTGTTTTTTGCAACATGACCTTCAACTGAGTTTTTATTACTAATGCTTACCAAATTTCAGCGTCGGTCTACGCCAGTTACACCACCGACTTCCAGTTTATATTTTTCTATGAACAGGGAAATTTGAGATTTGCTTTGGTACATAATAAGAGTGCAATTGGTTTTACCTGAAACGGATTCTGTACCGTCAAGAACTGGGACGGCACGACATTGCAAACGTTTAAAAACGACTGGTTTCACTGATAAAGAATTGCTGGGGATGTTGGAAATATCAGATTC
Source organism: Schistocerca gregaria (assembly GCF_023897955.1). Classification (NCBI taxonomy): domain Eukaryota; kingdom Metazoa; phylum Arthropoda; class Insecta; order Orthoptera; family Acrididae; genus Schistocerca; species Schistocerca gregaria. Next base: position 195,773,030 of record NC_064931.1, read on the forward strand.
TGATGTCGGTAATCCAGCATTATCTGAGTTTTCTGACGAAGAAAGTGTGTTTGTATACACAACTGATAGCAGTCAGGACGACAAAGATTGTGTTGTTATTGCTTACGGCAACAGACTGCAAGAAATCTATAGCAAGTAGAACTGCAAGAAGGCACAACAGCTGCTAAGGCTAAACTGATAATAATTCGCCGATCTAAGACAGCATTTATGGACCAATGTTCATCCACAGTATACCTTATATCGACAAGCCGCATATGACTGTGACTGTATTACAGACACAGCGTCCAAAGATACACTGTACTAAAAGTTATTTCGAGCAGATAGTTCATGAGCCCACTCGAATAGTAAAAGGTTGTGAACACACACTTGATCTCTTAGCAATAAATAATCCTGGGTGATAACGAGCATCAGAACGTATACAGAGATTATTGAACACAAGGTTGTCGTAGCGAGACCGAACACCGTGGATCCCAAATCCTCCAAAAATAAACGAAAAATAGACCTACTCGAAAACAAAAACAGATAAAAATTCAGTTGATGCCTTCCTGAAAGATAATCTCCACTCATTCGCAATTACCAATGTAAGTTTAGAGCAGATATAGCTTGAATTCAGAGAAATAGTACCGACAGCAACTGAGGGATCCATACCAAATAGGTTAACAAACGACGGAGCTGTGCCCCTTGTCACACAAAAAGGGTCAGAACACTGTCAAGAAACAACGAAAAAGGCTATCAAATTTAAACGAACGCAAAATCTCCAAGATTGGCGATCTTTCACAGGAGCTCGAAATTTAGCGTGGACTTTAACCTAACCTAACTTAACCCAATCCAATGCGAGATACTTATAATAGTTTCCACAACGAAACTTTGTTTCGATACCTGGCAGAAAATCCGAAGAGATTCTGCTCGTATGCAGAGCATGCTAACGGCAAGACGCAGTCAATACCTTCTCTGCGCGATAGCAATGGAAACAATATCGATGACAGTGGAGCTAAGGCAGAGTTACTAAACACAGCCTACCGAAATTTCTCCACCAAATAAGATGAATTAAGTATTCCAGAGTTCGAGTCAAGAACAGGTGCCGACGTAACTTAGAATTAGGTATCCTTAGGGTAGTGAAGCAACTGGAATCACTTTATAAAAGCAAGTCTTCCTGTCCAAACTGCACACCAATTAGGTTGCTTTCAGGGTATGCTGATACAATAGCTCCATACTTAACAATCATATACAACCACTCGCTCAGCGAAAAATCCGTACCCGAACATTGGAAAGTTGCACAGGTCACACCAGTATTCAAAAAAGGTACTAGGAGTAATCCACTAAATTACAGTCCCAAATCATTTATGGCGATATGCAGCAGGATTTTGGAACATATATTGTGTTCGAACATAATTAGTTACCTCGAAGAGAAAAACGGTCTATTGACACACAGTCATACGCATTTAGCGAACATAGTTCTTGTGAAACACAACTAGCCGTTTAGTCACGCGAAGTATCGAGTGCCATTGACAAGGGATTTCAAACTCATTCCGTATTTCTAGATTTGCAGAATGCTTTTGACACTGTACCACACAAGCAGCCTGTAGCGAAATTGCGTTCTTATGGAATATCGTCTTAGTTATGTGACGATTCATGATTTCCTGTCAGAGGGGGCGCAGTTAGTAGTAATTGACGGAAAATCATCGAGTAAAATAGAAGCGATTTTTGGTGTTCTCCAAGGTAGTGTTACACTCCCTCTGCTGTTCCTTATCTACATAAACGATTTAGGAGACAGTCTGAGCAGCCGTCTAAGGTTGATTGCAGATGATGCTCTCGTTTATTGTCTAGTAAAGTCATTAAAAAATCAAAACAAATTGCAAACGATTTAGAAAAGAAGTCTGCATGGTGCTAAAATTGGCTGTTGTCTCTAAATAACGAAAAGTGTAAGGTCACACACACGTGTAAAAAACGGAATCCGTTGAAATTCGGTTACACGATAAATCAATAAAATCTTAAGGCTGTAAACTCAACTAAATACCCAGGAATTAGTTATGAACAAATTAAATTAGAAAGAACGCACATAAAATGTTGTGGGTAAGGCAAACCAAAAATTGCGTTTCATTGGTAGAACACTTAGAAAATGTAACAGATCTGCTAAAGAGACTTCCTACACTACGCTTGTCCGTCCTCTTTTGGAGTACTGCTACGCGGTGTGGGATCCGTATCAGATAGGATTAACGGAATACATCGAGAAAGTTAAAAGAAGAGCAGCACGTTTTGTATTATCGCTAAATAGGGGAGAGATTGTTACTGACATGATACGGGATTGGGGTGGACATCATTAAAACGAAGGCATTTTTGGTTGTGGCAGAATCTTCTCACGAAATTTCAATCACTAATTTTCTCCTCGGAATGCGAAAATATTTTGTTGACGCCGATCTACACAGGGAGAAAAGATCATCATAACTGTGGTATCAACGCTCGATACCACACTTGTTAGGGGCTATTCCCGGCGGGGTCAGGGATTTTCTCTGCCTCGTGATGACTGGGTGTTGTGTGATGTCCTTAGGTTAGTTAGTTTTAAGTAGTTCTACGTTCTAGGGGACTGATGACCATAGATGTTAAGTCCCATAGTGCTCAGAGCCATTTGAACCATTTTTTGTTAGGGGCTGCAGTTATCGACCGCGGTCCGTAATAGACGTCGCTGGACCCGCGAGTCGCGACTTGCGCCGCTAGCGCCGCTCCGCAGCTTGTGACAAGGATCTAGGGAGCTCTCGTTTACTCTTGCCCGGGGCGTCAACTAGGAATGTAGCATAGCCTTCAGCTGATAGGAAGCAGCCTCTAACAAGGTTCTTAGTCAAGTATGGCATAACTAATGCCTCTCTAGATATCTGTTTGTAATTATATGTATGCAGCATATGAAGCAGCCTGTAACACAAGTACAATATATATTATATTTTACCAACGACTATTAATTATTTCAGTCGTTTCAGATACAGACAATGCACCCAGCTCCTTAGCGACATCACTGCCAAACCTGCAGTATATGTTTCTATTTGGCATTGGCCACCTGTCATCATAACAACCAACGACGAGAATCATAACAACAATCAAATAAAGAAAGTCGAAGCTCGCACGAAAAGATATAGGTGCTCTGTTCTCCCGCGCTCTGTTTGAGATTGGAATAATAGAAAATTATTGTGAAGGTGGTTCAGTGAACTTAAGTGTGATTTTCAGAGTATCCGTGTAGATGTGGATATAGACGTAAATAGAGTGGAGCTTTTGGCCGTCAGAGAGGACACAGCGTCAGACTTCATGCTCTACTGTGTTCTTCGGTGGTCTCGTGGCAGCCAGCGTGTTAATCTACGCGACGAAATATCGAATCTGCTGTCTGTCTGCAAAGTATATAAACACCTATGATTATCCAGAATGAGATTTTCACTCTGCAGCTGTGTGTGCACTGATACGAAACTTCCTAGCAGGTTACAACTGCGTGCCGAACCGAGACTCGAACTCGGGACCTTTGCCTTTCGCGGGCAAGTGCTCTACCATCTGAGCTACCCAAGCACGACTCACGCGCCTTCCTCACAGCCTTACTTCTCACAGTACCTCGTCTCCTACCTTGCCGGCGAAAGACAAAGGTCCCGAGTTCGAGTCTCGATCCGGCACACAGTTTTAATCTGCTAGGAACTTTTCACCTCTGATTATGTAGACTTTCCTGGCATCAAAACAACCAGATAGTACAGTCACCTTGACACGGTATTCCAATGAACCAACTGGCCGCCTTCTTCAGGTGAGTATGCTGAAGCGCGATCTCGCCAGGACTGAGTTTCCAAAGGAATCGGCGGCTGTTTTATACACCGCGGCCGGCCCACCACGTGTGAGCGAGCAGGAGCAGGCGCAAGTGAAGTGGCAGCGCACTGATGGACGGAATACGCAAAACGATGTTTAGCTAGCGGACGCTAATTAAGAAAATCCGCTGGTTGGAATAAAGACTGTTGCTATTTAGTATCAAATAAAATTGGATTCCGCGTCTTAGTTAAAGCGAAACCCTTATTCCTGTTAATAATAATATCAAATTTCAGTAGAATCCATTAGAACTCATTCCCAGGAGTGGGAGGCAGGAGCCATCATTTGCTTCTCATTATAAAACATTTTATATGCCTCTGTAAGACAGTGCTTTGCCACTACAGATTTATCTGACTGGAACAGATGAGTGGCATGATGGTGTTATACACACCGGTTCAAATGGCTCTGAGCACTATGGGACTTAACATCTGAGGTCATGAGTCCCCTAGAACTTAGAACTACTTTAACCTAACTAACCTAAGGGCATCACACACATCCATGCCGGGGGCATGAATCGAACCTGCGACCGTACGGTCGTGCGGTTCCCAACTGAAGCGCCTAGAACGGCTCGGCCACCGCGGCCGGCCACCCAGTGCACCCAACACTCCTGACAGTGGGACTCCGCAGCCGATGAACCACGCAAGTGCGATGTTGACACCATGACTTTGTCGACTACGACTGAAATGGGCACGTGACCATCGACACTGGACAGTGGCGCGGTGGCACAGCAATGCATGGTCTTATGAATTCCTGTACCTTCTTCATCATACGGCGGCGGCTCCATTATGCTCTGGGGAACATTCACGTGGGCATCTACAGGTCCCGTGGAGCTCGTGCAAGACACCATGACGGCCAAGGAGTATCGTACATTGGTTGCAGACTAGGTACACCCTTTGATGACGATCATGTTTCCCGACGGCAGTGGCATTTTTCAACTAGATAATGCTCCATATCATAAGACCAGGAGTGTGATGGAGTGGTTCGAGGAACACAGTGGCGAGTTCGAACTGATGTGTTAGTCCTCCAACTCACCAGATCTGAACCCGATAGAACACCCTTGGGATGATTGAACGTGGCGTAAGAGCTCATTACCCCCATCCCCGTAATTTATGGGAATTAAGTGACTTACGTGTGCAGATGAGGTGCCAGCTCGCTCCACCGACCTACCAAGACCTCATTGATTCAATGCTACGACGGGTCGCCGCTGTTGTCCGTACCAGATTTGGACATACCGGCTGTTAGCTAGGTAGTCATAATGTTCTGGCCGTTCAGTGAATTTGTTAATCTCGCACGTATCGTGTAACTAAAATTATGCTAATAACAGAAATGTGCGTGAAATCTTATGGGACTTAACTGCTAAGGTTTTCAGTCCCTAAGCTTACACACTACTTAACCTAAATTATCCTAAGGAAAAACATAGACACCCATGCCAGAGGGAGGACTCGGATCTCCGCCGGGACCAGCCGCACAGTCCATGAGTGCAGCGACTGAGACCGCTCGGCTAATCCCGCGCGGCATGCTAATAACAGCCCGCACGAAGACCGACGACTATTCTTCCACCTTTGCACCAGAGACTGGCATGGGAAGTAACCCTAATATAAAGGGTGTTCCGCAGTTGCTATTATGTAATTCTAGGAGCTATAGTTTTGATCAGGAACACATGATCGGAAATGTACCTTTTTGATTTAAAACAAGTTTGAAGATCGGATCACTTTAAAACCTCCCGCTTCACGGTAAGCGCACAACGGAGAAAATTAGCTCTGCCCTGTACGTTGCATGTGAGCTCATGGCATGGGCAATGATTTAAGTACTCGTCGTCTGGTTCTGTTCCACGTGACAAATGACTTCCCCTTCAGTGTCGAGAGAGCGGCGCGTCTGTGGAGACGGCAGTCAACACTCAAGGTTCTCGCCGCCGTTGTGCAGTCGGAAGAAGACAGTATGACGTCATAATTACAACAGGCACTAACAACGGCATCCTCTTCTCAGCTTTCGTGCTTATCGTGAAACGGGAGATTTCAAAGTGATTCAACCTTCAAACTTATGTTGTATCCAAACGGCACATTTCCTAACATGGGTTACTCCTCAAAACTTTATCTACCTAGTTCCTGTACAAACGTAGAAGCCTGTAGCAGGAAGTGTCAAACATTCTGTATATAACGAGTTGTTTCCTATACCAAACATTGACTGTCAAGTTTCCTATGACTACGCAGAGATTTTACAAAAAGTGCATGGTATAAATTTGACACTTAAAGCTATAGTATTAAAATAGCATATAGAACAATAAAAATAAATTTTAATCGGGTAATCAGTAATGAAGCTATAGTGTCCTCATCTTATGTCAGCTTCAGCATGGAAAGATGTTCCTTAATCTGTATAGATGCAATTAAAGTAACGCCCATTCTTCGTGACTTGCTGTACTTGTTTATTCAACTACGGAGGCCACAATTCCACGGAATACGATTCTGGAACAAATACTGTGCTCGAACATTATGAATTACACGAAGAAAACGATTTATTGACCAGTAGACAGCAAGGAATCAGAAAATATTTTTCTTTTGAGACACAAATAGCTGTTTGTTCTCTCGAAGTAATGAGTGCTATCGACAGGGGATGCCACAGTAATCCTATTTTTTTATTTCTGGAAGACTTTTGACACCGTTCCTCACAACTGTCTTCTAATCAAATTTCCTGCCTATGGAGCATCATCTCAGTTTTGCGAATGGATTAGCGAGCTCCTGTCAGAAAGCTTTCAGTTCGTAGTTATTGACGGAAAGCCATCGAGTAAAGCAGAAGTAATATCTTGCGTTCCACAAGGTGGTGTTCCTGATCTTTGTTGTTCCTGATCTACATAAAGGACGTAGGAGACAATCTCCGCAGTCCTCTTAGACTGTTTGAAGATGATGCTGCCACTTACCCTGTTGTAATGTCATCAGGTGATCAAAACCAATTGCAAAACGATTTAGACACGATATCTGTTTGGCGTGAAAAGAGGCACATCCACATGAGTAATAAAAGAAATCCGCTAAAATTCGGTCACACGATAAATCACACATATCTAAAGGCTGTAAATTCAGCTAAGTACTTAGGGATAACAGTAAGAATAAACTTAAATTGTAAAAATCACATAGATAATGTTGTGGGTAAAGGCAGCCAAAGACTGATATTTATTGGGAGAACACTTAGAAAATTAAACAGGTCCGCTAAAGAGACGCTTGTCCGCCCTCTTCTGGAGTACCGCTGTGCGGTGTGGGATCTGCATCAGATATGACTGACGGAGGACATCGAAAATGTTCAGAGGAGGACAGCTCGTTTTGTACTATCGCGAAATAGGTGAGAGAGTGCCACAGACATGATGCGTGAATTGGATTGGCAATCTTTAAAATTAAGGGATTTTTCGTTGCGGCAGCACCTTTTCGTGAAAATTCAGTCATCAACTTTCTCCTGTGACTGCGAAAATACTCTGCTGGTGCCCACGTATATAGGGAGGACTCGTCATCGTGATAAAATAAGAGAAATCAGAGCTCGCACAGAAAGACTGAAATGCTCGTTTTTCAAAAATGGTTCAAATGGCTCTGAGCACTATAGGACTCAACTTCTGATGTCATTAGTCCCCTAGAACTTAGAACTACTTAAACCTAACTAACCTAAGGACATCACACTCATCCATGCCCGAGGCAGGATTCGAACCTGCGACCGTAGCGGTCTCGCGGTTCCAGGCTGCAGTTCCTGAACCGCAGGGCCACTTCGGCCGTCGCTAGTTTTTCCCTCGCGCAGATGGTGAGTGAAACGGTAGAGAAATAGCCTGTAGGTGGTTCGATCAACCCTCTGCCAGGCACTTAATTGTTAATTGCAGTGTAATCATGTAAATGTATATGAGATATAACAGACGAACGTCCTTCGCTTTCCACCGTGCGGGTTTCTTATGTGACGTTCTTTTCGTGGGCCATATTTGCGTGTTGAGCCGTAAGGTCTACTTATTTACGTCTAAAAAGAGTAAGAAAACATAATACCCCGGAATGTCTACTGTGTTAGCAATTACTAAGTGTGTCTCACTAGCATTAAATAACTTTTAATAGTTTGGACAGCGCAACTGACGTTTGCAATTCCTTTAGAGAATGCCACGATCTACCGCAATGTTTAAATCATTACAAAGAAATTGCAGTTGCATTAAATTCTCGCACGTAATTTTACAATGTTTATTAAGAATCTTCCAACGTGTTTATGTTACATTTTAGATAAACTCTACAGAGAATAAACAAGATTGAGTTCGCAAATTTTGAAGTTTCCAGTATTCAACCAAAGTGATTTTTCCGTGGGTAGTATGGAATTCAACGCTTTCGAATATGAAATACGCCCGCTCCGACGAGATGGAATAATACCAGTGACAATACCAAATGGTTAAAATGGCTCTGAGCACTATGGGACTTAGCATCTGAGATCATCAGTCCCCTAGACTTAGAACTACTTAAACCTAACACACATCCATGCCCGAGGCAGGATTCGAACCTGCGACCGTAGCAGCACCGCGGTTCCGGACTGAAGCGCCTAGAGCCCCTCCGTCACAGCTGCCGGCCTCCCTTAGTAATTCACACCCAACACCATCTAGAGCCTTCCAAAGCAGCCAAAAAAATTCAAATGGTTCAAATGGCTCTGAGCACTATGGGACTCAACTGCTGTGGTCATCAGTCCCCTATAACTTAGAACTACTTAAACCTAACTAACCTAAGGGCATCACACACATCCATGCCCTAGACAGGATTCGAACCTGCGACCATAGCGGTCGCGCGGTTCCAGACTAAAGTGCCTAGAACCATTCGGCCACTTCGGCCGGCTAGCACTGACAACTGTAAGCAAACGCCACTGCTCTTAGTGCTCAGGTGAAGGCCGTCGGCCATTGCGTTGCCCGAGATGAGCGGTAATGCCTGAAATCTGGTACTTTCGGCACGCTCTTGACACTGTTGACCTCGGAATATTGAATTCCCTTACGATTTCCGAAATGGAATTTCTCATGTGTCTCCAACTGTCACGCCGCTCTCGAAGTATGCTAATTCCTGTAGTGCGGTCATAATGGCGTCGGAAACCTTTTCACATGTATCACCTGAGTTCCAATGACAGCTCCACTGCCCTTTCATACCTTTTATGTGCGATACTATCGCCATCTGTATATGTGCATCTCGCTATCCCATGACTTTAGTTAACTCAGTGTATCTCCGCGTGCTGAAGAAATGGGCGTTCACAATTTGTTGTGGTCAGAGTATTAAGTTACTTTTTATTGTGTAACATGCTCTTTCAATCATACAGTTTTATGTCATGGCTACTACAGTTTCACATGTAAATTTACATCATATTCTCCTTGTAAACTCTCTCTGTAAAATCTCTGTGGTGAAATGTTCACTTCGCCGACACTTGTAATCATTCTACCAGTTCAATTAAATAATTAGATTTCTTGCAGAGTTTGGACATTAACTTTAGTAATATTAGATTTCCTATTGTTGTAGTAAACATGAGAACGGAATTGGTTTTTAATAAATTTCAAGGTTCACATTAGCCTGTGTACTACATGCTGTATTGTGACCGCTTGTTACTCCGCCCACCGTGGTAAATGTTATCTTAACATGTGGTATAAAAATGTATCCCTCTGCTACATACATCATATCATTTGCACAGTATACAGTGTGATGCAGTGATGAAGTTACAAACTTGGTTCAAATCGCTCTGAGCACTATGGGACTTAAAATCTGTGGTCATCAGTCCCCTAGAACTTAGAACTACTTAAACCTAACCAACCTAAGGACATCACACACATCCATGCCCGAGGCAGGATTCGAACCTGCGACCGTAGCAGTCGCGCGGTTCCGGATTGAGCACCTGGAACCGCTAGACCACCGCGGCCGGCCGTTACAATCTCTCAGGGCTGCTGGAGAAGGGTAAATGTATCAATCCGAGGTAAAGGGTCCAGGTCGGGAATCGACCGACTCGAAAGTTACAACCGAAAATCTGTCTGATACCTCTGATAATGGAATACATGCATCGGTACTGTTGTTGCTAATATTATAGAGTATGAATCAAAAGAAGAAAAACGTGTCTAGTAAATATGGGATCTAAAATGCATATCATAAGAGCTACGATCTCTTGTTCATCTTCTCTTCTGTGAGACACACCTCTCCTCCTGCACAAGTGTCCTTCGCTCTTAAACTATGCATTGTAGATCCATGCTTACTGGACATTTTCAAAAACGGATACATCACAACGGCACAAATAGACAGTCGCTGCCAGATGCAGCAACGAAACGGAGACGTCGCGTAGGCACGCCCCCGAGTGTCTCCTTACGCCGCCGTTGCCGGGAAGTTATTTACTCGTATGTCCGAGAGCAGTGCCTCTTACAAGCAGACGGCACGAGCGTGGGGTCGGGGATTTGTCCGACATTTTGTATGGTGAAAGAGGACCCCTAACACCTCACGTGGTTAAAATATTATGACGCACTACCCGTAAAATCCCGGGAACAATCGATCCAAAGTTTCTTAGGTGCCGTATGAGTATAAAATGTTAGTCCACTACCGAGCCGCCGTCTGGCCTAGACCTTTTGAACTTGGACTCCTACGCCAGAGGTCTCGGGTTCCATTCCTCCTCCAGCACTTTTTTTTCTATTTCATTTTCTTTTGTCATTCCACCAATTATTCAGAAAGTTTCCCAAACCTACTTATCTTTAACAAATTAGTTACATTATTGAATAAAAATTGTTTTCTTTTCATGGCGGTGGGTTTTCCATTTTTCATTGTAAAGTATATAAGGAGAATCATACGGTTTTTAATCAGAATAACAAATTCGACTGGGAAACATTCAATTTTTATACATATAATAATTATAAACAAGCACAGCAGTGGTAATTGTCGTAAAAACAAACAAAGCAATATTTTTTGCGACATCTTGCGCAACATATAAAAGCGGTTTTTTTACAATCACAGGGCGTTTGCAATAAATCTGTACGAAAATATGCCCCATTAACATTTACGAAAATGTTTTGAGTTTCTGATAATTTTGAGGCAAACCAGGCATATTGAATCATGTCTCGGAATATTGGTGACGATAACTGATGGTGAATTATAGAATGAATTTTTATACAGTCATCCAGGGAATTAATTTCACGATTATCCTGTAACAATGCGCTGCAATTTTGCAAGCGACAGAGGAAAAAGAAAAGTGCCGGAGGAGGAGGAATCGAACCCGAGACCTCTGGCGTCAGGGTCCGACCGCTAACCATGCAGGCCAGACGGCAGCTTGGCAATGGAATAACATTTTATACTAACAAGGCACCTAAGACACTTTGGATCGATTTTTCTCGGGATTTTACGAGTGGTGCGTCCTAATATACACTCCTGGAAATTGAAATAAGAACACCGTGAATTCATTGTCCAAGGAAGGGGAAACTTTATTGACACATTCCTGGGGTCAGATACATCACATGATCACACTGACAGAACCACAGGCACATAGACACAGGCAACAGAGCATGCACAATGTCGCCACTAGTACAGTGTATATCCACCTTTCGCAGCAATGCAGGCTCCTATTCTCCCATGGAGACGATCGTAGAGATGCTGGATGTAGTCCTGTGGAACGGCTTGCCATGCCATTTCCACCTGGCGCCTCAGTTGGACCAGCGTTCGTGCTGGACGTGCAGACCGCGTGAGACGACGCTTCATTCAGTCCCAAACATGCTCAATGGGGGACAGATCTGGAGATCTTGCTGGACAGGGTAGTTGACTTACACCTTCTAGAGCACGTTGGGTGGCACGGGATACATGCGGACGTGCATTGTCCTGTTGGAACAGCAAGTTCCCTTGCCGGTCTAGGAATGGTAGAACGATGGGTTCGATGACGGTTTGGATGTACCGTGCACTATTCAGTGTCCCCTCGACGATCACCAGAGGTGTACGGCCAGTGTAGGAGATCGCTCCCCACACCATGATGACGGGTGTTCTCCCTGTGTGCCTCGGTCGTATGCAGTCCTGACTGTGGCGCTCACCTGCACGGCGCCAAACACGCATAGGACCATCATTGGCACCAAGGCAGAAGCGACTCTCATCGCTGAAGACGACACGTCTCCATTCGTCCCTCCATTCACGCCTGTCGCGACACCACTGGAGGCGGGCTGCACATTGTTGGGGCGTGAGCGGAAGACGGCCTAACGGTGTGTGGGACTGTAGCCCAGCTTCATGGAGACGGTTGCGAATGGTCCTCGCCGATACCCCAGGAGCAACAGTGTCCCTAATTTGCTGGGAAGTGGCGGTGCGGTCCCCTACGGCACTGCGTAGGATCCTACGGTCTTGGCGTGCATCCGTGCGTCGCTGCAGTCCGGTCCCAGGTCGACGGGCACGTGCACCTTCCGCCGACCACTGGCGACAACATCGATGTACTGTGGAGACCTCACGCCCCACGTGTTGAGCAATTCGGCGGTACGTCCACCCGGCCTCCCGCATGCCCACTATACGCCCTCGCTCAAAGTCCGTCAACTGCACATACGGTTCACGTCCACGCTGTTGCGGAATGCTACCAGTGTTAAAGACTGCGATGGAGCTCCGTATTCCACGGCAAACTGGCTGACACTGACGGCGGCGGTGCACAAATGCTGCGCAGCTAGCGCCATTCGACGGCCAACACCGCGGTTCCTGGTGTGTCCGCTGTGCCGTGCGTGTGATCATTGCTTGTACAGCCCTTTCGCAGTGTCCGGAGCAAGTATGGTGGGTCTGACACACCGGTGTCAATGTGTTCTTTTTTCAATTTCCAGGAGTGTATATTAACCACGTGAGGTGTTAGGTGTCCTCTTTCACCACACAAAATTTCGGACAAATCTCGGACCCCATGGTCGTGCCGTCTCCTTGTTATCCCTGTCCCAGCCCACACTCTATGTAATCGGCGACCACTCGTAATCATTACTCACGACGACGGTATCGTCTTCAGACAGATCCGACTGTGTGCGAATAGAACAGATATTCTGAACTTTAAAGACAATTGTACTCTGAGGTGAAACGTTCATTCTACAATTAAAGAAGTGTTAAATTTTATATGTGTCAACGACAGTAGGAAATATATATCATATGTGTGGCCAGTGATTATTTACAAAGTTAAGTATTTATTATGCTCAAGTTTTAATAAATTACTAATAATTTGCGTGTGTTTTGTAGTATTGCTAGACCTCTTCCTGAAGTATTTGAATTGCTGCAATACACCACACTACCTCCTCCAAAAATATCGAAACTAAAGAGTTCACAGTAGAAGTTCAAAACTGGCTCTGAGCACTATGGGATTTAACTTCTGAGGTCATCAGTCCCCTAAAACTTGGAACTATTTAAACCTAACTAACCTAAGGACATCACACACACCCATGCCCGAGGCAGGATTCGAACCTGCGACCGTAGCTGTCGCGCGGTTCCAGACTGTAGCGTCTAGAACCGCTCGACCACACCGGTCGGCTACAGTAGAAGTGATGTATTTCACAGTATCGAAGATAAACAAGTGCTCATGCTTCTAATGTACGCATTAGAGTACATGTTTAATAGACTTTTTTATTGTTTCGGTCTATACTACCAACTCTGAAAGTTGCCCATCCTCCAATGTTAGCAATAACAGTATCGGTACATATATTCCGCTGTCAGAGGTATCAGAACGATTTTCGCTTTTAACTTTCGACTCTGTCGTTTCTGGACTAGGATCTCTTATCTCGAATTGATACATCCCTGGAGCTTTGTAAATGTGATGATGATGTAGAGTAGATGATTTATATCCCCGCCTACCATCCACATTTTTGGTTTTTCCGTGGCTTTCTTAAATCCCTTCAGAAAGATACAGAGTTAATTACTTTGATGACGTAACTATCAGTTCCTAACCCATCCATCACCAGCTCAATTCGTGCTCCTCCTGCTATGTCCTCAGTGCCACTGGGAAATGAAACTCCACACTTCTTATTTTCCTGGGCTGTTGATAGAAAGATGATGTGGACTTACTGTTATGCAAGGTCTGCATGATTCTGAATGCTTGAGGGAGGACACAAGACATTCCATTTCATACAGTGCTATAAGATCCACAATATAATGTTATCAGCAATGCTTTATTTAACTGCGTGTAGTGCAACATTGATTAGAGCGCTTGACTAGTTTTTGGAGTTCGAAGTCTCATGGGCCATTCTGATTTAGGCTTTCCACGGTTTCATAAATCTCTTGGTACCTTCGAAAAGCTTCGTTCGATTCCCTTTTCAATCCGTGTTCAGTCCGAATGAATTTTGCTTCTCTGTCGTCCTCGATATTGACATTAAAGCGAAACTTACCTTCCTTCATTTGTTAGTGCTTCACTACCACATTATACCCAGACTGGACAAGAAAATGATACCAAGAAAATGTAATGGCCGACAGTTAGTCTTAAATGTACGGGCCTCGCAGGAAATTCCAACATCTGGATGCAGTGCAGAAATTACCAGTCGTATGTCTGGCGGGGATTAAACAATTCACTAACTTCAAAGGGCAGTGAAGGAAAATATTTTGGCCAGTATATCTGTTCAGAGCACAGCACCTGCGGAAATTGCCTCAGGTCTCTGTTTGCACTGGAAAACTGTGGTTGAACAGATGCATCACGGGGCCGGTTGTTTGAAACTGGTGGACGGATTCAGACAGCGGAAAAAATATAGCAAGAACAGCACACAGGCTGTTCTGAAGGTGCTTTGTACGTATGCCAGGTCCTTTCTCGTTGTGTGTATTTGGCTTAGTGAACTTTCCTGCAAGTCAGTTTATGGTGACTATTATGAAAACCTTCTTCGAGGTCATCTGATTGTTACAGCACATATTCGAAAAGCTCGACCATATTTTTACGGTAACCAACTCCCTCTGATCACATGGAATGGAGCACTACTCTTAATGAACATTCAAACGATAGCTTGGAGTCCAGTTTTGCCTCGTGTCATATATATAGATCATCAGAAGGTAGAGAGCCCATTGTTTACCATAAGGTAGGAAAGTTCTGTGGACAGTTATTGGCCGGCCGCGGTGGCCGTGCGGTTCTGGCGCTGCAGTCCGGAACCGCGGGGCTGCTACGGTCGCAGGTTCGAATCCTGCCTCGGACATGGGTGTGTGTGATGTCCTTAGGTTAGTTAGGTTTAAGTAGTTCTAAGTTCTAGGGGACTTATGACCTAAGATGTTGAGTCCCATAGTGCTCAGAGCCATTTGAACCATTTTTTTGACAGTTATTGTTTTTGTCGTTGTTGTTGTTGTGGTCTTCAGTCCTGAGACTGGTTTGATGCAGCTCTCCATGCTACTCTATCCTGTGCAAGCTTCTTCATCTCCCAGTACCTACTGCAGCCTACATCCTTCTGAATCTGCTTAGTGTATTCATCTCTTGGTCTCCCTCTACGATTTTTACCCTCCACGCTGCCATCCAATACTAAATTGGTGATCCCTTGATGCCTCAGAACATGTCCTACCAACCGATGCCTTCTTCTAGTCAAATTGTGCCACAAACTTCTCTTCTCGCCAATCCTCTTCAGCACCTCCTCATTAATTATATGATCTACCCATCTAATCTTCAGCATTCTTCTGTAGCATCACATTTCGAAAGCTTCTATTCTCTTCTTGTCCAAACTATTTATCGTCCGTGTTTCACTTCCAGGACACCTATTATAACAGCTTTATTTGTCCCAGTCTCAGTCCTGGGACTTTTTGTGGAACATAATGTGAAATTTACCATTGAGAATGCTTTTTACATGTAAGATCGAAAACTAGAAACGTGGCTGATAGTTATAATTCCTATTTAACCCGCACGTCTCCTTATAATTGGCTTGGTGAGAAAGTTATCAGATGGAAGAAAGGTACGAGCATACCACCTCCACCAGGACAACGCTTAGTACATCATCATGCTGTTGAAAGCAACTCCCAAATCTATGAGCACCTTGTTTCGTATAACTGGCTGTCAAACCAATACAACACCTTGCAGATCCTCTTCCTCCCAAAAAGAGCGAAGGTAGTGTTCATCGTCCCGGTCGATGTCTATGCAACTAGAGAAGGAGAACAAGTTATTTTGGGGAAGATTTAGGCAGAATATTCGCAGTGATCTTACCTAAATGTTGTGTACATAGTTCCGCATAGTCAGCGCGTACACAACTTTCCCACTAGAGCGCGCCCCGCTAAGCACAACAGCGCAGGCGCAGCGCCCGTCTGTCTCCGCACTACGAGATTGCGCTGCCTAAGAGACGGACCAAATTCTGCAGCCAGCCACAGTGGCCATGCGGTTCTAGGCTCTGCAGTCTGGAACTGCAGGACTCCTATGGTCACAGGTTCGAATCCTGCCTCGGGCATGGATCTGTGTGATGTCCTTAGGTTAGTTAGGTTTAAGTAGTTCTAAGTTCTAGGGGACTGATGACCTAAGATGTTAACTCCCATAGTGCTCAGAGCAATTTTGAACCAAATTCTGCTTCCGCCGATCCGCGTATTAATATATAACGCAGCCAATGAGATTGCTGCTAACGTAGAACCTTTTCTCCTCGCGGATCAAACTCGCGCAGTGATACCTGAAGCCGCGAGGTATTAAAACGAGTGTATAGACCTCCGATTAGTCAGTCTGCATTAGTCTGCATTTGTCTGTAGTCAATTTTCAGTCTGCGCCTAATAAGATTACCATATTCTGGTACATATCCATGAAGATACATGTATAGACACTTTGTCGAGTATCAGAGATATTTGATAATAATATTAACGTACCAAGACCAAAGGAACTTCAGATTGTCAATGGTAAATAGCATCCAGAAACAAGTTGAGTAACTTTCTTGCTTTTTATTATTTTAATAAATGTGTGTGAAACTTAATCAAGTTCTGTTTAAAGTTGGTCACCATCAATCTGCTACTCTAAGCGTGCAAGGGGCATTTCTATCGTCTGACCTAACGGCAGAAGATAAAAGTGCCACAGTAAGACCATGAGACATATTGCTGACACTCGCCTACTTCGTTAGAGCGACAAGTCAAATAACCTGATGGTGTGTGTGCTGAGGTCTTACAGTACGCACACCACACTAAAGAAACATCCCGTAAGTTGCCATAAGTGATTCAGGGACGCCGGAAAAACTGTAGTTCACATGGGCCGGTTGAAAACTTCAAGTCCGCTCTTTCGAAATAGGAGCCCGAGGGTCTCACCAACTACATGGTCACTAGAAGTACTGATGATGTTCTGTCATTTATTATGTGCTGTACTGTGAATTTTGTACTTCAAGTATTGGTCACAGTCACCGTAAGGTAACTTGATTGCAAGAAACTCTGCTGTAGTTTATTTCTTCGGCTGTGGCAGCTCTACTCAGTGGATGAATGAGTGACCTCTAGAGAGCTCTACGGCGCCGGTATGATGACTCGCCTGGTGCAGAGGAATGCACGGCTGTCAGAGCGGAGGGATTTTTGCAGCATTTTGTGGGCCGCGCTGCGCCAGCGCAGACCTCACGGGCCCGCAGGGCCCAGTCTAGAAATGAAACGATCACACGATATTTGCAGAGCTGCACTGATCCTTACGAAATTGAGTGCCGCAGACGATTCATGGGAGAGAACGAGAAAACGTGGGACAGAGAAGCAGGGAACAGGCAGAATAACGGGGCCACGGTTTTCGGCTGGCACTCCTTCTGCCGCCACACTTGTTGCATTTACCCATCGACCGACAAGGGCACACACATCCCAACAGAGCCGCGCTACACTTTGCCGAGCATTTTCCTCGCTAACCTTTGCGATGTGTTGAAAGGAAGTATCACAAGATTATTGAAGTTGTAACAGTAATTTCAAAAATTATTTACACTGGTGTCCAAAATTAAAGCAACAAGCCGCTAATTCACGATATAATCATACAAACTGTAACAGATTTCCGTATGATCATGTCATGCACGAAAGATGGCATTTAGGTCTAACATTCTGTGTGGTGTCTGTCTGTTATAAGTCGAGTCTCCCTACTAATTTCGCGCAACGACGCTCTGAGCGTGTTTCTTAGGGAATTGATTAGGCTGAACCTGGGACCTGTTGCTGGTAAGGAGACGTCAGACCACACATGACATGTAGAATTCAGAAAGGTTCGGTGAGACTAGCGATGATATAATCAAATACTTAATGATTTCAGCGTCAGCTCCACTGCACTCTCTGTAAAAGAATCTTAATACTAACTAAATTTAGTGGAAAGGGGTTCAAGGCTTTCCTATTTTTAGTTAGCTGGTAAAATAACGCCGAAAATGCAGTTAAGTTTACCATAGGAAATTTTATTATACTCACAAAACATTGTTTATAAATTGCACTATTGATAAAGGAAATATTTTAATACAGGATGATAAAAACCAACTGCGTTCAACAAAAATGTGAACGAATATTCCCTGAATGGGTTTCCAAGTACTACAATGGATCGAACGATGACTTATGCCATAACACATCTATAATCTAGGTTTAAGTTAAGTTTCATAAAAGAGAAAACTATCAAAATGGTCTACAGTGACCCTCAATTATCCTTAATTACTTATTTAACTTGTCGTAAATTACAGTGGCTGATGTGGATTCTCAATAATTAGCACAGAAAAATCATCGCTTTTTAGATTTTAACTTCAAGTAGCAAATGTGAACACCGTAAGATTTAATTGACGATCGACACTAGTATTACGTAAAAAGGATATGTAACAGATGAGACTTCTGCAGTTCTGAGTGAAGGCTTATGCGCTCTCATGCGGCACCGCTTGCGTTCATTACCTTGTCGGTGCTTAGGCAGCGTCAGGGAGCGGCGGGCAGAACAGCTCCACACACCTCGCCGTCTCAGAAGCAACTCTCTCTAACCTCTCCTTACTACAATTTACTGAAGTGGGTTTAAGAAAAAGGTATCTGGCTGCGTTTTCAACTGACCATTCAGGGTCTCAATGTTAACCTTAAGCTCCGCTACAAAAATTCTGTCTATCCAATGAGAAACGTTATTCTTTTCGTGGTGGGGCAATGTTTTTCATGTTTGCTACGTAACAGAGACGCGTATAGTCTCACACTAAAACTTGCAGCTGGTGTGGCCCTTTTAGTGTTATCGTAAGATCTATACTGTTCTTCTGGAGGGCTCTATATTTTAACATGGGCTGGGGGGTGGTCCTGACGGTCGGCTTGAAACGTGGGGCCTCCTAGCCTACACGACTCTGCTCTCGGCTTGTGTTCTAGTTTCTTCCCTAGGAACTGCGTCTCTTTCACGGTGGGAAGGTATGACATGAATTTAGGCGTTGTTGTGCTAGTCTGTGGTATTACATTTGCTCACTCGTAGATTTTATTACTTTGGTTAATTTAATGTGAGGATTTATTCGTAGCTATGTGACATACTGCCGGATTTGCTATCATGTCAGGGTTTTAATGGAAGGTGTTGGATTTGCCTGACACCTTACATAGGTCAAGAACGGAAAACCACGCCAACGAAGACGTCAGGGCACATATCATACGGAGTAGTGTTTGCCGGGTAGCCTCATATCCACAACTGTTGTGTACACAGTCACAAGCAGTACACCATGACACAGAGAAAACGCCTACCAGACTCTCTGCGGTGCGGGGCCATGGAAGAATGTGAGCAGGACAGTCGCAAACTTATGTGGCTCGATGGTTTAACGTGAATCGTTCTGTTTTTTTTTTTTTTCTCTTTTATAGAAACCGAAACTGTATCACGAAGACCAGGACAGTGGCTGCAAAATTTCCGTTTTAGGACACCAGTGTATTTACTCAGACACGTCCGTGTAAGACACTGTGATCGAGCATATAAGCTGCACAATGGACCAATATTGTTTTCATTAAATATATTCGCAGTTGTGAGCATGAATAACCATCAGCTGTAAAATGAACTCATTTTGTTCTACTTTGTTCGTTGAATTTGTTCGGAGGAGACGTCCAATGACACCTAGTTCAGGTTCTCCCCGGACGTTAGGAAGACGGGAGAGACGGGGAGAGACAGAGATAAATACATTGTGTGTGTGTGTGTGTGTGTGTGTGTGTGTGTGTGTGTGTGTGTGTAAGAGAGAGAGAGAGAGAGAGAGAGAGAGAGAGAGAGAGAGAGAGAGAGAGAGAGAGAGATGCTTTGGATTTGTACAGTACAGTGCAGCGCGCCGGGGCGAGGCGAGGTGAGACGTCAGCGGTGACCGGTCATGATCGGTTATCCGCGTGTCCGGAATCCGGACATGAGACATGGGGCGAGTACGTGACTGAGCCGAGTCGTATGGGGCCGGACACGAGTGACTCGATCCCCCCGTCAACAGGCGAGCTGTGACCGGTCAAACATTGAACTCTAATATATAGGGTGTTACAAAAAGGTACGCCCAAACTTTCAGGAAACATTCCTCACACACAAAGAAAGAAGATATGTTATGTGGACATGTGTCAGGAAACGCTTACTTTCCATGTTAGAGCTCATTTTATTACTTCTCTTCAAATCACATTAATCATGGAATGGAAACACACAGCAACAGAACGTACCAGCGTGACTTCAAACACTTTGTTACAGGGAATGTTCAAAATATCCTCCGTTAGCCAGGATACATGCATCCACCCTCCGTCGCATGGAATCCCTGATGCGCTGATGCAGCCCTGGAGAATGGCGTATTGTATCACAGCCGTCCACAATACGAGCACGAAGGGTCTACATTTGGTACCGGGGTTGCGTAGACAAGAGCTTTCAAATGCCCCATAAATGAAAGTCAAGAGGGTTGAAGTCAAGAGAGTGTGGAGGCCATAGAATTGATCCGCCTCTACCAATCCATCGTTGACCGAATCTGTTGTTGAGAAGCGTACAAACATTTCGACTGAAATGTGCAGGAGCTCCATCGTGCATGAACCACATGTTGTGTCGTACTTGTAAAGGCACATGTTCTAGCAGCACAGGTGGAGTATCCCGTATGAAACCATGATAACGTGCTCCGTTGAGCGTAGGTTGACGAAACTAAAATGAGCTCTAACATGTAAATTAAGCGTTTCCGGACACATGTCCATATAACACATTTTCTTTATTAGTGTGTGAGGAATGTTTCCTGGAAATTTGGCCGCACCTTTTTGTAACACCCTGTACATAGTGGATGTACGGGTACAAGATGTAGATACATAGTTGGCGACATAATGGACGTTCGTTCGGATCTGGCCGTGAGTCGTGCTCGGTTAGCCAAATCGTAAGGCAACAGCTCGCGACAAACGGGAAATCCGTGTTCGAGATCTCCTCCGGCACGAATTTTCTTTCCCAACTGCGAATACATTTACTGTGCTTCATACTGTGCAGTACCTGTTGATTCGGACGTGCATGCTTCTCCGAAGAAACATTGCATCGTTATTCGGAATAACACAGGCACTGCAATATAATATTGTTTTCCCTCAGTACCATTAGTGGGTTTACAACATGATGTGCCGTGGAGCGAAATCAGTCGGAGTAGGGTGGTAGTGCACTATTTGGAAGCGCAACTCTTGTGTTTTGTGTTAACAGCGTCTGATATGATGCATCGAGAGCTAGTTTGCACTTTAATCTCGGTCGTTTCTGCTTTAACTCACTATGGAATCGATTCAGCAACATAACGTAACAACAGCTTACATATGATTTTAGTTTTTGAATGGGAAAGCTCAGGGCTGGTGTTAGAATGTATTCCAATAATTTTTTACACGAAGCTTTTAGACCTTTTTTATATCAAATGATGTATAGCTTAGCACCATTATTATAGATCCACCGCATATTTTCCTTATGTTCAGGTATCGCGAATGTCATTGATTCGATATTATTTCCTGTTATGCACATTGTAAAAATTTACCCCATGATAGAGAACGTTGTTTTAGTGGAGGGAAGGTAAGTTGTTACACATTGTGTAGCCTACTAGACATTGATCAAGAATATTATAATTTTGTATTATTTACTTTGGTTTTTCTCTTACATATAATTTGTCATCAACATTATAGAAAAGATTACTGGTAATCTGACATTTTCACGAGTCCATATTCTGACATAAAGAATGGCTCTGAGCACTTTGGGACTTAACAAATGGTTCAAATGGCTCTGAGCACTATGGGACTTAACATCTGTGGTCATCAGTCCCCTAGAACTTAGAACTACTTAAACCTAACTAACCTAAGGACACCACACACATCCATGCCCGAGGCTGTATTCGAACCTGCGACCGTAGCAGTCACGCGGTTCCGGACTGCGCGCCTAGAACCGCTAAACCACCGCGGCCGGCTGGGACTTAACATCTGAGGTCATCAGTCCCCTAGAACTTAGAACTACTTAAACTTAACTAACATGAGGACAACACATGCATCCATGCCCGAAGCAGGATTCGAACCTGCAACCGTAGCGGTCGCGCGGTTCCAGACTGAAATGCCTAGAACCTCTCGGCCACTCCGGCCGGCCATATTCTGAAACACTAACTACAATTTCAGTATAAGAGCTGCAGTTCTTGTAAATGTAATGTTTACCAAAATTTGCACAATAGTCATGAGCCCAATACAGTGAAATCACTATGTTGGTTGCACTGATTTGGAACAGGGCACAGCACATTGAATACAAACCAGTCGTCTTTTTCGTCAGGTTATCCCTCACGTCTCAAATTTTTCTCTCTGTTTCGTGCTCATTTTCTCCCTTGTACTAGGAGATAACTATATTTTCACTGCAACATCATGAAATTTATTCCATTTTTATTAACAGCTTTCCTCAGTGAAGACCCAGTCATTACTTCTTTTGCCACTTTGCTACATTTTCCTTTTGGCACAGTGCCACTGTTTATCCTCTTTTTTGTAATGTCTCATATTCCCTTCATAAGGAAAGTTCATAACGAGAAATTGCATGCGACACGTTCAGGCTTTAATACGGCGACCACTGGCCCCAGCCCAGAAAGCAGTAGAAATCGGCACATTGATGCCATTTTGCTTAACTTCTGGATGGCATTCCATACATTTCCTCTCTGCCGCCTGCTGGCCAAATTCGAGTATACAGAATATCAGTCTAACTGTGTGATTGGATTGAAGAGTTTCTAGCAAACTGAACACAGCATCTCATTTTGAATGGAGAAAAGTTTTCAGACGTAAAAGTAATTACGGGCGCGCCTCAAGGGAGTGTGTAGAACCATTGCTTTCCACAGTGCATATAAATGACTTATTAGATAACGCCGAAAATTCCATGAGGCTTTTCGCGGATGATGCTTTTGCATACAGAGAAGTCGCAAAGTTAGAAAATTGTAACGAAATGGACGAAGACCCGCAGGGAATCGACGCTTTGTGCAGGGAGTAGCATGTGACCCTCAGCATAGAGAAACGTAACGTATTACGTAAACATAGACATAAAAACCAGTTTTTGCACTAGTACACGATTGCAGAACAATCACTGGAAACAGTTGCATCCGTAAAACATCTACGAGTATGTGTGTGGAGCGATTTAAAATGCAAAAACCACATAAAATTAATTGCAGGTTAGGCAGATACCCGACTAAGATTGATTGGGAGAATCCTCAGGAAACGTAGGCCATCAACAAAGGAAGTAGCTCACAAAAACGTCAGTCTGGGATCAGTAGAAGATAGAATTGACAGAGGAAATACAGAAGGTGCAAAGAAGAGCAGCACGTTTCATCAGAGGTTCGTCAAACATGATGGAAAAGCCTCACTAAGATGCTCGGTCAGCTCTAGCGGCAAACGCTGCAGGCGTTCTGCATCACGGTGTGGGCTGTTGTTAGAAGAGTCAACCAGTACATTGCTTCCTCCTACGTATATCTCGCGGAAAGACTGTGAATATAAAATTAGAGAGATTGGAGCCTACATGGAGGCTCACCAGCAATCGTTGTTCCGGTGAATGATACGAGAATGGAACAGGGACAAGGGAAGGGTCAGTGGTACTCAAAGTATGCACCGCCACACACCATAAGGTGGCTTGCGGAGTATACATGTAGATGTAGAAATGTAACAAATTGCAGCATACATCGCATTCAGAGGAGTAAAAATTGCAAAAAGACGGGAAAACATCACTTTGCAGGCTGGAGTGGCCGAGCAGTTCTAGGCGCTACAGTCTGGAGCCGCGCGACCGCTGCGGTCGCAGGTTCGAGTCCTGCCTTGGGCATGGATGTGTATGATGTCCTTAGGTTAGTTAGGTTTAAGTAGTTCTAAGTTCTAGGGGACGGATGACCACAGAAGTTAAGTCCCATAGTGCTCAGAGCCATTTGAACCAAAGCATCATTTTCTCTCGCAATCTCTCCACTACCGACAGCCCGACCTCCAGCAATCGGCATAATTCAAAATTCACGTGTAACAAATTGCCCCGTGTAACAGCTAGCCTAGATCCCCCTCTCAAAAAACAATCGTCATCACTTTCTCCACTGAAAAGATTGTTTACAACCTTTATGGGTACATTCTTGCCCTCGACAACCTACCCTTTCGACTACATTTTGGTATCCAGGCTGCAATGGTGTATTCTCGTTTGGTCTACAGTCACATAATCACTCCAGAGTTCCTCCATATTGTGCCTCAATATATGAGAATACTTTGGGCATGTGTTGTTGCTCGGGCAGTCATCGAGCATTCAGTTTCTGCAAATGCAAAAAAGTAACTCAGAATATTTGGTACATGCCTGTAAGAGATGTTTGTTACTCTCTCAATAATCTCACGAGTCATTTTGTATCATGACACCCTGCGTTTTGTCGAGAGAAAGCTTTGCCCACGACGTGGCAAATCTGTTGTGCTACTGCGATCACGTTTTAATTTGTTTATCCAGTATTAAACGGTTATTAGTGCTGATGCAGAATCGTATGTACCTCCTAACTCAGTTTCCATCTGAGCTGCAGTTCGTCTTCCAGTGAAACTTCGTCGGTGCTACATGATAAATGACTTCTTAATTACCATGAAACGTGCTACAACGATCATTTAGCTACCAATAAACAACTGCAATGTTCCACGTTTGAACCAAATCGTTTCAATAAATACGATTACACACAGCTTATCGAAATTTCCCAGCCCTTTAGATGAAGCCATCCTCTTAAAACGTAGAATAAGAGGGATAAGTTGTTGCAAGGGGAGACGAAAATCAAGGACATTTCAGCCCTATTGAACAGGAAATAAGAATTCGCTGTGGGCTATTACTCATGATAAGTTATCGAACGAAAATGCAAGTATAAATGGATAAACAGTTTCCAACTAGTGACAATTGCAACTCAGATCAACCTCACTGGTTACGATACTGCAAAGACGAGAGACAGGCGGAAGGAAAATTTCGAGATTTCCCTTTAGTTACTTTAGCTACCGGAAAAAGTGATATTTCGAAATCATTCTAAGCCTCTGGTTGCTAGATCCACTTTTACCAAATAATTGTTCAATCAAGTTAATAAATTACACAACATAAATGCATCTGAATGATAAGAAAATGGGAAACAAGAATTAAGAGCAGCAACAATGAGAAATAAATCGCTTCCAGTATACAGGAATGAAACAAAATACATTATGGGGGAAGACAGGCAGTTTTGGAGTTAGAACTTGCCTTCATAGTGACAGAAAGTAATAAATGATGGAACACTTGCTCAGCTGAAAAAGTACAGAACGAAAGAATGTCACTGTCTCATCTAAACTGTTCCAGCCTTTGCCTTAAGTTCCCTCGGGCAATCTTTATGGAATAGGTGTCGATCCTAGGAAAAAAGAAGATAAAGCAACAAAGATATAATAAGCAAGTGAACGAAACATAAAACTCTTTAAAAAACAGAAAAGCGCTTTGTAATATTAACAACCAGTAAGTGCAGTTCACAAAATTTGTTTTCAGGACCCAGAAATCGGGGGAGAAGTGATGGTTTCGAGAAATGAGAAGATAGAATATATCGTCTAGAACGTTGTTTAGTACGGAAACAAGCATACATTTAAAATCATGTACTTAAATAACTTTACAAAAAGTCTTGATAGTAAGCATAAAACGAGTATATCCGAAGAGAGAAAACAGTGAGAGGAGACTGACATTCCTACAGGAGATAGCAGTTGAAGGGAAAGCTAAGCCCCAAGTACAAAAATCTGTTTTCTGAAAGACAGAAAATGTGGATCGCCTTAGAAGTACTCCAAGACATTTGTTGTCAACGAGAAGAATAAACAAAAAGGAACAAAGAGAGGAAAAAAGTTATTAGTCCCATAATGCGTGTGTACTTAACGCTAAGAGGAATCTACAGGAGGCCTATTACCAAGCTCTTTTTCGTCTTAGATTTCTCACGGTTTCCTCACTTATGTCTAACTCACAAACACTTCCTCTACAAAGCATTCTCAGAAACAAGCATCAAAATGCCATTGCTAATTATTTGAGAGCCACCCCGTAGCTACAAACTTTTGGAAAGTGTGTTGTTCCTACAGAATATACCAACAGATCTTTTTTCTCCCTCTAAGTGAGACATGAGTGGATACAAAATTAATATACTTGCTTCAAGGGTCCTGTAGTATTTTGGAAGTAGCACAATTTTCCGTCTGAAGTCTTATTAAATTTATTAATATGTCATTTCTGTATACAAAGAATCGCTCAGTCGTAAAGCTGCTGAAAGATAAAACTTTCAAAACCACTTTGGCCGGCCTCTGTGGTTTCAACGGTGGCACGATGTGGTATCATAGAGCACAGATTACCAGTTCGATTCACGCCTCGTCGTGTTTGTGGGTTTGAAATAAGCCATTACTATATACATTATGCATAGCTAAGGCATATGAAAAGAAACTGCTGAAATAAAGAGCACGTATGCAAATTTTTGGGTCGATTCCACGAACCAAAACAAGAAAAAGAAGTTCACATAAATCTGTCTCCAGAAATTCGACTTTCTTAATCATTATTGATACAACATTTACGAAGTTCTCAAATCATCAATGGGTAAGAAATGTTCGAAATGTCCTCTTCTTGCTTCTGCAAATATCCATCCGTTTTTAATGGTGTCACACAGAGCATCTCTAATAATGTGAGTGAAAGTTTCTGGAAGCCCATTATGCACCAGCCACAGGTAGTCTCATATGTGCAGAAGCACGATCTGTAGCAAATCTGGCAAATTATACTAAGTTATGTCATTACATACAGTATCTGTAAAATGTTCTAGGTAGGAATAACTACCCATCACATTCACCTAAAATTCCAGTCCACACGTCTATCTGCATCTGAATTTACCGTAATGATTGTCATCAGCCCACAAATGTCGGTTGTGCAAATTTTGTATTCCTTCTTTTCCAAATGTTGCCTCATCTGCAAACAGGGCTGTAGACATAAACAAGAGATACGTAGTTTGGGGAACAAATAATCCGTAAGGGCACTTCAGTGTTCAGTTCTTGGTAGGCGAAAGGCCTTATAATGCGGATCTGCCTACTTCTCAGCCATAAGCGTCTCTTTGGATTCACTGATACAATTTAAAGCTAACATAACACGAATAAATTTTCCCGTAAGCTATCGTACATGGTAGCTAGATTTAAAAATTTGACATTTCTATCACAGCTCACAGTTCGTGAGAAATTTCAGATTATTTTTTTACTGTTCAAAGCACCATAAGTCCGTTACTTCACATTGTGTTTGATTTATTAGCACTAGTATCGAGAGTACGTTTACATCATTCATTAGTTTCAAAACTCATCTTTTTCGCAAGCAATTCCGTTTTTTTCATTTGTAGACAATAACTGTTACCGCCTTGACTTCAAAACGTGCGCCCGAGATACGCAGCTTACAGCTGGCAGTCACGGAGAGCTACTGCACTGCCATCTGTTGTGGAAAGCTGGAAGCTCCGAGTACGGAGAGCCGACCAGAGAGTGCGCGGAGTTCAGCTCGTTCTCCGCGGGAGCTTCGCACTTCAATATTAACTTTTCTTTGTAGTTCGCATAACTCTACTCAGATAACTTCCATAAAACACTTTCATTACTACGATAAAACTACTTGGAAAGTTACGAATAATATGAAAGGAAGAATAATTCAATTACCATCACCAGGAGGAATGGCAAAGTGTCGCCTCCAGTCAGTCCTATCGCTTCACGAACATGTATTGTAAGTTTTAACCTTATAAGCCCACACATTATCGAAATTTAAAGTTATTTTAAAAACCTGCTTGAACAAAGTAGGAATATCATTGCACTGCTAACATAGCCCACCATCCTGATCCTTTTCCGTATGATTCGAGGGATCATGAAGTAAGCCAATAAAAACTACACTGAATAAAAATTGTAGTTAAGGTCTCGTCGACGGCATTTCGTTCACATAAAGCACTGCCACTTCTACCGACATAAAATACGCTTTTATCTCAAAAATAATTTCTTGTGGTACATTCTGAATTTTTTTCAATTTTACAAGTAATTCTCAAGTAGTGAAACATTTTTCTAATTTTCTCGCCTGTTTTTACGTAGTTAATTATGTCCCATACTGTTACTTTGGCCGAATCGTTGGTGACCAAATGAAGTGACACAGTGCTAAAGGCACTCGACCCGCGTTCGGAGGGTTCAGATTCCCCTCTGGATATTCTCATTCATGCTCTCTGTGTTCCACATTAATCGATGTAGAGCAATCCTGGATGATTTCATTATAGGCACAAGGTTCAATTTTCTCATTTTTGCTGCACGTATCGGAGCTTCAGCTTCGACTCTAATAAACTTGATTTCAGTGGGACGCTAAACCTTAAAGTAATGTAGTTTTACTTCCTTCCTAATGAGGGTCTCAGCCTGCTTCTCACGTACACACGAAGAGTGAAGTGGAACATTTTGAAGAGATAAACAATCTTGGCTGTTTTGCATCCAGGACTGTTCCTTTGTTCAAAATATTAATTACTGGTTGCTATGTCATTCCGCCATGAACTGGAGAAAGTTCTGAAGTGGACTGTTGGTAGATGAGGCGATTTGTCGTTTTGCTCTCGTTAAGTTCGAAAACAAAGTAACTAGTCCTTTTTCCCCAGTCGCAAAGGACTTTAATGGATATTAATTTAATAACAGCTAAATTTCCGTTGTTTCCAGGATAGAATTCTACTGTTGTCCTCCTTTTTTCTTTAAAAGCATGTAAGTATTTAGAAAATGATATTTTGATTTTGCTGCCATATTCCATTAATTGCTGTTGCAGAGGTAACATTGGGGAAGTTACTACGTATTTGATTCTGGTGGTGCAACTGTTCCGACGTGGGAAACTACCCGTTACTCGAATTTTAGAAATCGAACAGCTTTTATAACACTTGATAATCTCCATGATCGCTTTACACGCAGTCAGTGAAGTATATGAAACGTCTGAAAAGGTGTTTTCAGCACAAAAAAACTCGTTACGTGAGTTGGTGCACTTGCATTTTGCCATTCCGAGCACTTACTCAGCTATCTAAATTTCGCGTGTTCCTTCAGCGCCGCATCAATTTTGAAGTCTTCACATACTAAAAGCGAGCTAGTGACATTGGAACAATTTCACAGATGGTATACCACCCAGACGAATCTTTTGTGAAACGAATGGAGAAAACTTAAGAGCTGTTATTCATCGCTAAGCGAAGAAGCTTCTGATTATTCTATTTCTGTTGGACGGAAATTCTGATATTTATTCCGTCTCTATTGGAAGGCACACTGTGATGTTTTCTGTACGTCGGGATAGCCCTTCGTTGTTTTTTCATTTACCACTATCCATGTGCATATTGTTATCGCTAGCACGTAACTGAATAAACGAGACTCAACACGCCAGAGCGGGAACAAATCGAGCTACACCGGGTGAACCCGAACTCCACCGACAAAATTTTTGGAGTTGTTGAGAGATATTTTACTGATATTTGGAAGAGGGACCCTTGGTCACCGGTGACTGATTACAGTGTAATGGCATTTCGTTCGCTTTCCAACCTCCATGCATCCTTGCACCTTTGTCGTTGACGACAATAATGCCTCCTTCATTGTTCGCCCTCAAGCTTACATTAATTACTTCTCGGTCCTGTGCCGGGTTTGTTTTCCCGATTGTGCTGTACATTAGCATCGATATACAGCATATGGGAAAGTATACTGACGGCCGATATTACCCTCGTGTGCGTGTGGTGGTTCACTAAATGCAATGGATGAGCGGGGCGCCGTCGCTGTATTGAGCTGTTCTCGAAGCGACAGCAACCACATCACAGTGGTTTTGCATGCATCTGTACATACGCCACGTATTGTACCCTTCCGTTTTAGAATGAATGATACTGGCCGTACGAAGTATGCGAGAACACGCGGTCTGGAAGAGAATGGATTACACGTGCCTGATGACAATCGTGGCAGTTTTAGTCGGCGCATGAGCTCTTGTTAACTGTCATGTGACTGGACGTAACGTACGTCCCAACAATCTGAACAGAGTCGTGTACGTAACGTTCCCTCAATGTGTCCTGATCGTACTAGAAAATGTGCCGCTGGGAATTCGTAAGCTCATATTGTTTCAGCATGACAGGATACTGTCACACTTTGCTCTCCATATTAGGAACAGCATTGATTTATAATTTCGACAACAATGGAACGGCCGTTCCATAGCCAGGTCGGTCACCAGGCACCACACCAATGGGCTTCTTCTGATGTGGCTATCTGGAGAGACTATTTCAAGCGTCTGCAGATGATACTCACATGAATATGATTATTAGGATTGTCACAGGAGCGGAAGTAGTATTAATGTCATACCTTAGCAAATGATTCTGCAGAGATGCCGAGAAAATCCTGGTCCAACTAAAATCGCTAAGCGGAACTCCGGCTTCTATCCAGTCACTCGTTGACCAATCTGATGTGGCAGTAGAAGATAGCAAACCGAAAGTTGATATTTTAAATTTCGCATTTAAGAAATCGTTCACGCAGATGAATCGTATAAACATACCGTCGTTTGGTCATTGCACAGCCTCCCGTACGGAGAACAAAAACAAAAAAAAAGGTTCACATGTCTCTGAGCATTACTTAACATCTCAGGTCATCAGTCCCCTAGAACTTAGAACTACTTAAACCTAACTAACCTAAGGACACCACACACACATCCATGCTCGAGGCAGGATTCGAACCTGCGACCGTAGCGGTCGCACGGGACTGCGGTTTATTGGGTGAATTTCAGGAAAGTGTAGCTTATCTGCATACAGGACACTAGTGGGACCCATTTTTGGGTACTGTTCGAGTGTTTGGAATCCGCACCAGTTCGGATTAAAGGAAGATGTCGAACTTCGGGAACGAGAAATACTACTGAGAAAGTTTAGAGGAAGCTGACTGCAGAAAGATCCTGCTACCGCCAACGTACGTTTCACGTACGGACCACGAAAATAAGGGAAATTAGCGTCCGTGCGGAGGCGTACAGACAACAGTTTTACGTCTATATGTTTGCGAGTGGAACAGGAAAGGAAATGACTAACTGTGGTACGTGCTACCCTCCGCCACACACTATACGGTGGCTCGAGTAGCAAGTTTGTAGATGAAGATGTAGAAACTCTTGGGATGCTTGAACGTGTAATACAGTCGGTGGTGCGTTGCTGTGCACTCTACTGTAAAATGATGGTTCACATTTTAAACAATGCATTATTACGTACCCTACTGTACACTGACAGAACTCTCTAAATGCGCTGTGATAAAAGTGCTTGTGTTTCGTCTGAGCGTGGTTTTAATGACGTTTCGGTGATCGCGTATTACAGATGTTTTCTCTGCTATGAAAGCTCTTTCACAGGATCAAGGATAATTGGGTAACAAACCAAATAAGTCGCTCTATAGCTACCCACCGAAGACCATGGGTGCTTAATATCAAAATACCCAAAACTTATTCACGAACAGTCTCCAAAATTTCATCGGTGAGGTTCGGATTCACCCTGAATAGGTAAATATTCGCAAGAACAGAGAATGGAAAAAAATTCCGTCAGTTTTGTTCAAGTAAGGACCTTCACTTGAACGCATTGGCCGATAGTGAAATAATTTCGTCTTCAGAAGAAGTGCAGCCTTGAATACTTTTTAGATAGCAAATTTGCCGTGCCGATAATGGATTGACCTATACGAAACGTGTTGGAATTCAATTAACCTGTGACAGAAAATATGGAACTTACCTCTCAGATATAGCGAATGTTCAATTTTTTATTAGGTAGACGCTCTAGCCATTTCTTGAGTTACTGCCAATTTATTTCTAATTTTCTGCTTTTCTGTGTTTTACAGGTGAGTATCTGCTCCGTAAGCTGCATCGCAGAAAGAAGCCTATCTGTAAGTAAAACAAAAGCGTCGTTCCACCAAAATTTTATTGACCTTCTTCTCGGTGCCTCAGTATGCTATTCCTCATTCCATTTGTGTTAACGTTTTGATCCCCGAAAAGAGCTGGCAGGTTTGTATTCGGAGCTGTGTCACTAGCGGCTTAGTGTCTACCAATAGAGTCAGTGACCTATGTGAAAGTAACTGAGGCCATGAAGCACCGATTCATGTAGCCGAGACGTGTCTGGCCGCTAGCAAGTGTAGCGCTTTCCCCGGCAGACCTCGGCTGAAACTTCGGGCGAGACAGCCAGTACTCCCACGGTACCCCTGTCGCTCCTCCGCCCAGAGCTGCAAATTAGAGTGTTGCTTTACAGCCGCTTCAGGCGCTTAGTTCTTACGTCGCCTTGGCGGCACATCAGTATTCATCGATAGCGCCTGATTATGATCATTTTTATGGCTGTTTCGTGTTGTAAACTGAATCCTCGGTGGCGACCTTGTGTTTGCTTCCGACTGAGCTCAGAAGGTAATGGTCCAATCCGACACGGAAAGAAATGCGCTGTCCAAATTTTAGCTGCTGTGGCGCACTGCAAATGTTCTTTAAAAAATGTTAGTAATTTTTCAGCACGGAGAGCCGCTTGTAGCAGTGGTTTGTACAGTCCTTACTGCCTAGCAAGCGTGTAATGTCTCTTGCAGCGGTCTCTCCGCGATATTTTCAGAAATTTTATAAATTATATAACTCAGTACATATCTCGAAATATCTCTTCTTATCTTACCGATTCCTGAACTTTAATATACGATGATTATCAATGCAAAGTAGATACAAGCCCTATTATTCCTTGGAGCATGCATTTACTCCATGGAATAGCTTGTATGCTATCTATGTGTTCTCTTATGAAAAGAATGATTCAGATCTTGCCAATTAGCCGTGAAAGAACGAAGATGTATATGTATGTATTGTTGAGCTAATCGCCATCTTGATGAGATTCTGTATGAGAAGGAATTGAATACATGAACTAAACTAAAAGTAAGTGTGTTCGCGTATTATTTAACTGATTATTATTGACAGTGTCTGCTTACTACGCTGTGTTGCAAGGGATCAATGGTGAACGTCTGATTTGCACTGGACGAACCTGCCGTTTTGTACGCTCAAGATATCCAGTTTATTACTTTCAATAAATGGGCTAACACGGTCTTACCAGCAGATCTCCGGTCTTCCCCATGTGATCACCGAAAGTTAATAATTATTACAAATGTTTTCAGGAGATGGACTGACAATTTTCGTCGCACCGAGACTTCGAAATTGCTTCATTGCCTTATGAAATTTAAGTTAAGCTCAATTTAATCAGGATAAAACAGTATTGAACTGTGTGAATGTGATAAGCCTGCTTTGTGAATATAAATTCCCTTGATATACGTATGTTTTTTTACTATCCTGATCAGTGAAGCTAAATCAGGGCCGTGTGAGAGAGGTTTTTAAATTTGAGATCCCACAAAAAAAATATTAAAGGCGAATAAGCAGTAGCAGCCGTGGCAAGAAGACATAGTGCCGCGTAGCGGAAAGTCCAGAGTGCACACATGCGAATTTTAAGCACTCACACCATACCGAGCTGTCTCAAATCATTAATTTTTTGAATAACATGCAGTTAATATAGACAGCTAAACCGTTGCGGATATAATAGTTACACAAGTGACTAGCAGTGACAAGAAAATCAAGGCAGTGTGTATGATGTTAAATTACAGACGACTCCCACAAGCAGGACGTTAATTTGTTGACATTAAATGTTTTTATAACAATTTCTGTAACACAGATCTACCGATATGTTTTTGAACAACGTATTTTTTTCTAACAGTTTGTTGTTTATTTCCAGTAGTCCTCACAAAAATGCGACGTGTCTTTGATCACAAAAACAAATATTTTCCTTACACCAGGCCCACCAGATAAAAGAAAAAATAATGCATTGACGCACATCACAGTAATTACTATTATTTATTAGACATAACTGGAATGCAGTAAGAAATATAAGTAATTGTCGTGGCCTTTGTCCTGCATATTGTGCTGCATACCAGGCATGCTTCATCAAATTCGTAAAATATGGGGACGCAAATTGACAATGCAGAAATGACTGAAGTTTCACAATACTGTTCCGATAATAAATCTGAAATGTCATAGAGCTATTGGAAATTATATTGTCCGGCAGTTTTCTGAAAAATAGTTTACACTGTTGAATTTTTTTATCGAGAGCCTGAATCACGCTATTCATTCCGGCTGGAATCCCAGTTATATTAACGTTTTTTCAGCTCCCTGCTAAGGGAGTCTAAGAGTCCAAAAAAGTGATGAATATGTTTCAGATGTAACACTGAAAATTATTCTCTCCCATTTCTAAAGATATTGGTCGTCGATTACAAGCTCTTTCCAAGTAAAATCTTTTATTTTTTATTTTTGGGCCTAATATGCCTTGATGTCCCTGAAGACAGAGATAAATCTGCGGAAACAGTACTCCATTGACACTTGTCACTGGCATTGTAGCATACGAAAGTGTCATAGCCATCGACCGCACAAGCAACTCCTTATTTTTTCTCTCAAAATGATAAAGTGCGGTTTGCATGCAACCTGACTGACTGGCTTTATATACAGACGAATCAAAAAAAGATGACTACCTGTTTAATAGCTTGCTATTCCGTCTTTGGAACGACCGTTGCTATTCACAATATACATAAATGACCTGGTGGATGACATCGGAAGTTCACTGAGGCTTTTTGCAGTTGATGCTGTGGTGTATCGAGAGGTTGCAACAATGGAAAATTGTACTGATATGCAGGAGGATCTGCAGCGAATTGACTCATGGTGCACGGAATGGCAGTTGAATCTCAATGTAGACAAGTGTAATGTGATGCGAATACATAGAAAGATAGGTCCCTTATCATTTAGCTACAAAATAGCAGGTCAGCAACTGGAAGCAGTTAATTCCATAAATTATCTGGGAGTACGCATTAGGAGTGATTTAAAATGGAATGATCATATAAAGTTGATCGTCGGTAAAGCAGATGCCAGACTGAGATTCATTGGAAGAATCCTAAGGAAATGCAATCCGACAACAAAGGAAGTAGGTTACAGTACGCTTGTTAGCCCAATGCTTGAATACTGCTCAGCAGTGTGGGATCCGTACCAGGTAGGGTTGATAGAAGAGATAGAGAAGATCCAACGGAGAGCAGCGCGCTTCGTTACAGGATCATTTAGTAATTGCGAAAGCGTTACGGAGATGATAGATAAACTCCAGTGGAAGACTCTGCAGGAGAGACGCTCAGTAGCTCGGTACGGGCTTTTGTTAAAGTTTCGAGAACATACCTTCACCGAAGAGTCAAGCAGTATATTGCTCCCTCCTACGTATATCTCGCGAAGAGACCATGAGGATAAAATCAGAGAGATTAGAGCCCACACAGAAGCATACCGACAATCCTTCTTTCCACGTACAATACGAGACTGGAATAGAAGGGAGAACCGATAGAGGTACTCAGGGTACCCTCCGCCACACACCGTCAGGTGGATTGCGGAGTATGGATGTAGATGTAGATGTAAATGTAGAAATATATCGCTGATTCTCCGTATCAGGGATCCGACAGCTTTTCGGTAGCTTCGTGGAGGTATGAGGCATTAATGTCTACGCACACAGCCGGCCGCAGTGGACGAGCGATTCTAGGCGCAAGTCTGGAACCGCGAGACCGCTACGGTCGCAGCTCCGAATCCTGCCCCGGGCATGGATGTGTGTGTGTTGTCCTTAGGTTAGTTAGGTTTAAGTCGTTCTAAGTTCTAGACGGGAGATGACCTCAGAAGTTAAGTCCCATAGTGCTCAGAGCCATTTTTTTTCTACGCGCACGTCATGTAATTCGCGTACATGACGGGCCTGTGATTTATGTGCGCGGTGTTGGCACCCGATGGCGACCTAGATGGGTTCCATAGAATTTACATCAGGTCAGTTTTGTCGCCGTGACATCAACATAAGTTCACTATAATGATCCTCACACCACTGTAGCACTGTTCTGACTCAGAGACACGGACAATTATACTGCTGAAAGATGACATGGACGTCGGGGGATTCTTCAAGCATTAACGGATGTAGGTGGTTCGCAGCTGTCAGCGTCTCTTAAATTACTACCACAGGTCCCATGCAAGATGTCTCCCATAGCATAATATTGCTCTCACCAGCCCACGTCCGTGGTGCGCTGCACGTTTCGAGCCGCCGTTCACCTCGATGACGGCATTTGCGGAAACGATCAGCAACCTAGCATAGCAAAAATGTGATTCATAAAAACAGCTGAGACGTTTTCATTGATCGACGGTCGGATGCCGATGGTCACTTGCCCACTGAAATCGTAAATGGCGACGTCTTTGGGTGAACAAGTGAACACGTAGTCGTAGTCAGCTGTGGAGCTCCATGTTCAACAATGAACGGTGTGCTCCGAGACACTTGTGCTTGCACCAGCATTGTGCTCTTAAGGCAGAGATGCCACAGATCACCATCTATCCAACTTTACAGAGCAGACAAGCCTCCGAACCCCGCGTTCTGTGAAGAGCCGTGGACGTCCAACCATTTAGCGCCTAGTGATGCTTTTACTGTCCTCCTACCTCTTTCAGCAGTTCCTCGCGACAGTAGGATGTGAACAATCAACCAGCTTTGCCGTTTCCAAATACTCTTTGACAGGCTCTGCGTAATAATAATCTGCCCTTTGTCGCTTATCTCAACGGATTTCCCCATTTACAGCCCATATCTTCACTAGGGTGATCCTCCGTCCATGTCTGCTCCGCTTACATATTTTTGTTGCCGCGTCATGTGCCCGCAACGCCACCAGGCGTCAACCAACGTCGCGATGGGCAGTGGTCATTATGTTTTGGCTTATCAGAGTATACAGCTTTTATGGGATAACAAGAAGCTGCGTCTTTACGTCAGCTACGAATTTCTCTATAGTGTTACTTATTAAGTTTAAGGGTCTTCTCCCTCCTTCGTTTAACCAAAATATGTACAGTCTTTTCTTTCTCACTGAAACCTGTTACAGTAAATGTGTTCTTTGGGCTTGGAAGGCTTTCTGTTCTCATTATATACTTTAATTACCACAACGATGATATTTCGAACCACAGTGTGTTGAAATCTCAGAGTTTTTCATGTTCCTTCTATTGTTTCCAGAATGTCTAACTAAATATCGACATCAGTGGAATGAATGTCCAAGAAATTAACAAATAAATAACACCTATTTAGGTCTTCAGGAGAAGAAGTAGGTGATTTCTATTGCGTACCATGTTCTTCATATGTATCTTCGCAAGGCTGAAAACGGTAACTGGATTCCACATTCTTGTGAAATTCTGAAACCTGCACAAAAACAGACGCAGTTAGCAAGCATATACCAAGAAGTCACAAAAAAATTGATCTCCATTATTAACACTTAGCTATACCGCAAAGGCAATTGCTAATTATTATGGATATTAAATGAGTGGAAATTCGACAGACCAGTAACTGTGAACAATAATTGTGACACAAAAACTATCAACGGAAACTGTAATTCATTTTTAAAGTTACGATTGCGTTGTGGCCCTGTTATCTGTTTATCGATGTGTCGCAAACCAAGGATATGAGTCAGCCATGGTGCACATTCACTGTCTGCTACAGCTCTAGCGCGTTAGTAAATTTCTCCAGCCGCCCGGCGAGCTAGGAATTTGGTAGACTTCAATATTTCTTCAAAAAAATACTTGCGGTGTGTCTTAGCAGTTAAAACTTTGACACTGTGTTTCCTCCCGTATAAAAAAGTTCAGGGCAGATTTCGACATGTAGGATTGGACATTTCCCTTGTCAGAACGTTACAGTAAGCCTAATGTTTGCACATTCTGCAGCACCTAGGTGGAAAAGAAAACATCAGTTCATCTCCCACACAAATAAAAAACACTGTGAGTATTGGCACTGCGTTTGCCTCAATCGCTATATTGTCGGAGGAAAACGAAGAAAGAAAATCGGACAATGTGATGTGTGCTGTCACACTAGGGGCATCCGTAGACTGTGGTCTAGTGATGGGAGTCGCTAGGCTCGATTCCCGGCTTAGTCAGAGATTTTCTTCGCTCGGAGACTGAGTGTTTGTTTTTCCTAATCATTCACCTTTTCCTCATCGACACGCCAAGTTCACGATGTGGCGTCAGTTAGAAAGACTTTTAACAGATAGCCGAACAATCCCAGACGGGGTTTCCCGGCCAGAAATACCACATGATACTACATTACCTACAGGCGATGATAGTAAACATTTGAGCAGATGTCTGGTTGATTTCGTAAAATCTGTGATATTTCTTTGTATCTACTACCTCGCTTCAAGCGGACCACACACTCAAAATATTGTAAACGATAGGGGGTGTTTCAAAAAGTGTTGAGTCTTACCCCTAACGGACAGACATTCTTTTAGCCACTGTTGTATACCGGGTTGCGTAGCGTGCAGGCGAGGCCGTGAGTAGCAGAAGCCTAGATGGCTGTTCGCAGAGGTCGCCTACAGCGAGTGGGCTACGTTCCCACACGCGCCACGAAGCCAGTAAGAGACTACGATGACATCATTTGGCCAGGAGAGCCAACGGTCGAGTAGCTCGTTATCTCAGACAGTGGCAGCCAATCACGGGGATCCAGTGTAGCAATCCGTTGCAGAGTTACAACCTGCAGCCCAGGGCAGTAGCAGTTCTGTTTCGTAACCAGTTACAGTTACGAAGTTACCAGCGAGTGCTGTACACTAATGAGAGACCTCATACTCGAATATACTGCATTAGTAAACAGACTTGTTACTGGAACCACCCCGACATAGAGCTGCATCGCAGATACAGACGTAGTCTGCGGACGATATTTTCAGCGGCAAAGGTTTCGACTGTATAGAATGCTAATGAACCATAGTTCATGTCAAGCTATTCCTGAGTTATATGTAGGAGTTCTTGTACTTGGATTAATTTATTTCTATAGTTGTTTCTGATCAATATTAAAGTCTTAAACATTTGTAATAATAGCTGGGATATTTTTAAAAATAACTTAGTTTCATGAATGAAGAACATCACCCTTTTGGTTTTTACCCCTTAGAAAAATCATTTTAACCCTCGGGGGTGGGGGATGGATGGAGGGAATTATCCCTAGGTTGGGAATGACAGTGTTAAAATATAGACGTTAGAGGCAATATTTTCCATACATTTTTTCCCTGGTTTGGTCCGTCCATCCATCCCCCACTGAAATCTTTGTGGCCAGCATGTGAACACATTGCAGAGCACACAGTACCGTCCATGGTGACAACACACAATATGAAAAACCATGTTGCGCCTTTTTTAGTGTCTAGGGGAACATCAGGAATCACGATGAATTCATTATAATTATTGTATTATTGTCTTTGAATAAAAGCATAATTTTTGTTCGTCTCATTGTGTATTCCTGTCACTTACCTTCTGTACTACGCTGTAGCAGTTTATTTTGTGTATGGTCCAAATTAAATTGAACTAGATTACTGGCCAGTGACGAATCACGTTCTTAAACTTTGCACACCATATACTGGAGGTACCCTCATATGGTAAGAGGTGGGAACACCTAATGAACACAGGAACATTGCCGAACATCATTGTTTTGGTGGTCCAGGTGTTAGGGTGTGTGGAGGCATAAAATTACACACATGCATATATTTTGTGTGTATGTGTCTTACGTAGTTCGAACGTTAACCTCTCGACCACCATGAACTCTAACGTCCGGCAACTTCGCACTTATGCATCAGATACATAAGAGACATTCAAAATTTCTCTTTCAGTTTTCTCGGAACTGCCAGAGTAGTGCACCTTACTACTTGCACGTTATGTTGTTCAATTGGCCTGCTAAAGGGGTACAAAGTTTGAAGTAAATCTGTGATCCCAGTGTCTTGGCTTCCCCTGTATAGTATAACGAGTAGGAACCTCGGCTCATGCAATTTACTAGAATTTCGTCAGGCAATATCGATGAAGTTAGCGTAGGAAATGTGGAACTAAAAGAAGCAGATGAGTTTTACTATTTGGGCAGCAAACGGCCAAATTATAAAACACATAAAATGCAGACTGGCAATAGCAAGAAAACCATTTCCGAAAAAGAGACCAAAACATCGAATATACCGGGTGATCAAAAAGTCAGTATAAATTTGCAAAATTAATAAACCACGGAATAATGTAGATAGAGAGGTAAAAATTGACACACATGCTTCGAATGACATGGGGTTATATTAGAAACAAAACAAAAAAAATTCTAGGCGCGTGAAAGATCTCGTGCGCCCGTCCTTTGGTGATGATCGTGTGTTCAGCCGCCACTTTCGTCATGCTTGGCCTCCGAGGTCCCCAGAAATCAGTCAGTGCGATTATTGGCTTTGGGGTTACTTGAAGTCACAAGTGTATCGTGATCGACCGACATCTCTAGGGATGCTGAAAGACAACATCCGACGCCAATGTCTCACCATAACTCCGGACATGCTTTACAGCGCTGTTCACAACATTATTCCTCGACTACAGCTATTGTTGAGGAATGATGGTGGACATATTGAGAATTTCCTGTAAAGAACATCATCTTTGCTTTGTCTTACTTTGTTATGCTAATTATTGCTATTCTGATCAGATGAAACGCCATCAGTCGGACATTTTTTGAACTTTTGTATTTTTTTGGTTCTAATAAAACCCCATGTCATTCGAAGCATGTGTGTCAATTTGTACCCCTCTATCTACATTATTCCCTGATTTATTCAATTTTTTAAATTTATACTGACTTTTTGATCACCCGGTAAATTTAATGTTAGAAATTCTTTTCAGAATGTATTTGCCTTGGGTGCAGCCTTTTAAGGAAGAGAAACGCGCACACTAAACAGTTTGGGCAAGAAGAGAATGTAAGTTTTTGAAATGTGATAATAAAAAAGAATGTTGGAGATTTGGTGGGTAGACCGAATAAATAATGAGAAGTGCTTAATCGAGCATCGATGTCCTGTAAATCTCTTTTCTAGCATCATCCGCAAGCCATACGATATGCTGCATGTAATATTGTACTTACCGTTAATGGTAACGGCAGTAGAACACTCCAACGTGGTATGTCTGAAGCTACAGTAACATGTAGCGAATTCTCTTCTCAGTGCGCTGATAAGCTTAGCCCCAGAAGAGACGTATTACAGCGTAAATATTAATTTTTGAAATAGACTGGACGTGGAATTATTTCAAAGCGAACAAAAAGAAGGAAAACTCTCAAGAACAGAATAATAAAACCTATAATGAGGCAAGGAAACCCTCGGATTGCAACGAGCTTTGTCTGCGCCCCCCTTCATAACGACAGTAAGGCCTTTCCTGTACATTTCACACAGTAGAGTGGCTTACTTCCTGTTCAATAAAAGGTCCTTTCACATGTCTATCAAAAGTCTGGCCCGCAGCTCGTGGTCTACTGGCGCCGGCACAGTAGCTCAGCGTGTTCGGTCAGAAGGTTAGCTACCGTCTGTAATAAAAGAAACTGAGTAAACGTATCAACGATGAACTTCAGCAGGTGTCATGGAACGTCCGCCCCCATCAAATGCAACGAATAATTACGAACAAAATGATATCAACAACAAAAATATGGTTAACGTTGCTGCCTCTGGATCCCAGGGTCCTGGGTTCGATTCCCGACCGTGCTGGTGATTTTCTCTGCCCGGAGACTGGGTGTCTGTGTTTTCCTCATTATTTCATCACCATTCGGGAAAATAGAGAGAGTGAGGAGTAATAAGTGGACAGGCACTGATAACCATGTCACTGAGTGCCGCACAAACCGTAATCATCATTACCGAAAATCTGTTCCCAATTTCTTTTTCTTCAGCCATATCTATAGCTACCAATATAGCCTTTCAAAAATATTTTCTCACTTGCTTTTTCCTTTTATTCAAATGTATCTTTAGCAGCCAATTTAGTCTTAATTTCAAAGCGGAGAGCGTCGCAACAGTTGTCAGACCAACCCTATTTAATTTTTCTGTGACCGGTTTCGGAGTAAATGAATTCCATCTTCAGGCATACACTGTAACTACTGGAATAATATGTCAAAATTATAGATAAGCAGTAAATCAAAACGAAACTGTGACCGCAAACTGATTACCGGGTGTACTTCACATAAGGTGTAAAACAACTATGGTAGTCTTCCATTCTGTGTTGTCTGTGGAGCAAATGTCCTCCGGGGTGGATTCTTCCGACGATTGTTGCAAGGTGTTGAAACCTCCCCTTAGAAAAATTTATTAATTACTGTGCTGATAAACCTCTTACATTATTTGATTTTTCAAACAGCTCAGCATAACTGAACGTACTCAGACATTTCTCTCTGTACCTATTCTGATCAACACTAAACTGTCACACAATATTTTTAGCGCAACGCAATCTGACTTTCAATAATCTCTTCAAAACAATGGCCCTGACTAACAATAACCTACACCTTTCATGAATCACTTACCTCACAAAAATCTTCGTTTCTCGAACTACTGCAATACAGCGAGCGCCAATATTGCCAGCTAAATAAAAGATTCAAACTACTGAAGACACTAAGGCATAGTTAGCAAATGAAAGATTTTGATAGAGAACAAACAGTGTATTTACGTTAATAGTATATATATATATATATATATATATATATATATATATATATATATATATATATCAGTTCATGACATCCAGTTTTCCAAATTTACTGTCTCTGATGGACACGCGTCCAGATCACCCGTTCTCAAAACTCCGCCATCTCTCTTCACACATCCACCACTGTTGGCGGCTCACCTCCAACTGCGCAACGCTACGCGCTGTTCACATCGAGCTGCCAAATACTAAAATAGCGAATATAGCAACAATGTCAACCAGCCACAGACTGCGCACAGCACAACCAGTCACTTTCATACAGAGCGCTACGTGGCATTACCAACATAAAAACCTAAACAGCCTGCTTACAGTGTTTCCTTTCAGGCGTTTCATGCCATACACGCCAACAGCCACGTGTCCGATGGACCATAAAACGTTATTCATCTACAAAGACCACATGTCGCCACTCAGTGGACGCCAGTTGCATTATTGGCGTGCCAATTCAAGCCTTAGTCGCCGATGATCAGCAGTCAGCATGGGCGCATGAACTGGGCCCCAACTGCGGAGGCCCATACGCAGTAAAGTTCACTGAACGGTATTTGAGGAAACACTGGTGGTAGCCCCTTGATTCATCTGCGGTGTCAGCTGCTCAGAGTTGCACGTCTATTGGCCCGTACATACCTCCACAGCCGTCTTTCATCGCTGTCAGCTATGGCCCGTGGTGCACCAGAGTTCAAAATGGTTCAAATGGCTCTGAGCACTATGGGACTTCACATCTGTGGTCATCCGTCCCCTAGAACTTAGAACTACTTAAACCTAACTAATCTAAGGACATCTTACACATCCATGCCCGAGGCAGGATTCGAAACTGCGACCGTAGCGGTCGCGCGGTTCCAGGCTGTAGCGCGTAGAACCGCTCGGCCACTCCGGCCGGCTGCACCACAGTTGCCTCTGCACCAATTCTGGATAGCGCCATTTTACTATGCACGGTACACTTAAAACCACGACGGAACGCTAACCGATTACAGATTAAGCCGTTTCGGAAATGCTCCACTATTGGTCCGAAGGCCAATGACCGTTCCCTTTTGGACGTCAGATAAATCTCTCCATTTGTGCATTACGACAACTGTTCTCGCGTTTCCCCGCCACGCTCTATGTACCCTCCACTTGTTCTGCTGCCAGCTGCACGTTGATGTCGAACATAGGCGGTGGTCACATTCATGCGACTGGACCGTATATTTTGTTAAACTATTATGAATATGATGATTATTACCTCAAAACTGTTAGCATTCTCAAACAACTTTTTACCCGTTATTCGATATATAGCAAAGACATTGATCCTACTGAAGCTTCACTGACAAATTTATGGATGCAAAAAAAAGAAAATTATGTCTGCGCAAGGCAGAATCCTTTTGTATGACATTAACAGAGTGGTCCATTGATAGTGACCGGGCCAAATATCTCACGAAACAAGCATCAAACGAAAAAACTACAAAGAACGAAAGTCATCTAGCTTGAAGGAGGAAACCAGATGACGCTACGGAAGGCCCGCTAGATGGCGCTGCCATAGGTGAAACGGATATCAACCGCGTTTCTTAAAATAGGAACCCCCATTTTTTTATTACATATTCGTGTAGTACGTAAAGAAATATGAACGTTTTAGTTGGACCAGTTTTTTCGCTTTGTGATAGATGGCGCTGTAATAGTCACAAACGTATAAGTACGTGATGTCACGTAACATTCCGCCAGTGAGGACGGTATTTGCTTCGTGGCACATTACCCGTGTTAAAATGGACCGTTTACCAACTGCGGAAAATATCGATATCGTGTTGATGTATGGCTATTGTGATCAAAATGCCCAACGGGCGTGTGCTATGTATGCTGCTCGGTATCCTGGACATCATCCAAGTGTCCGGACCGTTCGCCGGATAGTTACGTTATGTAAGGAAACAGGAAGTGTTCAACCACATGTGAAACGTCAACCACGACCTGCAACAAATGATGATGCTCAAGAAGTTGTTTTAGCTGCCGTCGCGGCTAATCCGCACATCAG
Source organism: Schistocerca gregaria (assembly GCF_023897955.1). Taxonomy (NCBI): domain Eukaryota; kingdom Metazoa; phylum Arthropoda; class Insecta; order Orthoptera; family Acrididae; genus Schistocerca; species Schistocerca gregaria. The sequence continues at coordinate 195,817,620 of NC_064931.1, forward strand.
TAGCAGACAAATTGCGCGAGAATCGGTAATCTCAAAACATTGGTGTTGAGAATGCTATATCAACATCGATTGCACTCGTATCATATTTCTATGCACGGGGAATTGCATAGCAACGACTTTGAACGGCGTGTACAGTTCTGCCACTGCGCACAAGTGAAATTACCGGACGATGAGAGATTTTTTGCACGCGTTCTATTTAGCGACGTAGCGTCATTCACCAACAGCGGTAACGTAAACCGGCATAATATGCACTATTGGGCAGCCGAAAATCCACGATGGCTGCGACAAGTGGAACATCAGCGACCTTGGCGGGTTAATGTATGGTGCGCAATTATGGGAGGAAGGATAATCTGCCCCCATTTTATAGATGGAAATCTAAATCATGCAATGTATGCTGATTTCCTACGTAATGTTCTACTGATGTTACCACAAGACGTTTCTCTGCATGACAGAATGGCGATGTACTTCCAACATGGTCGATGTCCGGCACATAGCTCGCGTGCGGTTGAAGCGGTATTGAACAGCATATTTCATGACAGGTGTATTGGTCGTCGAAGCACCATATCATGGCCGGCACGTTCACCGGATCTGACGTCACTGGATTTCTTTCTGTGGGGAAAGTTGAAGGATATTTGCTATCGTGATCCACCGACAACGCCTGACAACATGCGTCAGTGCATTGTCAATGCATGTGTGAACATTACGGAAGGCGATCTACTCGCTGTTGAGTGGAATGTCGTTACACGTATTGTCAGATGCATTGAGATTGACGGACATCATTTTGAGTATTTATTGCATTAATGTGGTATGGTAATCACGCTGTAACAGGATGCGTTCTCAGAAATGATAAGTTCATAAAGGTACATGTATCACATTGGAACAACCGAAATAAAACGTTGAAACGTACTTACATTCTGTATTTTAATTTAAAAGACCAACCTGTTACCAACTGTTCGTCTACAGTTGCGAGCCATATGTTTGTGACCATTACAGCGCCAACTATCACAAAGCGAAAAAAGTGGACCAACTAAAACATTCGTATTTCTTTACGTACTAGACGAATATGTAATAAAAATGCAGGTTCCCATTTAAAAAACGCAGTTGATATCCGTTTGACCCATGGCAGCGCCATCTAGCGGGCCAACCATAGCGCCATCTGGTTTCCCCCTTCAAGCTGGACCAGTTTCGTTCTTTGTAGTTTTTTCGTTTGACGCTTATTTCGTGAGATATTTGGCCCGGTCACGATCGAAGGACCACCCTGTTTATTAACGCACGATTTTCTTAGTGTTGTTATGTTGTTAATTTTTCGTGTTTGTATTTGTCATTCTCGACAGATATTAATTTATTTCGCGTATTATATATGATAAATGAAATGTATTTGCAGTTGCGTATATTTACAACCATCATCTGTGTAATGGAATGTCGATAGTGAAAAATTTTTCCGGACCTGGACTCGAACCCAGATTTCCCGCATATCATGCGCGGTCGCCTTACTATTTGGCTATCCGATCACGACGCACTGCGAGACTTAAACTTTCATATGTTATCAACGACGTGTCTATAGCCTTTATTCGTACATACTACATATACGAGGGTCGTTCAGTAGGTAATGCCCCACATTTTTTAAAAAGACGTTGACATAAATAGACAAACGTCATTGTTGGTGCTTCGCGTTTGATGTTTGTTCTGTACGCTGGTGAAGTTCCGAACTGTTCTGGCAGATGTCAGAGCCGTAGTACAGCGTCAAAATGGCGTCTACATACGACTCACGTTGCAGGCAGCGTGCTGTTATTTAATTCTTGTGTGCAGAAAAAGAAACTGTGTTGAACATCCATAAACGTTTGTGTGCAGTGAATTACGATGCTGCAGTTGATAGGAGTACAGTTGCGCGATGGGTGAAGAAATTTACAGCCTGAGGAAATGCAGAAACAGAGCTCTATGATCAGCCACGCTCGGGACGTCCTGTCACAGCCAGTGCTCCAGACTGGTTGCATCCTGCGTATGCCGTTATTCATGCCGACCGGCGCATCACAACTCGCCAATTGGCTTACATTTGTCGGTCAGCATTGGAAGTGCGTCTGCAACGATCAAGACTCTCTGAATTCAAAGAGGTGCTCGCGATTGGTTGCACGAATGCCAACAGCGGACCACAAGATTCAAAGAACGGCCATTTCATCTGAATTGTTGGAGTCTAAAGATTCTCTACGAATAACACGCTTTGAAGACGACGAGAGTGTCAGTCATGCAGTGATAACGTGGCTACGCCTACAGGACAAGAGCTTTTGCCAGCAGGAAATACATGCTCTTCCACAACGTTGGCGTACGGCCATATAACGTGATGGAGACTACGTAGGACATCGACAAGACATGTTGATGTACCGGGTGATCAAAAAGTCAGTATAAATTTGAAAATTGAATAAATCACGGAATAATGTAGATAGAGAGGTACAAACTGACACACATGCTTGGAATGACATGGGGTTTTATTAGAACAACAAAAACACAAAGGTTCAAAAAATGTCCGACAGATGGCGCTTCATGTGATCAGAATATCAATAACTAGCATAACAAAGTAAGACAAAGCAAAGTTGGTGATCTTTACAGGAAATACTCAATATGTCCACCATCATTCCCCAACAATAGCTGTAGTCGAGGAATAATATTGTGAACAGCACTGTAAAGCATGTCCGGAGTTATGGTGAGGCACTAGCGTCGGATGTTGTCTTTCAGCATCCCTAGAGATGTCGGTCGATCACGACACACTTGCGACTTCAGGTAACCCCAAAGCCAATAATCACACGGACTGAGGTCTGGGGACCTGGGAGGCCAAGCATGACGAAAGTGGAGGCTGAGCACACGATCATTACCAAACGACGCGCGCAAGAGATCTTTCACGCGCCATCTCTCGGACATTTTGTGAACTTTGTTTTTTTTCTAATAAAACCCCATGTCATTCCAAGCATGTGTGTCGTTTTTTACCTCTCTATCTACATTATTCCGTGGTTCATTAAGTTTTCAAATTTATACTGACTTTTTGATCACCCTGCACTTCGTCACCAAATATTGACTCTTAACAATAAATACGTTCTGAGAAAAAAAAACGTGGGGCTTTATTTATTGAACGACCCTCGTATACATACATAAATACATACATACATACAGTTGACGCATTTTGCTCGAAAGTCGCTTGCCCGGTGTCGGCGGATAAATGTGATATTGCCGGGCCTGTGTTGTTCCGAAATACGATGCAGTGTTCAATGCGTGCATTTGCCAAGGAACTTTGCATCGTAATTCGGAATATAAGAGGCACTGCAATATCGTATTTATCCGCCGACATCGGGAAAGCGACTTTCAAGTGAATTTAAAAAAAAAAAAGTTCAAATGTGTGTGACATCTTATGGGACTTAACTGCTAAGGTTATCAATCCCTAAGCTTACACACTACTTAACCTAAATTATCCTAAGGACACACACACACACGCAAGCACGCGCGCACACACACACACACACACACACACACACACACACACACACACACCATGGCCGAGGGAGGACTCGAACCTCCGCCAGGACCAGCCCCACAGTCCATGACTGCAGCGCCCTAGACCAGTCGGCTAATCCCGCGCGGCTCAAGTGAAGTGTCTCCCCTGTGCGGGTATATACTTAGTAGATGTACGAGTACATGTTGTAGACACATGGCTGACCGCATATGGAACTTTGGGTATGGCTGTGGATCGTGCTCGGATACCCAAATGGTAAGGCAACGGTTCGGGATAAAAGGGAATTTCGGGTTCGAGTCGAGGTTAGACGGAAATTTTCACTGTCGCCATTCTATTATGCAGCTGATGATTGTCCACATTTCATAACTGTGAGTACATTTTGTGTATTTCTGAACGGCTGCAGTCGCCTCAGTGCATCGTAATTAGGAATAACACACGCACTGCAATACCCTATAATATAAGGTTCCACTGTTGAGTTGAGTAGTTGAATCAAGGCAAGCGCACTCTGAAGTTGGAAGGTGGCACTCGTATAAGGATTAACCCAGTTAAAAAGAAACTCACAACGATAAGAAGTTAACTGCAACATAGTTTTCTTCATTCCATAAACAACTTGTCTGACTTAATATTCTCTACCTAGTTTACAGAAACGGAATTAAAAACACCTTTCGTGAAATAAGAATACTTTGTTGAAAAATGTCATATAGATTGACGAATAGCCAATTATTGACGGGAGAACATCAGTTCCATAGAGCATTTCACGAAATGACCATGGTCTGCTAGCTGAGAAGCTATCGATTTGCAATTTGTCCTACGTCCCTGGCCTTCCACTCTTGTCTGCGGCGGGAGGCGGAAATACGTCATTGGTCTGGTGACGTCAGCAAATACGCTGTCGTAGCAGTTCGACGGAGCGCCGCTGGGCGGCGCGGAGGTGCACGGAGCCCCGAGGGAGCGGCGAGTAATTACGTGCGCTCTGAGCTTGCAGAAACCTCGCGCGGCTTCGCGAAATGAAACTGCGAAATTACGAATTTGGAGGTTAGCCATGTTAAATCCTTTTCACTCGATTATCTTCTGAAAACATCGAATTAAGTTTATCCGCTTTTGTTACGTTGAGCATTTTTTAATTTTATTTGTACGTTAATTAAAGGGTTTAGATTTTCGCACAACATCCAATAAATTTAAAGCTCCGTCAAAAATTTCTCGTAATTCATCACTGAGCTTTTACACCACACACAAAAATCCACAATCTGTCAAATTTTTTTACCTAAATGTTGTTTTATGATATTTCGGAATCAGTCGATATAACGGAGTTGGGAGATCTAAAAATTAAATCATTCTTCCGTTATTAGTATAAGCGTATAAATGAAGATGGGATGACATGGCTTATATTATCTGTAATTTCACAAATTCATCTAGATAAAAAAGTTCTTGAAAAACTGTGAAACTGGTATCAAAAGATTTCATGTTGCTCCACATCAGCGAACAAATAATTTCAAGTTACATTTTCAGGAACATGGTAAGTTAGTCCGCCAATACAAAAATCTACATAGTCTAATTTCCTATCTCAAAATCAAATGATTTTCATGTAGAGACTGTTTTCAATAAAATTTAAATCACTGTCCTGAGCACTAATGTTTCTCCTTTCGGTTAGTCACTCTATGTTCCATAAATCATTCGTCTTGATTTTATCACAACGCCTGATTACTATGAGTTTACAGTCTACTTACATGTGCAGGGCATCAATGCTGACATTAACAAAGAAAGAATGAATAGTCTTGTTTTACACTGCATAAGCTGGTAGTGAAAAAAAAATAAAAAAACAAGAAAACTTAATGGTACTGTTCAGCACAGCTCATTTTGCTGGCTTTTAGCTAAAATCCATCTACTGGACAGAATAAAAGTGCAAAGGTAATAAATTAAGTTCTCTTTCAATAGTATTATTCTAGTATTGTACGCTGCACAAAGACATTGCCATTCCTTTCAAGCTGTAACGGATGTCTAAAAGGGGAAGTGTATAACAAATCGTTATGGTTACTTTTGTCATTTATGTTTTATCATTTGTTAATATACAAACCATACTGTTAAACACATAAGAAAATCCCTGCGAGAACTAGCATACATTCATTGATTCTCCTGCAGTTGCTGTAACTGAAGAACACGCTGAGCCACGCAGTAACCACTGACTTCAGCGTTCCGTCATTCCCATCTGTCGTCAGTGTTGAAACTTGCTGGTTTCTTGTGATTTTAACGTAACATATAATTTCTTTTTTGTTTTACATTTCTAGAGTAACTTAGATTTAAGGCAACAGCAGCTATAGTGAACATACACAACGTTAGCGGTCGCATTCGTGAGCTGTTCCATCACTGTTGACATACATTTTCGTATTTTATGATTCTTAAATTTGAATTTAACGAGGAGCCGTAGTTCTCTTCAGAAAGATTATAATTCCTGTTAGTTCACTTTTGTAAAGCTTAGACTTTTGCCATTGACTATGCGTTGCTCAGGTTTTGAAGTTGTCTGCCCCAACACTGTCAGTATATCTCTCCCGTTCTCTCCGTTATTCAAAGGTTCCATTTTTCTTCTTTGCTCCATGATTATCATCACCGTCATAAATCAGCTGACATCCCGCTCCACAGGCAACCACACCACAAACGACACATAGACACATAGTTGCCAGGTTATTCGCGGAGAACTTCACACCTCAAAAGATGAGTCTGAGTTCTCGTGCCGTATTGACCTGTCAATGTGGATACAGTTTTTGGGAGGATTTTCCATGCCCATACGTACTACGCATGCAATGAAAATGTCAGCGAATATGAAACAGAGATTATACAATTCACAGAGTCATACATAATTTTTCTTTTTGCATTAGGCGCAGCTTACGTTGTGAGGGGAAGAGTATTCTGCCATAGAATGAACCACCAAATCCAAAGTGGCATAGTCGTATACCATAGGTAGCAGTATTATTCATTAACAATCATTGCTAGTGCAATTTCTTTTTATTTTAAAAAGGCCTCGTGACATCAAAACCATGACAAGAAGGCCAAAATTTTGGCACGTAATGTCAAATGTCATCCAGGATATCACTAGGCGAAACGAATTTCAGTGAGTCGGTGTGGTATCAATTCGAGTTGAATCGAGGCATGGGCAAAAAATGCAGAAACGTCACTCAACAGTTTCTCTACAGTCACCCACATTCAGCTATCGCTGCTGATGGAACTAAGTACTTCATTGCCTGACGACTACTATGAAACTTTTCCAGAACTAGGTCAGAAGTAATATACATGAATTTCATCTTTAGAAGAGGAATTTTGAATTTAATTTCCATTGATACTGAAACTGGGGGCTGATGAGAGGTTGCTCAGCACTTCTGTATTGTCTTGAACTAATAAACTGCCCAGCACGCAGGAAGAGCAGGAGGAAGGGAGGCGAGACGAATCCCATTTGCGTCCCAGAAGGCATTAATCAAAACGGAATTGGTGATTCATGGCGAAGAGAGTCCGAATTGTGCACGACTGCTGTTCCGTTTGTCGTGTGACATGGGGGACTTCGTCTCATTCACAATAACAAACTCGTGCAATAAATTGATATCATTCTTTTCAAAACAGTCCGAACCAGCCCCATAGCTTTTTCCGCATTTGGTCTTGATCGGCGTTCAAACAAATTGGGCACGCAGTCTCTACAGTGCCTTCTCATAGTTAATTCGTCGTGTAAAATTCAGTTTGATCTTGTGTTTGATAATCATATCGGGTCAAGATTCTTATACAACTTCGATCGTCGGTCTTCCATTGCCACAATCTGCTCTGTGTCGATGTCTTCGTCTGTGGCAGCTGTCGAACCTCCTTCACATGGCTCGTCTTCACACAAGTACTGCAACGTTTCAGTTAATACCGTCATTTCTTAACTGTTGAAAACGGAGAAGCTGCTTATAAATCTTCACCAACTCCATTCGTAACAAATCATCCAAAACTGATCTGAAACACTTATCGTCATAACATTCTTAGTCACTTGGTAGAATACACGTGACATGAACCCACAAAACAGAACTATTCCGCACACCAGGCTCTCACAACTTTCATTGCCATGATAGATGTACCACTAACGAAAAGTCGTAATATAACTGTTTGAACACTTGAGGCAATACTGACCTTACTACTTATCGTAGAAAATAGATTAAGGAAAGGCAAACCTACGTTTCTAGCATTTGTAGACTTAGAGAAAGCTTTTGATAATGTTGACTGGAATACTCTCTTCCAAATTCTGAAGGTGGCAGGGGTAAAATACAGGGAGCGAAAGGCTATTTACAATTTGTGCAGAAACCACACGGCAGTTATAAGAGTCGAGGGACATGAAAGGGAAGCAGTGGTTGGGAAGGGAGTGAGACAGGGTTGTAGCCTTTCCCCGATGCTATTCAATCTGTATATTGAGCAAGCAGTAAGGAAACATAAGAAAAATTCGGAGTAGGTATTAAAATCCATGGAGACGAAATAAAAACTTTGAGGTTCACCGATGACTTTGTAATTCTGTCAGAGACAGCAAAGGACTTGGAAGAGCAGTTGAACGGAATGGACAGTGTCTTGAAAGGAGGATATAAGATGAACATCAACAAAAGCAAAACGATGATAAGGGAATGTAGTCGAATTAAGTCGGGTGATGTTAAGGGTATTAGATTAGGAAATGAGACACTTAAAGTAGTAAAGGAGTTTTGCTATTAGGACAGCAAAATAACTGATGATGGTCGAAGTAAAGAGGATGTAAAATGTAGACTGGCAATGGCAAGGAAAGCGTTTCTGAAGAAGAGGAGTTTGTTAACATCGAGTATGGATTTAAGTGTCAGGAAGTCGTTTCTGAAAGTATTTGTATGGAGTGTAGCCATGTATGGAAGTGAAACATGGACGATAAATAGTTTGGACAACAAGAGAATAGAAACTTTCGAAATGTGGTGCCGCAGAAGAATGATGAAGATTATATGGTTAGATCACGTAACTAATGAGGAGGTATTGAATAGAATTGGGTAGAAGAGGAGTTTGTGGCACAACTTCGCTAGTAGAAGGGATCGGTTGGTAGGACATGTTCTGAGGCATCAAAGGATCACCAATTTAGTACTGGAGGGCAGCGTGGAGGGTAAAAATCGTAGAGGGAGACCAAGAGATGAATACACTAAGCAGATTCAGAAGGATGTAAGCTGCAGTAGGTACTGGGAGATGAAGCAGCTTACACAGGATGGAGTAGCATGGAGAGCTGCATCAAACCAGTCTCCGGACTGAGGACCACAACAACAACAATAGATTATTTTTCAGTAATTGTACAGGAGCTTAATACACGTATTTGCTTGCGCTTTGAGATATTTCTCTTAGTTTTATAATGTTTGAAGTTGTCCCCCCCCCCCTCATACTATGCGTCCTTTTGGTCATCAATCAGTCCACGACAACATCAAATGAAAATAATTTAGCAACAAGAAGTTCCTTCATCAGATGCTAAAGATGAAGTTCTAATGTTCTAGGTCCAGAGTGCGTTACTGCAGGTTACAAAAGAGATCTACCGTTACAGTACTGTACTTACGAATGGAATGAAAATCAGTTTACAACACAAATTTTAAGAGAATTACTCCGTTTTAGGTATTCGATACCATTAGATAATATATTTCAGCAATTTATGTACACAAGTGAACCAGTGACAGACGATGCGGACAGATGGAGTAATTAGCTGTAACTACTATGCAAGTACGCATCTGAGTTTGTTGATATCAGAACGCATTGTAGATGAGAAGCGAATTACAAATTATATGTAGTTGTAACTTAAGTTTTGTACAAACAATTTATAATACATATCTTTAAGCAGATCAGTAATGCATTATGCTACAATTTGTGTGGCAATAGAGACTGTGTTATCAAATTATCGTATACCTTTCTTTTTTATATAGTAGTTAGCACGGTTTGCCTTAACACACTAGATGACAAACATAACATCTGATGACAATTTAACAATACATAGTGTATTACTGAAGTGAGGGGGTCAACCCTCTAAATTATCATAATTGACGCCATATCTTAGGACCCGTGGTATCTGTTGTTAGAATATATGAAAACTGTGACCATTACAGTGTCACGTTACCCTTTAACATGCTGAATGGTCCCGATGATTATCTGAAGGGCCGATCGAAAGCGATGGTCGTGAATAAAAAGTAGTTGTGGTTCAAAAATGGTTCCAGTGGCTCTGAGCACTATGCGACTTAACTTCTGTGGTCATCAGTCCCCTAGAACTTAGAACTACTTAAACCTAACTAACCTAAGGACATCACACACATCCATGCCCGAGGCAGGATTCGAACCTGCGACCGTAGTAGTCGCGCGGTTCCGGACTGAGCGCCTGAACCGCTAGACCACCGCGGCCGGCGTAGTTGTGGTGTAGACGGCGTTTCTTCATTTATCAGTAATTGTGTTCCACGTGAATATTTTGCCACAGTATCCTGTTTCTGCCCGTCATTAAATTTAGGAACATGAAGTGCGTAATAAAGATAATACATCTCATTCCAGTAATGCTGTGTATGGAAACTAATGGAGATACAACGCGTTTATACAGAATTTCCACCCAGTCATTTTAATTAACGTATGCTTCATGCACGACAATATTCTCTTATTACGAGAAAAGGATTAAAACAGTCGTATTAAGTTAACTGTATAATTATTACCGTTGTGATATCGACAGAACTGAAACAAGTACGTGTTTCCGTACTAATTGGAGTCATAAAATATCAGGTGCACTATAATGAGGAATGTGACAAAATTACGAAGAATCCAGTGGTATAACACGAGACACTAGACAGGAATAAATTAAATTCTTTGATTTACGAATCAAAGAGAATCCCAGTGAGAAGGAACTCTTCAACAAGCCACACTTTCGTTGGGTGTAGAGATTATTTTTCCATGTCTAATTTCTACTTTAAGCTTATTTACAAAAGGCAGCATATTAATGCAAAATTTATATTTTCTCGTCTGTGATATCAAATAACACATATACTTCCTGGTTCAAAAATCAGTAATTTTTTCCTAAATATATGTTTGATATTGCGTCAGTCGTTTGGGGTGAGCTTTAGTGATTTTTCGTTAAGTTACGATACTAATCTTCGTGCGTGTGCAGTATCATGAGCTTGCGATAAATATCAATTTTTTCTTAAAACTGTGTACAGAGATGTTACAGAGGTGGTAACATGCCGTTCTTTGAATGCCAAACTACAGTTGTGAGCTACAGACCCACGTGTCAAGATATCGTATGGAAACCAAGGGTTCCATATATTCCAAAACTGATGTTTTGCTGTTCTGTACATCCATTCATATGAATTCATTTCTGTTTCCCCCACATAGGTGGAATAACATATGCTTACAGAACAAAATACTAAAATACTTCGTGCATAGTGTACACTTTTGCATGGGCTGCGTCTGGGTGGGTAATAAAATGACATCGATATTTGGCTGCAGTCTCTCTTTATTTATGTCCGGTACACGTTTCGATGGCGATAACATGATTATCAGGTTATTTCATTAATTTTTACATACTGGAGTGTGTCTGTGGTATGCACACCTGACGATGTTTGGTTAGGCAGCGGTGAGATAGGATTACATGTCTTCTTGCACTGACGGTGAAACATTAACGTTAATTATAACCTTAAAAGGTGTTTTACACAGTCCTACATGCATGTAGATACTAACATCAGTGAGTGACAGAATAGGAACAGTCACTGCATGCTACCACTGCTAACCACATTTATCTGCTACATGTCTGAAAACATATTCTTTTTTTCGACTCTTACAAGGCAGAGACTTTGATACACGACTAGAGCTACGCATAAGAAAAGAAATACGAGACTCAGATCTAGCGTATTCGAACATATCCTTCCTTTCTTGTGGAGTAACAAAGGCTAACTCACACGGACAGTGGAAGCTTTGAAACGGAATGTTGGTTGTCAGATGTGTCGCGATCGGGAAGAACAAGAAAATGGCTACGAGGATGATTAATTTCGTCATATATTTATTGTGAATCTGTTCTGCAAGTTCATTTTTGATACTCATTTTTTCGGGTGGCTACACAACGTCGATTTTCGTTGGTCAAGTGTCTTTTACGAATTTCTTAATCGTAAAGGTATTTGTGAAGAAAGTCACATAAAAAAAATGGCTCAAATGACTCTGAGCACTATGCGACTTAACTTCTGAGGCCATCAGTCGCCTAGGACTTAGAACTAATTAAACCTAACTAACCTAAGGACATCACACACACCCATGCCCGAGGCAGGATTCGAACCTGTGACCGTAGGTCACATTATACCGTGGTTTGAGTGCAGTATTATAAGTATGTCGAATATCCACATATATGGCCATGTGAAAGCCTACTGACGACACACTTCGCCATCAGTGACTCCCTAGGTAGAAGATAATGCAATCCTCCAAATCTCAATGCGACGATAGCGCCAAAAGTTAGTGCCAGTGTTCGTATGTGGCAAGCAATACTGTGCGCCAATGCCCTGGACTAGATTTCTTCCTCCACGCTATTCCTCAAAGACGCTGATGAATACACTGTCGACTATCGGAAAATCAACGGCATCATCACCATCATAATCATTACTCTCATTATTATATTCTCCCCTTTACCTTATAGATTAAGACTTAGAACATGTTTGGTAGTGATGCATCCAGTTGTCTGAGACATTAACCCCATTAAGTGGATTTTTATCTAAAAACACAAAACCTTCCCTGCCAGTCCGATAAGTTTTACCTCGCCTTAATAAGCTACCACATAAGAGTTTAGTCAACTTGTTTGAATATTGTATTTGCTATCATGTCCAAGTGCTTCTTTAAATTTTCTTCCTACAATTGTGGCGTGTTTCTTGCTATTTCTTGTTTGACTCCTGTTTCTACTATCCTGGCCGTCACCTTGTTTGAATCTTGCCTATCCTGACCACCTGTACTCTCTCCTGCAATGAGAGTTATAAACAACTGGAGCCAAGAAAGCTTTTCTTCTAGGTGCAGGGTAAGGAATTCACTCTTTAAGAAGAAGCCGTAAAAGCAACGAGCTTCAAAAAACGAAACACCGAGGACAAAGCCGCCGCGAAGGCGAGACCGTGGTGGAAGTGATTGCTCGCAACTGTTGTCGTCAATTAGAACGACTTTACGCCCCAGTCAGGAGGTGCTGCGAATTCTTTGGAATAAAACTCTGTGCGTGAAAGAAAGCGTGCCGGAGATTCATGTCTGCGTTTATGGCCTCCAACTTTTACGTTCCTCCAGTAAACCAAAGAGAAGAGTTTTCTGGAGAGTTTGCCTGCTACGTTGGGCGTAGGGAAGGAGGCTTTCAAGCTGACTGACTTGGTAGTCAGGGGAACAGTTGGCATCCTTGGTGTGACACGCCAGTCGCATGACGGTGCAGTCTGAACAATTCACTTAAGTGAATTCAGGGACACTCAGACTTTCATTCTTGACAGAGTACACACTGCCCTTGTTACAGTGGATCTTTCAAGATTTCCGTTAAACAACCTTGAAAAATGTAGTTATGTAGTTGCAGTAACGTTTACATATGCGTTTACAACCTACAGTCTAGAGACTAGTACATATCATATATCGCAGTATATCTCCGAGGGCCGTAGACACGGGTTCACAGATAGATGCCGTGTTTCTTGACTTCCGCGAGGCGTTCGATACAGTTGCCCATAGTCGTTTAATGAACAAAGTAAGAGCATATGGGCTATTAGACTAATTGTGTGGTTGAATTGAAGAGTTCCTAGATAACAGAACGCAGCATGTCATTCTCAATGGAGAGAAGTCTGCCGAAGTAAGAGTGATTTCATTTGTGCCGCAAGGGAAGTGTCGTAGGACCGTTGCTATTCACAATATACATAAATGACCTTGTGGATGACATCGGAAATTCACTAAGGCTTTTTGCAGATGATGCTGTGATGTATCGAGAGGTTGTAACAATGGAAAATTGTACTGAAATGCAGTAGGATCTGCAGCGAATTGACGCATGATGCAGGGAATAGCAATTGAATCTCAATGTAGACAAGTGTACTGTGCTGCGAATACATAGAAAGATAGATCCCTTATCATTTAGCTACAAAATAGCAGGTCAGCAACTGGAAGCAGTTAATTCCATAAATTCTCTGGGAGTACGCATTATCTGGGAGTACGCATTAGGAGTGATTTAAAATGGAGTGATCATATAAAGTTGATCGTCGGTAAAGTAGATGCCAGACTTAGATTCATTGGAAGAATCCTAAGGAAATGCAATCCGAAAACAAAGGAAGTAGGTTACAGTACGCTTGTTCGCCCACTGCTTGAATACTGCTCAGCAGTGTGGGATCCGTACCAGACAGATTTGATATAAGAGATAAAGAAGATCCAACGGAGAGCAGCGCGCTTCATCACAGGATCATTTAGTAATCGCGAAAGCGTTACGGAGATGATAGATAAACTCCAGTGGAAGACTCCGCAGGAGAGACGCTCAGTAGCTCGGTACAGGCTTTTGTTGAAGTTTCGAGAACATACCTTCGCCGAAGAGTCAAGCATTATATTGCTCCCTCCTAAGTACGTTTCGCGAAGAGACCATTCGGATAAAATCAGAGAGATTAGAGCCCACACAGAAGCATACCAACAATCCTTCTTTCCACGAACAGTAAGAGACTAAAATAGAAGGGAGAACCGATAGAGGTACTCAAGGTACCCTCCGCACACACCGTCAAGTGGCTTGCGGAGTATGGATGTAGATGTAGATTTTCTCAATAGAGTGTGAACATATAGCTGTCTATGGTCGTGTGAACTGCATATTAGATGTCGTTACTATAACAGCTACATTCAGTTGCTATTCCTGAAAGGATCATGGTTATTTAGCTGCCCCTACCTATGGGTTTTCTGAAACCTGCAACGTCTTCAAAAACCACACATGAGATTTTCATATTCTCTCGCTCACTATGCACAGACTATTAGTCCTGCAGAAAAAATGAATAGGACTTTCTGTAGTAAACTTACTGTAGTTAGATTTTGTACTGGGATACGTTTTCGCTGGAGGCTACAAAAAGGATCTGTACATTTTTTTTCTGGAGGAGTAAAAGTCTACGCGTAGTGACCGAGGCAATATGAAAATCTCGCTCGTGGTGACTGAAGGCGTTCTGGGTTACATGTAACCATAAGTAGGGGCAGCTGAATCGCCCTATATGTTTTATAAGTGAGAGACTGATAAAGGAGAACAGCAGAGGAATGAATTACTGATATCACAGCTGTGTGTACTAACTCCTAGTATTTTACCTTCCGCATACCATCACTGGTGGTCAGTTGAAGCACAGCTATAATACCGCACTGACACTTGTTATATTGTCACAGTAGAATGACAAGCGGTATAATTATGAGCTGTTCCAAGGAGAAAAAAATGTTCAAATGTGTGTGAAATCTTATGGGACTTAATTGCTAAGGTCATCAGTCCCTAAGCTTACACACTACTTTATCTTAATTATCCTAAGGACAAAAACACACACACACACCCTTGCCCGAGGGAGGACTCGAACCTCCGCCGGGACCAGCCGCACAGTCCATGACTGAACGCCTTAGAACGCTCGGCTAATCCCGCGCGGCGTTCCAAGGAGAGGGAAAAAACAACACACAAACGCTTTTGTACTGCACATGTTTGAAACTCCTTGCTTTCTCCGTGCTAACCATTTCAATTTGCACGTCACACGCCCTGTCTTTACCAGGTTATATTTTTTGTGGTATTGGTTGAAGATCGACGTCCTCAGGGACAAGTGATCAAAGGAAAAGTGAATGACTTTACCGTGGGTTAAATCTTCTGAGGTCGTGAAATAAAACCGTAGAAATAAACTCCGATTAGCAACACAAATGACGCATCCAAAAACTTACGATGTCCTGTAAAAATAGTCCTTGGTACAACGTTGTATATATAAACATACGTAATGAGATTCTCAATATTACTCGACAAAAAACTACAGTCCTGGCCATTGCACGGACTAATTTGTGTACGTGGCTAGGTGCCGCCACGTGACTGTTTAATATTGTGCTCGTTCTTAGCTGGTTGTGCAAGAAAGGATATGGTACCGATCGCGGTGACACAGTGGTTAACACACTGAACTCGCTGTTGGAAGAAGTGTTATTCAAACTTTCCCGCCGGAGTGGACGAGCGGTTCTAGGTGCTACAGTCTGGAACTGCCCTACCGCTACGGTCGCAGGTTCGAATCTTACCTCGGGCATGGATGTGTGTGATGTCCTTAGAATAGTTAGGTTTAAGTAATTCTAAGCTCTAGGGGACTGATGACCACAGCAGTTAGTCCCATAGTGCTCAGAGCCATTTGAACCATTTTTTGTTATTGAAGTCCCCGTTCTGATATCGAGATTTAGGTTTTCTTGGGATATCCTGAATCGATTGAGACGAACACTATCATGCTTCGTTTTAAAAAGACATGGTTGATTTCCTTCCCAACCCCTATCCAAACATGAATATAACTCCATTTATAATGGCTTCGTTGTCGGAGGAACATTAAACCACTGTTCTTTCTTGCTTACATTCCTCGTGAAGCGATCGTCTGTCTTGGTGGATAGGTACGACAATATGCTATTACCTTCAGTGTCCATGGAAAAAGCAACGAAACGTTTTTGCCCAATTATAAAACTGAATACGTCGATTGTGCAGGAAATCAAAGGGCGGACGCTGTGTCGAAGAAAGTAGCAATCAGGTACCTACTCCAAAGCCGAAGGCGCATATTGCTCCGAATATCTATTCCATTCAGAAAACCCTACATATAAGGCAACACGTTCTTCATAACAATAAACACTGTAAGGAATTAATGACCCTATGAAAATTTCAGTTTTTCCCCCGCATCAGTGGACTTCAAGGTTAACGACGAATCATTCAGCACAAAGATTCTGTCTGCATGATTCGAAATTAAATAGTGACAAATTAAAGGGTGGTTTACGTATGAACATGAAACAGTTGTGAAGAAGGCATACTACATTTTTACGGAAATAATGCTTTTGAGATCAGATTGTCAGTGGTATAGCTAGACGGGATACGTCCATAATAAAGAATAGTTTCTGAAAACTTTGTACACGTACATACCATCAGCGGGTATATAAGTGATTATAGTTGCAGTTGTCTGTGACACGTCGAATTACCACCAGGGTGCATTAGTGCTGTTCAAGTTTAGTTTCGTTACCAAGGCTGGTAGGGTACAGTAAGGGATGTGAAAACTGTCAGATGTTGAGCGGTTAGTGCGAAGGACACGAAGATGCTGCCTACTCGTGTGAGACAGCGTTACCAGCACCTGATGGAGTTTGAACGGGACCACATCGCGGGTCTCTGTTTGGCCTGCTTGTCGAATCGTTCAAGATCCAGATTTGTCTGGCATTCGGATGTGACAATGGTTCTATGAAGAACTGCATGGGAACATACTTGTCTTTAAGGTCGATCACTCCTGACTACCATCAGGAAGGATCTCCGTTTTGTGCACCAAGCATATAGTAACCACATCTAAGCTTGTCATCCGAGGATAAGCAATGGATGCGCTGCAACCTATTGTGTCATCCCACACCATTGGTCACAGACTAGCAGCAGACGAACTAGGGAATCACAGCCCCATGCGTTGTCTGCCATTAACATGACAACAGAAACTGCTGCGTTATGAGTAGTACCGTGACCGGCAAGCATCGACCCCTGATGAATGGGGTCCCATTGTCGTCAGCGATGAATCCCTGTTCTGCGATACCCCGGATGACCATCGTCGGAGAGTCTGGCGCCGACGTGTGTGTGTGTGTGGGGGGGGGGGGGGGGAGTTCCATTGGTCCAGTGTTTTGGAGAGGCACAGCGGTGCTAATCCTGGTGCCATGGCTTCGAGTGCCGTCAGGAGTGACTTCAGGTCACCGCTGTCATTGATTGAGAGAACTCTGATCGCACAAGGGTACATCACAAACATCTTGCGTCCTCAGTGTCATCTTTCATACGATATTATTCGGGAGCCATTTTTTATTGGACAATGCTCACCCACACAAGGTACGTGTCTCTCTGAACTGTCCGCATGTTGTTGAGGTAATCCCGTGGCCGGAAAGAGTCCCAGATCTGCAACAATAGAACACCTCTGGGACCAATTCGGGCGTCAAATCCGTTCCAGTACCAGTATCCAGGATATATAGGACCAGTTAAAACAGTTGTTGCCAAACTTACCTGAGGAGAAGATACAACTGTTTTATAAAACCCTTCCCAACCGAATCAGAGCAGGCTCCCAGACCAGAGGGGACGCAACTTCATACTGATAAGTGGGCCAGTACTTCCAAGTTCTTTGAAAATTTGTGTCAATTTTTTATTCACTGTACGGCCTTGCTGCAGTGGATACATCGGTTCCCATGAGATCACCGAAGTTAAGCGCTGTCGTGTGTGGTCGGCGCTTGGAGGGGTGACCATCCAGGCCGCCATGCGCTGTTGCCATTTTTCTGGGTGCACTCAGCCTCGTGATGCCAATTGAGGAGCTACTCGACCGAATAGTAGCGGCTCCGATCAAAGAAAACCATCATAACGACCGGGAGAGCGGTGTGCTGACCCCACGCCCCCTCCTATCCGCATCCTCAACTGAGGATGACACGGCGGTCAGATGGTCCCGATGGGCCACTTGTGGCCTGAAGACGGAGTGCTTTTTTTGCAATCACTGAAATAAAAACTCATACCTTCTCAGCTCGTGAAGTTTTATTTCGTTTTCTCCTCCCCTTCTTATCGCTTCACCTTTTTCTCATTCAGTGTACACCCATACTCTGCAAGCCACCTTGTGGTGTGTGGTGGAGAGAACTTTGCGTAACCCTGTCATTTCCGCCTTTCTCTTTGTAGCCGGCCGCTGTCGCCGAGCGATTCTAGGCGCTTCAGTCCGGAACCGCGCTGCTGCTAGGGTCGCAGGTTCGAATCCTGATTCGGGCATGGATGTGTGTGATGTCCTTAGGTTAGTTAGGTTTAAGTAGTTCTAAGTCTGGAGGGCTCATGACCTCAGATGTTAAGTCCCATAGTGCTTAAAGCTAATTGAACCATTTTTTTCTCGTTGTAGTCGCGAATGGTGCGTGCAAGAACGATTGTTGATAGGCGACGGTATGATCTCGAATTTTTCTAATTTTACCTTCATCTTCTGTTTGTCAGCTATACGTCGAAAGAAGACGTATCCTTTCAGGAACGCACGCTCTTGTAACTTTAACAGTAAACCAAACCGTAATGCAGAACGATTCATTTGTACAGTCTGTCACGCGTGTTGGCTGGTCACCTCTGTGACGCTTTCGCGCTTACCGGATCAACCTTTAACGAAACGCTCTGTTCTTCTTTATTTTATTTTTTTTATTAATCACATCTGGTAAGTATCCAAGACTGACGAGCAGTATTCGGGTATTGGTCGAACGAGGGTTATATGAGCTACTTCCTTTGTAGGTGCGCTACATTTCCTGAGATTATTCCAGAGAATTTCAATCTGAATTCTGCCTTCGATAAGATTAATTATATGTAGAAGTTTAATTTTAAATCGTTTCGAACGCATGCTCCAGATATTTGATAGGTATAATTGCTTCCAGTGATTGCTCGAATATCCTGGAGTCATACAATAACGGGAATTTATGCTTGTTTATGGACAGTACGCTACATTCTTTTACGTAAACACGACAGTGTTCAAATGGTTCAATTGGCTCTGAGCACTATGGGACTTAAATTCTGAAGTCATCAGTTCCCTAGAACTTAGAAATACGTAAACCTCACTAATCTAAGGACATCACACACATCCATGCCCGAGGCAGGATTCGAACCTGCGACCATAGCGGTCGCACGGTTCCAGGCTGAAGCACCTAGAACCGGTCGGTCACACCGGCCGGCACACGACATTGTTGTTACTTTGCTAGGGAAAGTGTGATACACAAGCTTTGTCAATGTTAACCTAATCAAACCTGCTTTTACTTGTTCTTGTCCATGTTCTACAAACTATAATTTCAAAACGAATGAATGATGAGGATTGTTTAATAAAAATTTACTCTCTTAACGATATCTGTCATATACATGACTTAAAATATAAACTTCCTCTTTGAATAGATTGATACGACTCGCTGCCGGCCGCGGTGGTCTCGCGGTTCTAGGCGCGCAGTCCGGAACCGTGCGACTGCTACGGTCGCAGGTTCGAATCCTGCCTCGGGCATGGATGTGTGTGATATCCTTAGGTTAGTTAGGTTTAAGTAGTTCTAAGTTCTAGGGGACTGATGACCACAGCAGTTGAGTCCCATAGTGCTCAGAGCCATTTTGATGCGACTCGCTAGTATTGGGACACGATTACAACATTCGCTCGCAATGATTTACGGAAACATGGAAGAACAACGAGATGGTGCTTAGTACCCTGCGCATCCCGAATACCAGTGCAGTGCCGTAGCTACTTTATCTCCTCGCTTGGATCATTAAAGGATCCATCGGAATAGTGTAGGAATAACTTATCAGGTGCCAACTTACTCAGCCTCATCAAACTTTGAGACTAGGTTGCACACTAACATAATTAATTCGAGACAAAGCATTACACTCGACGCAAGCATCCTTTGCCATTGTCAGTGAAGCAGCCAGCCTCTCTTCCAAGCCACCTTGCATCGTAAACTTTACTATGGAGCAAAACACATCGTCAGATGCAGTTCGTGATTTTACTTAGAATACCTTCTACCGATTGAAAACCAAACCCCAGCCATAGAATAAGGTTTCCTAACTGTATTAAACTGATAGATGTTAGGTCTAAAAATGAATTCGCAACAAATATAAAGTTGTTTGTACCAATTATTATTCGTTTGTACTGTCTCAAGCCTACTGTTGTGTGAGACAGTGTTACAGCGAGCGCTTTTAGCTTTTATTTACAAAGCACCCGTCCTTTTTACATGTTTTGAAATCAGGAAAACTGGTAAAATCACAGTAAAATTTCTATCAGGTCACTTCATGTGAAGCGTTACAAAGGTTAAGTCCCAAGAAAGGAAATACAGCAAATGAAAAAAAGGAAAATCAAGTTCCTAAATGTTGAAAGATCGCGAAGGGTAAAAGTGCAACCACTTTTTTTTAATCGTCTGATGAGACACCTCTTCATGTGAACTAGACGAGCAAGCACTCTGTATTCTCACCTAATAATTGGTTCATGTCGTGTTTTGTCTCATTATACTTACTATAACTCAAATGAAACAGAGCTATAAAGCAGAAAGTGACAATAATTTGCAGAGGATCTTTAAATGATAAGAGTTAGAGAATATCATAGATCCGTTTGGAACTTCCTTTATGGAGGTTTTCTTTGTGGACTAGATATGGAGATGATTTATCTTCCACTATGAGCTAGTCTGTGGAGTTAATAGAAACCATGGTAGAACCTTTGAATGGTTGCTACAGCACGATGATCCTATACTGACTCTGAAGCGTTTGAGAATCTTCTGGTACCTTGGGCTTCGTCTGAGTGTTTCAACTTAAACTTCGTTTATGATCTGACTAACATACACTGTATTATCGAAAGCCTCCTCCCCCCCTCCCCCTTAATGTTAATCGTTGCAGTGGCCCCAGGCTTGTAACTATTAATGAATGGCACTTTCGTTTACTACTATTACAGCATGAGTCTTTGAGGAATTTCTGATTCAAGTGGAATATGTTTCCCTCCCTTCGTAAGCGTGGTAAATGTTTGTCACCGGGATTCTGGATGAGCTGATGTGGAACGCATATGACACTATAATTAATCCCAAATACGGTCGAAGTAGTTCATAGTGGGGCTTTGAGCTACCGAGTCCTGCAGATTCACATTTTTTTTTACACTTTCTTCGAACCAAGATGGAATGGTCGGTGCTTTGTAAACAGAAACATTATAATATTGTTACAAAATAGCTCATATTCTAAACTGTTGCAACTGTTTGGGAATAATGCTTTGTGTAACCTGTACTCCCAAGTATCCCAGTTTATATCGCCACCGATTAAAACTAAGAGTCTGAGCTCAAGATGAGAAAAAACAATCCTAGATGATCATACCACTCCCATAACACTCCATCATCCGTCTTACACAAGCACGGCCACCTGAATGTCACATCGCGTACTGTATACAACTTTTTCTATTGCTTCACAAACCAATGAAGGTGTTACCTCCGTTCTGAGCTACGTCTCGAATTCGTTCAGTTATCAGTGACAGCTACACTGCCATAAGAAACAAGTACTATAACGCCTCTTTACGGATCTTTCTATCACAGTCGTGTCTATCTCGCCTCCAATGGAAGTGGCCTGCAGTAGCTGACTAGTTAGTATCTCTCTCAACCCCAATGCCAGTATAAGTTAAAGGAGTCTGCAGCGTCGGCTGTGAATAGCAATGCGTGTTACTCTGCGCTGAAGTTAAGGACTTTTTTGAATCAGCACCGGCCACGACAAATCTTAGGTCTCTCTCCCATCCATCCTCCCTTCTCTTTCCACCTCAGTTACATGACTGCTGGTTGAATACAGCAGGAGCGTTGTCTCTTCAAAGACGTGCTGTACGAGGGTTCAGTTAATTGCCACGTTGCTTCACCTTTGTGAAGTAAGAGGACCGTCCCGAAACTCTCGCAACGAAACTCTGGTAACAGAGTAAAAGAAAAATAGGGACCTAACATCAAGCTAAATTAAAACTTTCTTAATTGAAGTCTCTATCGTAATGAAACAAATGTTTCCTCAGATGATGAAAACATTCAGAGCTATGGAAACGGAAAACAGTTCTTGTTACCGACTCTTCACCATAGGTCCCACACGCAGTCTTTTCCGCGAGCAGCAAATTAAGTTCATTCTTGCAGTGGTGGTATCATAGACATAGATCTGGTATAATACCTTCCTGTTGGAGAAAATGTAACCTTTTGCATAGATGCTCACGTACTCTGATGTTTACATCTACAAAACGATGCTATAAAGCAGTAGAATCTAATTATTGATTAAGCGTAGATAGCAAGCAGTAAAGGAAACAAAAGAAAATACGGAGTGGGCATTAAAATCCATGGAGAAGAAATAAAAACTTTGAGCTTTGCTGATGACATTGTAATTCTTTCAGAGACAGGAAAGGACTTGGAAGAGCAGTTGAACGGAATGGACAGTGTCATGAAAGAAGGATATAAGATGAACATCAACAAAAGCAAAACGAGGATAATGGAATGTAGTCGAATTAAGACGGGTGATGCTGAGGGAATTAGATTAGGAAATGATACTCTTAAAGTAGTAAAGGAGTTTTGCTATTTGGGGAGCAAAATAACTGATGATGGTCGAAGTAGAGAGGATATACAATGTAGACTGGCAATGGCAAGGAAAGCGTTTCTGAAGAAGAGAAATTTGTTAACATCGAGTATAGATTTAAGTGTCAGGAAGTCGTTTATGAAAGTATTTGTATGGAAGAGAAACATGGACGATAAATAGTTTGGACAGGAATAGAATAGAAGCTTTCGAAATGTGGTGCTACAGAAGAATGCTGAAGATTAAATGGGTAGATCGCATAACTAACGAGGAGGTATTGAATAGAATTGGGGAGAAGAGGAGCTTGTGGCACAACTTGACTAGAAGAACGGATCGGGTGGTAGGACATGTTCTGAGACATCGAGGGGTCACCAATCTAGTATTGGAGGGCAGCGTGGAGGGTAAAAATCGTAGAGGGAGACCAAGAGATGAATACACTAAGCAGATTCAGAAGGACGTAGGCTGCAGTAAGAACTGGGAGATGAAGCTTGCACAGGATAGAGTAGCATGGAGAGCTGCATCAAATCAGTCTCAGGACTGAAGACCACAACAACAACAACAGGGCTATTATTTTATTAATATTTATTAATAGATTTCTATTAGGAAATACGATAGACGTAGAGGAGTTTTATTATCTTCTCCATTATTTTAGAAGGAGCATTTTATTCATGCGTCATTAGCGGTAGAACAGGTATTTAAAAAAGAAAACACTAAAGAAAATAAATTAGTAACGCCTTCATAAAGCAAAAAAAAATGCATAACCAAATTTTTACTATTGATAGGTTTAGAGCTCTCTAAGCAGCAAGGAACTACAATATGTTCTATATAATACGTAAAATACAGGGCGGTCAGAAAATGTGTGAAATGCTTGTAGGGATGTTACATGGCAGGTTGTACTGAGGCATAAATGTTAAGAAAGCAATTCGATACGTTGCGCCGTTTCCGAGTTATTTAGCATGGAAGTCAGATCGTCGCGCGCATAAATTCAAATTTCAGCTAACGAGACAAAGCACGCGTTGGACAACACCGCCCCTGGCAGGCCGTTTGAATGCGAGCGCGCGACGGCCCGATTGGCTAAATTCTATGCTAAATATTCGGAAACGGAGCAACATACCGAATTTATTTCTTAACATTTACGTCTCAGTACAACCTGCCCTGTAACATCCCTACAAGCATTTCACACATTTTCTGACCACCCTGTATAGTGCCCTCTCTGCTACAGTCCACGGCCTCGATATCACTGTAACGCCACATGAGACATGCCGTTGTGAACCCACCCTCATCGTCAGACAAAGAAAGAAAATATTAATAATCAGAAATCATGCTGTGTCATTTAGGAATATTTAGTAACAGAAAACACACGGTTCGAGATCTTTTAAATTATCAGTTGCGGTTTAACCAGTCAATAAAAATTCCGAAATAAAAGGGACTTTATTATAGCTTTAGCAATGAGAAACTGAAATCTAGATTTCGACTGCGATCATTTTCAAAGTATTTGTTAATTTTCTCTATATGGTGGCAACCGTCAAAAATTCCGCAAGTTTTCCTTCTCCTACATGAGGGCATAGGAACACAGCGAGGATCGCTTTTCCGACGGTTGTGACTGAGTCAGAACGTGAAACTTCTGTCGGCAAAAGACATAGTAAGTTACTTACATCACAGCAGGCAGGCTATGGACCTTGCCCGTTCAACGGTCCTTTTTTTTGTGGTTAGAAGCTCGCTAGAGTGTGGCGCTTACGGTATCATAAAAGATGGCACCGCCGCCACTCCAGCTCATTCTGTTGCAACCTCGATGCCAAATACTAGGTGCAGCTTCGACTCCGTCACTGATTCAGCTTCGCCAAACGATCTTACCGCTTTGCAGTTAGTAACAGTTTAACGTAAACAGAACTCTTGATTCTCCCTCACGTACGCATTCTGTGTCGTTCGCACAATGACCGCCACGATCTCCCGCTAAGGCCACAGACCGACGGCGCCAACCGTGTGTTAAGATACCACCGTGACCTCCCGTTTGGTATCTGGATTGGTATCTTTAGGTTCAAGAGTCTCTCCCTATTTGAAGATAACTCTCTCCATCTGACACAACCCTGCAATTTCTATATCTCAAGTAAATGTAGGAGAGACGTTCAATAAATAAGCGAGGTTGAAAGGAGGTTGGCTTTACACGATACTATTCCCCACTCTTCTGGTTACAAAATCCTGTTTTTCAACATAGTCTTCATTCACCGCGAAGGCCTTACGTCACCTTACTGGGAGGGTCTGTATGCCCGCATCGCACCATTCTACTGGTCGACGTCGGACCAGTCTTCTGCATCGGTAACCTCCCCACCATCCACTTACTGCTACCCACGGAGTGCATCCTTCCTTGGGCCAAACAGATGAAAGTCAGAAGATGCAAGGTACGGGCTGTAGGGTGGATGAGGAAGAACAATCCAGTGACGTTTCGTGAGTTTCTCTAGGGGGCGCAAACTAGTGTGAAACCTTGCGTTGTCATTAAGATGGAAAAGTTCGTATGCATTTTTATGGCGACGAACACGCGTAAGTCCTTTCTTCAATTTCCTGAAGTTTTTACAATACACTTCAGAGTTTATTCGTGCGCCATCAGGGAGGTGATCAAACAGAGTAACCCCTTCAGAGTACCAGAAGACTGTCGCCGTGAGTTCCCGGCTGATGGTGCTGATTACGGCAAGAAAAAAGGACTAAAAGTCAGATAATATTAACACTTTCATCCTTCTTTACCTCCTCTGCATTACTGCAGATGACGTGTCACTGAGCACATTTGTACTGTGCATGCAGTACACGTGAGGTGCCTAGTTGTTTCCACTGCCCTGTGTGGAATACATAAGTTCTTGTACACTTCACTAAGCTGCTGTCTTCATGATGATGATGTCCCCAGCGCAGAAAGCAGCACGCAGGTCGTGGATTCTTTTTCTTGAGGCTGAAATTAACTTCGCAAGGAACTGCTGCTACGAATAAACTATAACTCATTTGGGATGCCACTCGCGTTTTTATTGATATAGACACGAGAAACTATTCTTGAACACAACGTATTAAACATATCTTTCTACAGTCAGTATATCTGGCTAAAATAACATGAAATACATCCTGTCACAGACAACATGTCTGTCTACTGGAACCGTAAGAACTGTAGTAAATAAAATTACATGAATCAAATACTACTATTACAGACAACATGTCTGTACCTAGAGACGGTCGGAACTGTAGTAAATAAAACTGCATGAAACAAATCCTGCTGTAACAGACAACATGTCAGTCTACTGGAACGGTGAGAACTGGAGAGCCGGACTGCCCGAGACACTTCGCCCGCCAAGCCAGCAAGGCGTGACCCGAACACCACCGAAATGCATCGGCAGTAATATCGTCAGTCTTTTGTTTTAGTAATACTTTGATTTTAATAATTTTGAAATGACTGATTGATAGCTGGCTGTTGAGAGATGTTTATTTAAAAAAATGAAGTAATTTGGATGACAGGTTTAATTAATAATAGCAACTTAAGTTTAACGTTTTGGCGCCCTACCGCCGAACACAGCGGCCAATCACAGAGCAGCAGTATCATGCAGCCGGTCTTTCTCACGGGAATGGTACCGAATCTAACATCTGTCACCGGTACCTCATCCCACATTGCGTCATCTCTATGCTTCTTGCATCTCCACTGCCCTGGGAATAGCTTCCTGGAGCCTAATATGATGGCTTACTAAGCTAGAAATATTACAGGCTTTGAACTTTTTCTTCGGAGGAGAAGTGATGTGGCCCCACTCCATGGATTGTCGTTTAGTTTCCGGTTCGAAGTGATGAACCCATGTGACAACGCCTGGGACGATGTTCGACAAAAATTTGTCACGATCAGCTTCGTAATAGGGCTAACACCTTTCAGTACCTGACCTGGTGGCCGAGTGTGTGAGCACTACCAACAGAGATGTCCAGTTGAGCAGCGAGATATTTGATTGTGATCCTTCGATCACCTCGAGTGAGAGTGTCCGCACGTTCCAACGCTGCAGGAGTCACAGCTGTGTGCGCCCAGCCGGCACGCGGGAGATAGGACACGTTTGTTGCTTTTGTTCATCACCAGGTCTGCGTAGACATTCTGCAAACGCTTATGAATATCTGCGATGCTCTGGTTTCCCACCAAAGAAACTCAATGACAGTTATCTGCTCGGTATACACCTCCGCTACAGACCCATTTTTGAAGGCTACGTATTCCGCCGCCACGTATCGGAACTTCATGAAACTATGGCGGCTGAAGAGGGAATAATTCACGATGGTCCACAACATATTATGCATTTTTCAAACGGAATCAGACGAGAAAAAAAATTGTGTTGCAATACTTACTAAACTCCCCTCGTACATACACTCCTGGAAATTGAAATAAGAACACCGTGAATTCATTGTCCCAGGAAGGGGAAACTTTATTGACACATTCCTGGGGTCAGATACATCACATGATCACACTGACAGAACCACAGGCACATAGACACAGGCAACAGAGCATGCACAATGTCGGCACTAGTACAGTGTATATCCACCTTTCGCAGCAATGTAGGCTGCTATTCTCCCATGGAGACGATCGTAGAGATGCTGGATGTAGTCCTGTGGAACGGCTTGCCATGCCATTTCCACCTGGCGCCTCAGTTGGACCAGCGTTCGTGCTGGACGTGCAGACCGCGTGAGACGACGCTTCATCCAGTCCCAAACATGCTCAATGGGGGACAGATCCGGACATCTTGCTGGCCAGGGTAGTTGACTTACACCTTCTAGAGCACGTTGGGTGGCACGGGATACATGCGGACGTGAATTGTCCTGTTGGAACAGCAAGTTCCCTTGCCGGTCTAGGAATGGTAGAACGATGGGTTCGATGACGGTTTGGATGTACCGTGCACTATTCAGTGTCCCCTCGACGATCACCATAGGTGTACGGCCAGTGTAGGAGATCGCTCCCCACACCATGATGCCGGGTGTTGGCCCTGTGTGCCCCGGTCGTATGCAGTCCTGATTGTGGCGCTCACCTGCACGGCGCCAAACACGCATACGACCATCATTGGCACCAAGGCAGAAGCGACTCTCATCGCTGAAGACGACACGTCTCCATTCGTCCCTCCATTCACGCCTGTCGCGACACCACTGGAGGCGGGTTGCACGATGTTGGGGCGTGAGCGGAAGACGGCCTAACGGTGTGCGGGACCGTAGCCCAGCTTCATGGAGACGGTTGCGAATGGTCCTCGCCGATATGCCAGGAGCAACAGTGTCCCTAATTTGCTGGGAAGTGGCGGTGCGGTCCCCTACGGCACTACGTAGGATCCTACGGTCTTGGCGTGCATCCGTGCGTCGCTGCGGTCCGGTCCCAGGTCGACGGGCACGTGCACCTTCCGCCGACCACTGGCGACAACATCGATGTACTGTGGAGACCTCACGCCCCACGTGTTGAGCAATTCGGCGGTACGTCCACCCGGCCTCCCGCATGCCCACTATACGCCCTCGCTCAAAGTCCGTCAACTGCACATACGGTTCACGTCCACGCTGTCGCGGTACGCTACCAGTGTTAAAGACTGCGATGGAGCTCCGTATGCCACGGCAAACTGGCTGACACTGACGGCGGCGGTGCCCAAATGCTGCGCAGCTAGCGCCATTCGATGGCCAACACCGCGGTTCCTGGTGTGTCCGCTGTGCCGTGCGTGTGATCATTGCTTGTAGAGCCCTCTCGCAGTGTCCGGAGCAAGTATGGTGGGTCTGACACACAGGTGTCAATGTGTTCTTTTTTCCATTTCCAGGAGTGTAGAATTTTGTTGCTTCACTGTACATTAGCTAAGTTTTCTACTCATGTACTCTTTTTTTTTTTAGTAATTCTTAGCGTTAGTGAAGGCTGCACTCGGCTCAATACGATGAATCTATTATATCTGAATACATCCATTTTTGCGTTAAACCTCCTATTTTTTATTCATGTACCCTTTGTAACACCAACATCTCCGACGTCTTACAGCCTCGGTGACTGAATAGATAATCGTTATAAGAATCCTAATGGCCTGTTGATATTTACTATACATCCTCTGCAGACTAGAACAGTTTGCTTTCATATTAGCAGCCCGGGCAGGAAGCGCTGTTAACAGCCACTGAGGGGGACCAGCAAAACACGACATGACACCTATTAAGGGTAAAAAATCTAGTTCAGTGCGACAAATCAGGAATATTAACTGATAGGACACGACTTTAAGCACTTGTTGCTCTTTCAGTGTGGTGCTCTGCTCTGCCAGTGTTACTGTTTTGATATATGCTTCTACCTCACATGTCATACAATGCAAAGTCTTACGTGTATCTACTGGATGAGGCTACTGCTGTTCGTTCAAGGCTTAGATGGCCTCGCTGGATGCCTAGCGAGCAATACCTTACATTCCTTTGACTCGGATAAGGATTATCATCTGACTCTTCAGACAAACGAAAAGTAGCATTGTGTCACGTCTTTGGCCCAGTTTTTCTAGGCTGTTGACTTTTACCACACGATTTGCTTCAGAGGCGACATGGAAGACTAGGAAGCAACGATTGATCCATTTCTCTTCGTGTACACCTATATCTGTCTTGTCTACCTATCTATCTGTCTATCTGTTCGTTGCAAATTTTGAAGAATGATCAAGTAGCCCATCGGCTCTCAAATTCGCTACATTTGTCGCTAGTTGGCTATCTTTTTACATTCGAATCGTCCTATGACTGAAACGTTTCACATTAAAACAGCTCAGGAAGAACTTTATTACAGTCGGTGTCTCACTGTGTGTTTCCCATAAGCACTGATGGACAGCAGGAGTGTTCACCTTCTCCGACCATTCCTCAACCTGAACTTCGGTTTAGTTCCATCGACGGATGTTTATGTGGCAAAGCAGGCGAAAGCAGACTGTGCACGCTGTCGTGGTCATCACATAATCACTACACCCATCACCCTTTCTTTCGAAAAAAATTTCATCGCAAAATTAGCTCAATATCACAACATAAATCATCTTAAAATTCACGACTGCCGTTAAAAAGTACAGCGTACTTAATATTGTTGACTATAGTTCAAAGAACTGAACAGTTTTTGTTGGTTCAAATGGCTCTGAGCACTATGGGACTTAACATGTATGGTCATCAGTCCCCTAGAACTTAGAACTACTTAAACATAACTAACGTAAGTACATCACACAACACCCAGCCATCACGAGGCAGAGAAAATCCCTGCCCCCTCCGGGAATCGAACCCGGGAACCCGGGCGTGGGAAGCGGGAACGCTACCGCACGACCACGAGCTGCGGACGAACAGTCTTTGTGAGGAAAAACAATCAAAACAATCTTTTTGGCGCAGACAGGTGTAATCAACTTGGAAGGAAAAAGAAAGAAATTATTTAGGATAGTTCATGTGCTTTAAAATCTATTTATTTATTCCGTAGTGCGGAAAAGACTTTTTTCCATTTACTGTTTTAAATTAACTTATTTTTTGCATTCTAAAATTTAAAAATCATGATTTTTAACTTGTAATTGACCAGATTGTCTATAAACAACGACGAATAAATTTTGCTGTTTCGTTTTTCTTCTATCAGATAATAAAAATGTATTTCACCTTGTCGCTTGCACATTTGCACTCCGCCTTCATATTCTCTGGATACCCAGAAATATCTCTGGCGTTGGCAAAGACAGGCATGTTACTCTAATTCCGACTATTATTTCATTTCTTTTTGTAGGCTACTTCTGGTGCATTGCGCCTTTGCTACCACCCCGTAAAATACACTCCTGGAAATTGAAATAAGAACACCATGAATTCATTGTCCCAGGAAGGGGAAACTTTATTGACACATTCCTGGGGTCAGATACATCACATGATCACACTGACAGAACCACAGGCACATAGACACAGGCAACAGAGCATGTACAATGTCGGCACTAGTACAGTGTATATCCACCTTTCTCAGCAATGCAGGCTGCTATTCTCCCATGGAGACGATCGTAGAGATGCTGGATGTAGTCCTGTGGAACGGCTTGCCATGCCATTTCCACCTGGCGCCTCAGTTGGACCAGCTTTCGTGCTGGACGTGCAGACCGCGTGAGACGACGCTTCATACAGTCCCAAACATGCTCAATGGGGGACAGATCCGGACATCTTGCTGGCCAGGGTAGTTGACTTACACCTTCTAGAGCACGTTGGGTGGCACGGGATACATGCGGACGTGCATTGTCCTGTTGGAACAACTAGTTCCTTTGCCTGTCTAGGAATGGTAGAACGATGGGTTCGATGACGGTTTGGATGTACCGTGCACTATTCAGTGTCCCCTCGACGATCACCATAGGTGTACGGCCAGTTTAGGAGATCGCTCCCCACACCATGATGCCGGGTGTTGGCCCTGTGTGCCCCGGTCGTATGCAGTCCTGATTGTGGCGCTCACCTGCACGGCGCCAAACACGCATCCGACTATCATTGGCACCAAGGGAGAAGCGACTCTCATCGCTGTAGACGACACGTCTCCATTCGTCCCTCCATTCACGCCTGTCGCGACACCACTGGAGGCGGGCTGCACGATGTTGGGGCGTGAGCGGAAGACGGCCTAACGGAGTGCGGGACCGTAGCCCAGCTTCATGGAGACGGTTGCGAATGGTCCTCGCCGATACCCAAGGAGCAACAGTGTCCCTAATTTGTTGGGAAGTGGCGGTGCGGTCCCCTACGGCATTGCGTAGGATCCTACGGTCTTGGCGTGCATCCGTGCGTCGCTGCGGTCCGGTCCCAGGTCGACGGGCACGTGCACCTTCCGCCGACCACTGGCGACAACATCGATGTACTGTGGAGACCTCACGCCCCACGTGTTGAGCAATTCGGAGGTACGTCCACCCGGCCTCCCGCATGCCCACTATACGCCCTCGCTCAAAGTCCGTCAACTGCACATACGGTTCACGTCCACGCTGTCGCGGCATGCTACCAGTGTTAAAGACTGCGATGGAGCTCTGTATGCCACGGCAAACTGGCTGACACTGACGGCAGCGGTGCACAAATGCTGCGCAGCTAGCGCCATTCGACGGCCAACACCGCGGTTCCTGGTGTGTCCGCTGTGCCGTGCGTGTGATCATTGCTTGTAGAGCCCTCTCGCAGTGTCCGGAGCAAGTATGGTGGGTCTGACACACCGGTGTCAATGTGTTCTTTTTTCCATTTCCAGGAGTGTATAATCAAGGAGAGCTAAGTCTGGTCTCCGTTTCCCAGTCCAATGATGAGGAAAAAAATTATTCACGTACGTCTGGCCATCAATGGTCAACGATACAAGCTTTTGGTTTTGAGAGCTCTATTCTAAGATATGCTATTAATTTCCTATAATTTTGCCATTGAAATTCTGATGTTGATTTCATTTCCTAGTTTTTCTACCTGATTCCACGCAAATTGTTTCTGGCAGCTTCTAGTTAGTCTACAGCTGTTTGCCTGGAAGGCATTTCTCCCGAAAAACCTAGGTGGTACGGTTTCAGACAAAAAGCATTGGCACGGTAAATCTGGGACATCAATCATAATAATTGCTCTCGATTAGGACCGAGTAAAGTGGTACAGTGGTTGAAGCACTGAACTCGAACACGGGGGAGGGGCGATCGGGGGTCAAATTATCGGTGAGACTTTCAAATGTAAATTTAATGTGGTTTTCCTACATAGATTAGGGCAAATGCCGAAATCAGCATCCTCATCATCAATCATTTATCATCCGCTGTTGAAAATAGGCCTCTTGAAAACTTTTCCATTGTAACAATCTTGAGATTTTCTCATGAAACTTTATCCTGCTTATTTCTTTATGTTGTCAGTCCTGCTTTAATTAGCTCCTCCTCTAGATCTTTTCTTATCCCGAAGGTTGCCGTGATGATTCCTTTGACAAAGCTATGACCTATTTCCTTCTCCGTAATTACCCAATACGTATTTATGTTCTATCTCCACTGACTGCGTCGTCAACGGACCTAAAACGCTTGTTTCTTTCCTTCCCTTTGGGGTAAGGATAAAGAAACCTAGAACCCTTCCATGTACAGTAATGTTCGCTGACATGTGCACACCTTTAGGTCTTAGAAGGAATGTGTAATTTTAGGAACAATAAGGACACAAAAAGCGTTGCACTTCTGCAACACCCTGTTCCAAACACTGAGATGCGATCATTAGCTGCAACAAAAAGTCGTTCAAATGGCTCTGAGCACTATGCGACTTAACTTCTGAGGTCATCAGTCGCCTAGAACTTAGAACTAATTAAACCGAACTAACCTAAGGACATCACACACATCCATGGCAGAGGCAGGATTCGAACCTGCGACCGTAGCGGTCACTCGGCTCCAGACTGTAGCGCCTAGAACTGCACGGCCACTCCGGCCGGCTAGCTGCAACAGAATGACAGCATTTATGTACGTTATCTTGTACAAAACGTCTCCACTTCATATGTAGAACTGACTTAAATCGATGTATTCGATCATATACAGTAGTTAAGTTACAGAACATAACAGGCTGGATTATTAAGGGCGTGCAAGAAATATTAAATTAGTTTTCACTCTCTAAAATTTGTGAAGCGCAGGTACGTATCTGCAGAATTTCTACACGAGAATAAGATCCAATCATCTTTTCCGCACCCTTATGAACCCTCTTTATAACCAACCAGAGAAAGAAATTTCGAGTTTTTCCGTTCAAGTACACCTCAAATACAGCTAGCTTTGAAGGTAAGACACTGCAGCCAATGTCAGCACAGAAAAAAACGGATTTCGTTTTAAAGTTAATTAAAACCGATGTATTTGCTCTGGACGGTCCGCAGCGCGGAGCTTTCTTCATTGACGAGCTATTTGGGGGCACAGCTTTTCATCTCGGCCAATGAGGTCGGCTGAAAACTTTCCTGAGAGCTTTCAGCTGCCGTAGATTCATTCTGTGCCTTTATAATTTGGCGACGCCCGAAGTAGGACAACGAAATTAGATGTCAACACCACACGCAACACCTATTAAATTTACACACCTCGCAATTATGGCGACGCTCTTCCAAATATTTGCTGAGAACTACATTAGCAACTTTTCCGGGAAGTAGAATATAAAGACGGCAAAGAGAAGAGCGACGGAGGGGACGCAATGCCAAGATACTCGACTCGATTTGGGAGTACGTTGATTCATATCCCTGTCCAGCAATACATTTATAATTTTTCTGTGGTTTCCATAACTCGGTGTGAATGCTGGGATGCTGCCTTTGGAAGGGCACGGCCGACTTCTTTCCCATCCGTGCCCCGTCAGAATTTCGTCTGTATAATCTCGTTGCCTGCAGAACGTTAAACTCTCAAATCCTCCGGTGGTTAGTAAAATGTTGTGACCCCGCTGCAGCAACTTTTAGTTAGTTTCGGGACTTAAAGGCATACTTGGTGGTCAGTTTGCATGTGGTTTTGCATAGCGTTTATACTTTCGTAGATACATGCTGTCGTGACGGCAGAGTTCTCGCTATCTTTGAGAATCGATATAATTTACGGCACACAGTTTAACGACGTTTACATGTCTTTTATTAATAAAAATCGATCAGCTCCCTACATATCTCTTTAAGAATCTATACTTAGTTGGAAGCGAGTGCTCAGTGTTCAGGATTCGGTGCAACAACGTTTGCATTATTCGATATTGAGAACTGCTAAAATATTATTGGAATAATGTAATTAAACATAAGAAATTGAGAATGGCAAAGATCTGTGAACTCATCAATTGACTTACATTGGTGCTGTTAAAAAATTACTTTCGTATTAATAACAAAATATGCAAGCGGGAAGATGGCTTGGGAATGGGCTTCCGCCTAGCTCGTACCTTATCAGATATTTGCATAAACCACGGAGAGAAAACATTCTCAAATCTGACGGTCACATTAACAACAAAATAACCAATTATAAAAAAATTTTAAAGTACAAAATCGTTCCCTTGAAAGATACAAGTAATGAATCTTACACTGTTAATATATCTGAGCAGCATACATAAAAATATTAAATTAACCGAAGAGCATGATGTCAGTAACAGCATAAACTTCTTAAATTTCCGCCTCGGTAGCTGCGGGGTCAGCGAGACAGATTTCTAACCGAAGGGGCTCGGGTTCGGTTCCCGGCCGGGTCGGAGATATTCTCCGCTCGGGGACTGGGATTTTTTTTTTGTGCTTATCTTCCTGTCGTCCTAACTGAAACGAAAATCGCCTGCATAGCTTCATATGACAAGTCTAAGTCTATGTAACTCCATACCAGGATATGGCTTTACGCTAATGAATTCTCTGAATCGTCGTCTTTCCAATGTTGATATGGTTGCATCGACACATCCAAGAATCAATTAATTTTAAAGTAAATAAAAAAACTTTTTAGATTTAAAAGTTTACAACAAAAACCATAAACATTATTAGATTTACAGAAAACCAACAACATCCATCAGTGGCACACCCTGCCACCCAAAGTAGAAACCGAGCGAGGTGGAGCAGTGGTTTACACACTGGGCTCGCATTCGGGAGGACGATGGTTCAAACCCGCGTCCGGCCATCCTGATTTAGGCTTTCCGTGATTTCCCTACATCGCTTCAGGCAAATCCTGGGATGGTTCCTTTGAAAGGGCACGGCCGACTTCCTTCCCCATCCGTCCCCTAATCCGATGAAACCGATAACCTCGCTGTTTGGTCCCCTACACCAAAACCAACCAACCAACCAACCAGAACATGAGAGCACATTTTAGCTGGACATTGAATCGCCCACATAAAATTCCACCTGAAGCAATTCAAGAAAAAAGGAACCCAATAAGCTGCAGAAAATCGCCTCTGTAGCCGAGGTCGCTTCCGCATCCATGTGGGATGGTTCAAATGGCTCTCAGCACTATTGGACTTAACATTTTTTATGATTTTTATATGTTCTCTGAACTATGGAAAAAGCTAGTTCGTGCTCTTCGTTGACTGGGATATGAGTGCTGTTTTCTAAATGGAACGTAGCCACAGCACTGAACAACAAACGCCCAGGAAATTTTAATCTCCTATCTTCACGGCCAGAATAAATTAACAAAACTCTGCACGTGGTTTTTATCGGCATCACGATGTGCTTATAGCACATTCGTATAGTTCGAAATGCTACGGTCGCAGGTTCGAATCCTGCCTCGGGCATGGATGTGTGTGATGTCCTTAGGTTGGTTAGGTTTAAGTAGTTCTATGTTCTAGGGGACTGATGACCTCAGCAGTTAAGTCCCATAGTGCTCAGAGCCATTTGAACCATTTAGTTCGAAATACAAAGGGCCAGCAAGAGACGCCAGACAGACACATTAGGAATGGCAGGCACGAACGTAGACTGTGAACTACGCACAAAACTCTGTTGATTTGCTCTACGTATTGAACGAGCACATGGAGGAAACGTGTGGATTTTACAGCGAGTGTATTGAAACTGCTGGTATCATCGTCGAATGCTATGAACTGTAGGAGTTAGAGTGGCGTACTGTTGAGAAAAATTAGGCCACACCCCGTAATTAATTTGCACCTGTTGCCTTTTCTTGCTGTCTTATCGTCATCTAGACACCACGTACGTTGGTCCCTGCAAGTGGAGTGCCTACTCTGTGTTATTGTTAGCAAAAACTTTATACGCAATGCAACTCCCGATAGCAGTAAAGAAATACAGTCACTGCAACATTCTTTCAGCCACTTAGACACGGAATCCTCTGGCCCTGTTCAAAATTGATAACTTTGGTCCATGTGCACATAACAAATAAATTAAATTGTCTTTCCTCTAAAGCATCAACGGTGGAAAGCGATATATTATGGTCTGTAAATATGCTAGCTACAGGCTCAGCGGTGTGCAGTGCTGGGCGTAATACTTTGAACTATACATGAAATTCTTTTGGCTGATAAATGAAAACATTTGAGAAAAATCCAAGGTCTTGGAAAAACATATTACCTGGACAGGGAGGCTGTACAGATTGTGGTGAATAATTGTGTTCCAAGTTAAGTTTGGCTTTCCAAAATATCTGACAATTGAAATTACATTACTCAGAAAAATTACATCCTTTTTTACCAGTTGATTCACAAACAATGAAATTTATACAGCAAGTATTATCTAACCTCGCTAAAAAAAACCATAAATACAAATCCTCATATTACATATACCTGTGTTAACAAATCTTAGAAACATTACAATAGGGAAATGTCTTACCAGCCTTTACATCAAATCAGTCTACGTACATTCTGGGATTACACAACAATTACAGATTATCAGCCAACTCATCTAGACTAACGCCCTGGCAAAACGAAACTCATACTTATTTAACATCTTTACCTTGCTTGAGTGAAGAGTTCTGCTTCCACATTCAAACCTCAAACAATACATGTACTCGTAATTCCAACATTATAATCTAACAGTTGGTGGCTTTACAGAGCACTCCACAAACTTTGCATACTCCATCCTCTTTCACTCAATACTTTCCGCCAAGCGGTCTCTTATTACAACACCGCATTCTCAGACCAAAAGAGTATCTTAGGATCAGCTGTCGTGCACAGTCAGCGATCCGCTTTATAAAGCCTATCAGAGGCATACATCATTTATAATATCATAGTTTCATTTTAGTTTGCATTAGTATTATCATCACATACGGGTGCCACATATAAGTGTACCCCAGTAGACTCCTTTCAACTTTGTAACAAGAATGATAAAAAATGTACTCAACTTCATGTACAATCCATTGCCACAGGAATGTTCCTGTTCCGAATATTTACAACTGTCTTTGAATTTGAAGTATCACTTCGTAGTGATAGTTTCACAAAACTCTTCACATGAACTATGCAGACATAATGTTCACAGCTAAAGCTGATGATGAGATACAGACATAATATTCACAGCTAAAGTTGAGCATGAGACATCATATACACTGGTGTCCTACCTAATCGATGATCACGAACGGGGGGGGGGGGGGGGGGGGGGCGATCGTTGCCCTGCTCGGATATACCGGGTGATCAAAAAGTCAGTATAAATTTGAAAACTGGATAAATCACGGAATAATGTAGATAGAGAGGTACAAATTGACACACATGCTTGGAATGACATGGGGTTTTATTAGAACCAAGAAAATACAAACGTTCAAAAAATGTCTGACAGATGGCGCTTCATCTGATCAGAATAGCAATAATTAGCATAACAAAGTAAGACAAAGGAAAGTTGATGTTCTTTACAGGAAATGTCCAATATGTCCACCATCATTCCTCAACAATAGCTGTAGTCGAGGAATAATGTTGTGAACAGCACTGTAAAGCATGTCCGGAGCTATGGTGAGGCATTGTCGTCGGATGTCGTCTTTCAGCATCCCTAGATACGCCGGTCGATCACGATACACTTGCGACTTCAGGTAACCCCAAAGCCAATAATCGCACAGACTGAGATCTGGGGACCTGGGAGGCCAAGCATGACGAAAGTGGCGGCTGAGCACACGATCATCACCAAACGAGGCGTGCAAGAGATCTTTCACGCGTCTAGCAATATGGGGTGGTGCGCCATCCTGCACAAACATCGTACGTTCCAGCAGGTGTTTATTAGGCAGGCTGGGATGATGCGATTCTGTAACATATCGGCGTACCTCTCATCCTTCACGGTAGCAGTCACAAAACCAGAATCACGTATTTCCTCGAAGAAAAAAGGTCCGATAACGGTAGATGTGGTAAATCCAACCCATACTGTGACTTTCTCGTCATGCAATGGAGTTTCCACGACAGTTCCAGGATTTTTGGTGGACCAAATTCTGCAGTTGTGGGTGTTGACAGACCCTCGGAGCGTGAAATGAGCTTCGTCGGTCCACAACACGTTACTCAACCAATCGTCATCTTCTGCCATCTTTTGAAACGCTTACACCGCAAATGCCCTCAGCTTCACTAAATCGCCAGGTTACACTTCATGATGCCGATGGATTTTGTACCGATAGCATCGGAGGGTACTCCTAAGTGCCAACCAAACAATAATGTATGGAATGCCGGAGCGACGTGCGACTGCACGAGCGCTGACTTCCCGGTGCATACCGGTAGACAAACCCGCTACGGTCCCCATTTCTTCCTGAACTGTCTCAGCAGCATTACACCTTGTGCTCGGTCGGCCACTACGGGGTCTATCGTCTAAACAACCCGTGGCTTCGAACTTCGAAATCATTCTCGCCACAGCTGCATTTGTCAACGGACCTTTACCCGTTCAAATCCCATTCCTATGGCGATAGGATCGTAACGCTGAATACAGCTCCACTAAAAGCGCCTTTTCAGGTAACGTCAACATGCTGCGACTACTGGCGCATCTGATTCTCTCTCTCATTACAGCTCCTTTTCTACACGATTGTGATGCGCAGTCACTAACGTTTTGCTGTCCAGCGCCATCTGTCGAACATTTTGTGAACTTGTTTTTTTGTGTTCTAATAAAACCCCATGTCATTCCAAGCATGTGTGTCAATTTTTACCTCTCTATCTACATTATTCCGTGGTTTATTAAGTTTTCAAATTTATACTGACTTTTTGATCACCCGGTATTTCGGAGTCAAATGTACCTTCTGGCCGTGGCTCCGCCAGCGCCTCCGATTCGGCGTTGCGGAATGCAGCGAGACACCGTAACTTCCGTGGTATCGATGCGAGATGCCGACTTTGTTACGGCACCGCGATCTTCGGACGATACCACATTCCTCACTCCCCCTCCCCTACTGTAGGGCAGATGCACGTTACGTTGGAGTGGGGCGGATGGGGAGGAGGGGGGGGGGGAGTTGGGAAAGACCCCATGCGGACGCAGATGAGGAGCCAGGGAGGGTAACGATGTCTGATGACGCCTCCCTGCACACATCCCGCTATTCACTGTGAGAACAATCTGGAACACGGGCCGAAAAACCAGTCGCAGGGTACACGTCCGCATCCAGAGGCGCAGACGCCGTGTTCGGCTGAACGGCAAATGTACGTCTACATCCATACTCCGCAAGCCACCTGACGGTGTGTGGCGGAGGGTACCTTGAGTACCTCTATCGGTTCTCCATTCTATTCCAGGCTCGTATTGTTCGTAGAAAGAAGGATTGTCGGTATGTCTCTGTGTGGGCTCCAATCTCTCTGATTTTATCCTCATGATCTCTTCGCGAGATATACGTAGGAGGGAGCAATATACTGCTTGACTCCTCGGTGAAGGTATGTTCTCGAAGCTTCAACAAAAGCCCGTACCGAGCTACTGAGCGTCTCTCCTGCAGAGTCTTCCACTGGATTACATCTGTCATCTCCGTAACGCTTTCGCGATTACTAAATGATCCTGTAACGAAGCGCGCTGCTCTCCGTTGGATCTTCTCTCTCTCTCTCTCTCTCTCTCTCTCTCTCTCTCTCTCTCTCTCTCTCTTTTATCAACCCTATCTGATACGGATCACATACTGCTGAGCAGTACTCAAGCAGTGGGCGAACAAACTTACTGTAACCTACTTCCTTTGTTTTCGGATTGAATTTCCTCATGTATCTTCTGGAGAGGCGTGATTACCTTCTGGGGGCGGGTTCAGGATGCGGGACGGGCGGCGGCGACAGAAGGGCATCAACCTCCATGGAAACAACAGTGGATGGTGCCGGTCGCCGCTGACGAAGAGTCGGGAACGACAGCACGACAGCAGGTGCAGATTTCAGCCGTCATGTTGGGTCCGTGGACCAACATTATGTTGCAGTATCACTGACGTACTCAGAAGCGTGCCGCAGCTGGTTTTGGTGGCGCCGCTAGAGCCGAGCAGAACCTAGGACGACGTAAGGGCGTCGTCAGATTGCTTTGGTAATGACTTCCCGCTCCCAAAGCTGTTTCTTTCCTAAAACTTTGTAGAATATTACATCTTGCCACCTAAACTTTGCTGACCTGGCGGAATGAATTGTTTCCGCCGCGGCCTCAGGAGATGCAACAGGGTACGGTGTCTACGACCGTGTAAAAATTCTGCTGTTGATTTCGCGTTACGTGGCAAGTATCGGTAACACGACAGAAAAAAAATTCAATTCCTACTCCCACGTGTAGGGGGAACGGAGTTTTACCATGTGACTTTTGAACGTTCGATCGAGCTGCTCCGATACACCGTTATTAGACTGTGGATGAAAAGTTGCAGTGGTCACATGTTGAGTACCATTGATGGCACAAAACTGATGGAATTCGGCTGACGTGAATTGGGGTCCATTGTTCAAGACAGTGACATCGGGAAGACCTACAAGACAAAAAAAGACAAAAAAACAAAAACAAAATAAAACAAGACGAAGCCGACATCGTACGTGCAATAGTGGTGGATGTCACGGGGACAATGAAAGGAAACTCACTATAAGGTGTCGGCCAGTATGGCCGAACGGTTCTAGGCGCTTCAGTC